>NC_134485.1:134557710-134887086 GCF_040206685.1 Ascaphus truei
GAACCACAGACTTAGAAATCGCCAGCTCATATACAGTGCATTAAATATATTTATATATATACCCTTATACACCATTTTAATAAAAAATATCACAAAATTCTTCTAAGTCCCTCGGGAAGAGTGAAAGACGCGCACGTTCATTTTCAGAGCTCCTAGACATTCCTATAAGAAGTTAGCCAAAAAGTAGCTTCGAAAAACGCTTAGGTTAAGTTTCAGAGTTGCTTCTAATGTACCGAAGCTGGACTTAGACATAATTTCACTCTCACAACATTATGGCTGGTTGGAGACAGTCCGAACAACAAGTACCGGCTCCATGGTTCTGGGCGTATACTGGGGTGACGGGGACGACTCCCATTAACCCCTGACTATACCGGGGATACGCTTATCACAATACCTTTCTGGTCTGTGCTGAAGCAGGGCATTCTGGCAGCCAAGTGGCTTGACCTTTATTAGTGAGCCTGGTTAACCCCTCTCGGAACCACAGACTTAGAAATCGCCAGCTCATATACAGTGCATTAAATATATTTATATATATACCCTTATACACCATTTTAATAAAAAATATCACAAAATTCTTCTAAGTCCCTCGGGAAGAGTGAAAGACGCGCACGTTCATTTTCAGAGCTCCTAGACATTCCTATAAGAAGTTAGCCAAAAAGTAGCTTCGAAAAACGCTTAGGTTAAGTTTCAGAGTTGCTTCTAATGTACCGAAGCTGGACTTAGACATAATTTCACTCTCACAACATTATGGCTGGTTGGAGACAGTCCGAACAACAAGTACCGGCTCCATGGTTCTGGGCGTATACTGGGGTGACGGGGACGACTCCCATTAACCCCTGACTATACCGGGGATACGCTTATCACAATACCTTTCTGGTCTGTGCTGAAGCAGGGCATTCTGGCAGCCAAGTGGCTTGACCTTTATTAGTGAGCCTGGTTACCCCCTCTCGGAACCACAGACTTAGAAATCGCCAGCTCATATACAGTGCATTAAATATATTTATATATATACCCTTATACACCATTTTAATAAAAAATATCACAAAATTCTTCTAAGTCCCTCGGGAAGAGTGAAAGACGCGCACGTTCATTTTCAGAGCTCCTAGACATTCCTATAAGAAGTTAGCCAAAAAGTAGCTTCGAAAAACGCTTAGGTTAAGTTTCAGAGTTGCTTCTAATGTACCAAAGCTGGACTTAGACATAATTTCACTCTCACAACATTATGGCTTGTTGGAGACAGTCCGAACCACAAGTACCGGGTCCATGGTTCTGGGCATATACCGGGGGGGGGGGGGGGGGGGACGGGGACGACTCTCATTAACCCCTGACTATACCGGGGATACGCTTATCACAATGCCTTTCTGGTCTGTGCTGAAGCAGGGCATTCTGGCAGCCAAGTGGCTTGACCTTTATTAGTGAGCCTGGTTACCCCCTCTCGGAACCACAGACTTAGAAATCGCCAGCTCATATACAGTGCATAAAATATATTTATATATATATACCCTTATACACCATTTTAATAAAAAATATCACAAAATTCTTCTAAGTCCCTCGGGAAGAGTGAAAGACGCGCACGTTCATTTTCAGAGCTCCTAGACATTCCTATAAGAAGTTAGCCAAAAAGTAGCTTCGAAAAACGCTTAGGTTAAGTTTCAGAGTTGCTTCTAATGTACCGAAGCTGGACTTAGACATAATTTCACTCTCACAACATTATGGCTGGTTGGAGACAGTCCGAACAACAAGTACCGGCTCCATGGTTCTGGGCGTATACTGGGGTGACGGGGACGACTCCCATTAACCCCTGACTATACCGGGGATACGCTTATCACAATACCTTTCTGGTCTGTGCTGAAGCAGGGCATTCTGGCAGCCAAGTGGCTTGACATTTATTAGTGAGCCTGGTTACCCCCTCTCGGAACCACAGACTTAGAAATCGCCAGCTCATATACAGTGCATTAAATATATTTATATATATACCCTTATACACCATTTTAATAAAAAATATCACAAAATTCTTCTAAGTCCCTCGGGAAGAGTGAAAGACGCGCACGTTCATTTTCAGAGCTCCTAGACATTCCTATAAGAAGTTAGCCAAAAAGTAGCTTCGAAAAACGCTTAGGTTAAGTTTCAGAGTTGCTTCTAATGTACCGAAGCTGGACTTAGACATAATTTCACTCTCACAACATTATGGCTGGTTGGAGACAGTCCGAACAACAAGTACCGGCTCCATGGTTCTGGGCGTATACTGGGGTGACGGGGACGACTCCCATTAACCCCTGACTATACCGTGGATACGCTTATCACAATACCTTTCTGGTCTGTGCTGAAGCAGGGCATTCTGGCAGCCAAGTGGCTTGACCTTTATTAGTGAGCCTGGTTACCCCCTCTCGGAACCACAGACTTAGAAATCGCCAGCTCATATACAGTGCATTAAATATATTTATATATATACCCTTATACACCATTTTAATAAAAAATATCACAAAATTCTTCTAAGTCCCTCGGGAAGAGTGAAAGACGCGCACGTTCATTTTCAGAGCTCCTAGACATTCCTATAAGAAGTTAGCCAAAAAGTAGCTTCGAAAAACGCTTAGGTTAAGTTTCAGAGTTGCTTCTAATGTACCAAAGCTGGACTTAGACATAATTTCACTCTCACAACATTATGGCTTGTTGGAGACAGTCCGAACCACAAGTACCGGGTCCATGGTTCTGGGCGTATACCGGGGGGACGGGGACGACTCCCATTAACCCCTGACTATACCGGGGATACGCTTATCACAATGCCTTTCTGGTCTGTGCTGAAGCAGGGCATTCTGGCAGCCAAGTGGCTTGACCTTTATTAGTGAGCCTGGTTACCCCCTCTCGGAACCACAGACTAAGAAATCGCCAGCTCATATACAGTGCATAAAATATATTTATATATATATACCCTTATACACCATTTTAATAAAAAATATCACAAAATTCTTCTAAGTCCCTCGGGAAATATGAAAGACGCGCACGTTCATTTTCAGAGCTCCTAGACATTCCTATAAGAAGTTAGCCAAAAAGTGACTTCGAAAAATGCTTAGGTTAAGTTTCAGAGTTGCTTCTAATGTACCGAAGCTGGACTTAGACATAATTTCACTCTCACAACATTATGGCTGGTTGGAGACAGTTCGAACCACAAGTACCGGGTTCCTGGTTCTGGGCGTATACTGGGGGGACGGGGGGGACTCCCATTAACCCCTGAAAATACCGGGGATACGCTTATCACAATGCCTTTCTGGTCTGTGCTGAAGCAGGGCATTCTGGCAGCCAAGTGGCTTGACCTTTATTAGTGAGCCTGGTTACCCCCTCTCGGAACCACAGACTTAGAAATCGCCAGCTCATATACAGTGCATAAAATATATTTATATATATATACCCATATACACCATTTTAATAAAAAATATCACAAAATTCTTCTAAGTCCCTCGGGAAGAGTGAAAGACGCGCACGTTCATTTTCAGAGCTCCTAGACATTCCTATAAGAAGTTAGCCAAAAAGTAGCTTCGAAAAACGCTTAGGTTAAGTTTCAGAGTTGCTTCTAATGTACCGAAGCTGGACTTAGACATAATTTCACTCTCACAACATTATGGCTGGTTGGAGACAGTTCGAACCACAAGTACCGGGTCCATGGTTCTGGGCGTATACTGGGGGGACGGGGGGGACTCCCATTAACCCCTGAAAATACCGGGGATACGCTTATCACAATGCCTTTCTGGTCTGTGCTGAAGCAGGGCATTCTGGCAGCCAAGTGGCTTGACCTTTAGTAGTGAGCCTGGTTACCCCCTCTCGGAACCACAGACTTAGAAATCGCCAGCTCATATACAGTGCATAAAATATATTTATATATATATACCCTTATACACCATTTTAATAAAAAATATCACAAAATTCTTCTAAGTCCCTCGGGAAGAGTGAAAGACGCGCACGTTCATTTTCAGAGCTGCTAGACCTTCCTATAAGAAGTTAGCCAAAAAGTAGCTTCGAAAAACGCTTAGGTTAAGTTTCAGAGTTGCTTCTAATGTACCAAAGCTGGACTTAGACATAATTTCACTCTCACAACATTATGGCTGGTTGGAGACAGTCCGAACAACAAGTACCGGGTCCATGGTACTGGGCGTATACTGGGGTGACGGGGACGACTCCCATTAACCCCTGACTATACCGGGGATACGCTTATCACAATGCCTTTCTGGTCTGTGCTGAAGCAGGGCATTCTGGCAGCCAAGTGGCTTGACCTTTATTAGTGAGCCTGGTTACCCCCTCTCGGAACCACAGACTTAGAAATCGCCAGCTCATTTACAGTGCATAAAATATATTTTTATATATACCCTTATACACCATTTTAATAAAAAAAATCACAAAATTCTTCTAAGTCCCTCGGGAAGAGTGAAAGACGCGCACGTTCATTTTCAGAGCTCCTAGACATTCCTATAAGAAGTTAGCCAAAAAGTAGCTTCGAAAAACGCTTAGGTTAAGTTTCAGAGTTGCTTCTAATGTACCAAAGCTGGACTTAGACATAATTTCACTCTCACAACATTATGGCTTGTTGGAGACAGTCCGAACCACAAGTACCGGGTCCATGGTTCTGGGCGTAAACCGGGGGGACGGGGACGACTCCCATTAACCCCTGACTATACCGGGGATACGCTTATCACAATGCCTTTCTGGTCTGTGCTGAAGCAGGGCATTCTGGCAGCCAAGTGGCTTGACCTTTATTAGTGAGCCTGGTTACCCCCTCTCGGAACCACAGACTTAGAAATCGCCAGCTCATATACAGTGCATAAAATATATTTATATATATATACCCTTATACACCATTTTAATAAAAAATATCACAAAATTCTTCTAAGTCCCTCGGGAAAAGTGAAAGACGCGCACGTTCATTTTCAGAGCTCCTAGACATTCCTATAAGAAGTTAGCCAAAAAGTGACTTCGAAAAATGCTTAGGTTAAGTTTCAGAGTTGCTTCTAATGTACCGAAGCTGGACTTAGACATAATTTCACTCTCACAACATTATGGCTGGTTGGAGACAGTTCGAACCACAAGTACCGGGTTCCTGGTTCTGGGCGTATACTGGGGGGACGGGGGGGACTCCCATTAACCCCTGAAAATACCGGGGATACGCTTATCACAATGCCTTTCTGGTCTGTGCTGAAGCAGGGCATTCTGGCAGCCAAGTGGCTTGACCTTTATTAGTGAGCCTGGTTACCCCCTCTCGGAACCACAGACTTAGAAATCGCCAGCTCATATACAGTGCATAAAATATATTTATATATATATACCCATATACACCATTTTAATAAAAAATATCACAAAATTCTTCTAAGTCCCTCGGGAAGAGTGAAAGACGCGCACGTTCATTTTCAGAGCTCCTAGACATTCCTATAAGAAGTTAGCCAAAAAGTAGCTTCGAAAAACGCTTAGGTTAAGTTTCAGAGTTGCTTCTAATGTACCGAAGCTGGACTTAGACATAATTTCACTCTCACAACATTATGGCTGGTTGGAGACAGTTCGAACCACAAGTACCGGGTCCATGGTTCTGGGCGTATACTGGGGGGACGGGGGGGACTCCCATTAACCCCTGAAAATACCGGGGATACGCTTATCACAATGCCTTTCTGGTCTGTGCTGAAGCAGGGCATTCTGGCAGCCAAGTGGCTTGACCTTTAGTAGTGAGCCTGGTTACCCCCTCTCGGAACCACAGACTTAGAAATCGCCAGCTCATATACAGTGCATAAAATATATTTATATATATACCCTTATACACCATTTTAATAAAAAATATCACAAAATTCTTCTAAGTCCCTCGGGAAGAGTGAAAGACGCGCACGTTCATTTTCAGAGCTGCTAGACCTTCCTATAAGAAGTTAGCCAAAAAGTAGCTTCGAAAAACGCTTAGGTTAAGTTTCAGAGTTGCTTCTAATGTACCAAAGCTGGACTTAGACATAATTTCACTCTCACAACATTATGGCTGGTTGGAGACAGTCCGAACAACAAGTACCGGGTCCATGGTTCTGGGCGTATACTGGGGTGACGGGGACGACTCCCATTAACCCCTGACTATACCGGGGATACGCTTATCACAATGCCTTTCTGGTCTGTGCTGAAGCAGGGCATTCTGGCAGCCAAGTGGCTTGACCTTTATTAGTGAGCCTGGTTACCCCCTCTCGGAACCACAGACTTAGAAATCGCCAGCTCATTTACAGTGCATAAAATATATTTTTATATATACCCTTATACACCATTTTAATAAAAAATATCACAAAATTCTTCTAAGTCCCTCGGGAAGAGTGAAAGACGCGCACGTTCATTTTCAGAGCTCCTAGACATTCCTATAAGAAGTTAGCCAAAAAGTAGCTTCGAAAAACGCTTAGGTTAAGTTTCAGAGTTGCTTCTAATGTACCAAAGCTGGACTTAGACATAATTTCACTCTCACAACATTATGGCTTGTTGGAGACAGTCCGAACCACAAGTACCGGGTCCATGGTTCTGGGCGTATACCGGGGGGACGGGGACGACTCCCATTAACCCCTGACTATACCGGGGATACGCTTATCACAATGCCTTTCTGGTCTGTGCTGAAGCAGGGCATTCTGGCAGCCAAGTGGCTTGACCTTTATTAGTGAGCCTGGTTACCCCCTCTCGGAACCACAGACTTAGAAATCGCCAGCTCATATACAGTGCATTAAATATATTTATATATATATACCCTTATACACCATTTTAATAAAAAATATCACAAAATTCTTCTAAGTCCCTCGGGAAATATGAAAGACGCGCACGTTCATTTTCAGAGCTCCTAGACATTCCTATAAGAAGTTAGCCAAAAAGTGACTTCGAAAAATGCTTAGGTTAAGTTTCAGAGTTGCTTCTAATGTACCGAAGCTGGACTTAGACATAATTTCACTCTCACAACATTATGGCTGGTTGGAGACAGTTCGAACCACAAGTACCGGGTTCCTGGTTCTGGGCGTATACTGGGGGGACGGGGGGGACTCCCATTAACCCCTGAAAATACCGGGGATACGCTTATCACAATGCCTTTCTGGTCTGTGCTGAAGCAGGGCATTCTGGCAGCCAAGTGGCTTGACCTTTATTAGTGAGCCTGGTTACCCCCTCTCGGAACCACAGACTTAGAAATCGCCAGCTCATATACAGTGCATAAAATATATTTATATATATATACCCATATACACCATTTTAATAAAAAATATCACAAAATTCTTCTAAGTCCCTCGGGAAGAGTGAAAGACGCGCACGTTCATTTTCAGAGCTCCTAGACATTCCTATAAGAAGTTAGCCAAAAAGTAGCTTCGAAAAACGCTTAGGTTAAGTTTCAGAGTTGCTTCTAATGTACCGAAGCTGGACTTAGACATAATTTCACTCTCACAACATTATGGCTGGTTGGAGACAGTTCGAACCACAAGTACCGGGTCCATGGTTCTGGGCGTATACTGGGGGGACGGGGGGGACTCCCATTAACCCCTGAAAATACCGGGGATACGCTTATCACAATGCCTTTCTGGTCTGTGCTGAAGCAGGGCATTCTGGCAGCCAAGTGGCTTGACCTTTAGTAGTGAGCCTGGTTACCCCCTCTCGGTACCACAGACTTAGAAATCGCCAGCTCATATACAGTGCATAAAATATATTTATATATATATACCCTTATACACCATTTTAATAAAAAATATCACAAAATTCTTCTAAGTCCCTCGGGAAGAGTGAAAGACGCGCACGTTCATTTTCAGAGCTGCTAGACCTTCCTATAAGAAGTTAGCCAAAAAGTAGCTTCGAAAAACGCTTAGGTTAAGTTTCAGAGTTGCTTCTAATGTACCAAAGCTGGACTTAGACATAATTTCACTCTCACAACATTATGGCTGGTTGGAGACAGTCCGAACAACAAGTACCGGGTCCATGGTTCTGGGCGTATACTGGGGTGACGGGGACGACTCCCATTAACCCCTGACTATACCGGGGATACGCTTATCACAATGCCTTTCTGGTCTGTGCTGAAGCAGGGCATTCTGGCAGCCAAGTGGCTTGACCTTTATTAGTGAGCCTGGTTACCCCCTCTCGGAACCACAGACTTAGAAATCGCCAGCTCATTTACAGTGCATAAAATATATTTTTATATATACCCTTATACACCATTTTAATAAAAAAAATCACAAAATTCTTCTAAGTCCCTCGGGAAGAGTGAAAGACGCGCACGTTCATTTTCAGAGCTCCTAGACATTCCTATAAGAAGTTAGCCAAAAAGTAGCTTCGAAAAACGCTTAGGTTAAGTTTCAGAGTTGCTTCTAATGTACCAAAGCTGGACTTAGACATAATTTCACTCTCACAACATTATGGCTTGTTGGAGACAGTCCGAACCACAAGTACCGGGTCCATGGTTCTGGGCGTAAACCGGGGGGACGGGGACGACTCCCATTAACCCCTGACTATACCGGGGATACGCTTATCACAATGCCTTTCTGGTCTGTGCTGAAGCAGGGCATTCTGGCAGCCAAGTGGCTTGACCTTTATTAGTGAGCCTGGTTACCCCCTCTCGGAACCACAGACTTAGAAATCGCCAGCTCATATACAGTGCATAAAATATATTTATATATATATACCCTTATACACCATTTTAATAAAAAATATCACAAAATTCTTCTAAGTCCCTCGGGAAAAGTGAAAGACGCGCACGTTCATTTTCAGAGCTCCTAGACATTCCTATAAGAAGTTAGCCAAAAAGTGACTTCGAAAAATGCTTAGGTTAAGTTTCAGAGTTGCTTCTAATGTACCGAAGCTGGACTTAGACATAATTTCACTCTCACAACATTATGGCTGGTTGGAGACAGTTCGAACCACAAGTACCGGGTTCCTGGTTCTGGGCGTATACTGGGGGGACGGGGGGGACTCCCATTAACCCCTGAAAATACCGGGGATACGCTTATCACAATGCCTTTCTGGTCTGTGCTGAAGCAGGGCATTCTGGCAGCCAAGTGGCTTGACCTTTATTAGTGAGCCTGGTTACCCCCTCTCGGAACCACAGACTTAGAAATCGCCAGCTCATATACAGTGCATAAAATATATTTATATATATATACCCATATACACCATTTTAATAAAAAATATCACAAAATTCTTCTAAGTCCCTCGGGAAGAGTGAAAGACGCGCACGTTCATTTTCAGAGCTCCTAGACATTCCTATAAGAAGTTAGCCAAAAAGTAGCTTCGAAAAACGCTTAGGTTAAGTTTCAGAGTTGCTTCTAATGTACCGAAGCTGGACTTAGACATAATTTCACTCTCACAACATTATGGCTGGTTGGAGACAGTTCGAACCACAAGTACCGGGTCCATGGTTCTGGGCGTATACTGGGGGGACGGGGGGGACTCCCATTAACCCCTGAAAATACCGGGGATACGCTTATCACAATGCCTTTCTGGTCTGTGCTGAAGCAGGGCATTCTGGCAGCCAAGTGGCTTGACCTTTAGTAGTGAGCCTGGTTACCCCCTCTCGGAACCACAGACTTAGAAATCGCCAGCTCATATACAGTGCATAAAATATATTTATATATATATACCCTTATACACCATTTTAATAAAAAATATCACAAAATTCTTCTAAGTCCCTCGGGAAGAGTGAAAGACGCGCACGTTCATTTTCAGAGCTGCTAGACCTTCCTATAAGAAGTTAGCCAAAAAGTAGCTTCGAAAAACGCTTAGGTTAAGTTTCAGAGTTGCTTCTAATGTACCAAAGCTGGACTTAGACATAATTTCACTCTCACAACATTATGGCTGGTTGGAGACAGTCCGAACAACAAGTACCGGGTCCATGGTTCTGGGCGTATACTGGGGTGACGGGGACGACTCCCATTAACCCCTGACTATACCGGGGATACGCTTATCACAATGCCTTTCTGGTCTGTGCTGAAGCAGGGCATTCTGGCAGCCAAGTGGCTTGACCTTTATTAGTGAGCCTGGTTACCCCCTCTCGGAACCACAGACTTAGAAATCGCCAGCTCATTTACAGTGCATAAAATATATTTTTATATATACCCTTATACACCATTTTAATAAAAAATATCACAAAATTCTTCTAAGTCCCTCGGGAAGAGTGAAAGACGCGCACGTTCATTTTCAGAGCTCCTAGACATTCCTATAAGAAGTTAGCCAAAAAGTAGCTTCGAAAAACGCTTAGGTTAAGTTTCAGAGTTGCTTCTAATGTACCAAAGCTGGACTTAGACATAATTTCACTCTCACAACATTATGGCTTGTTGGAGACAGTCCGAACCACAAGTACCGGGTCCATGGTTCTGGGCGTAAACCGGGGGGACGGGGACGACTCCCATTAACCCCTGACTATACCGGGGATACGCTTATCACAATGCCTTTCTGGTCTGTGCTGAAGCAGGGCATTCTGGCAGCCAAGTGGCTTGACCTTTATTAGTGAGCCTGGTTACCCCCTCTCGGAACCACAGACTTAGAAATCGCCAGCTCATATACAGTGCATAAAATATATTTATATATATATACCCTTATACACCATTTTAATAAAAAATATCACAAAATTCTTCTAAGTCCCTCGGGAAGAGTGAAAGACGCGCACGTTCATTTTCAGAGCTCCTAGACCTTCCTATAAGAAGTTAGCCAAAAAGTAGCTTCGAAAAACGCTTAGGTTAAGTTTCAGAATTGCTTCTAATGTACCGAAGCTGGACTTAGACATAATTTCACTCTCACAACATTATGGCTGGTTGGAGACAGTCCGAACCACAAGTACCGGGTCCATGGTTCTGGGCGTATACTGGGGGGACGGGGACGACTCCCATTAACCCCTGAAAATACCGGGGATACGCTTATCACAATGCCTTTCTGGTCTGTGCTGAAGCAGGGCATTCTGGCAGCCAAGTGGCTTGACCTTTATTAGTGAGCCTGGTTACCCCCTCTCGGAACCACAGACTTAGAAATCGCCAGCTCATATACAGTGCATAAAATATATTTATATATATATACCCATATACACCATTTTAATAAAAAATATCACACAATTCTTCTAAATCCCTCGGGAAGAGTGAAAGACGCGCACGTTCATTTTCAGAGCTCCTAGACCTTCCTATAAGAAGTTAGCCAAAAAGTAGCTTCGAAAAACGCTTAGGTTAAGTTTCAGAGTTGCTTCTAATGTACCAAAGCTGGACTTAGACATAATTTCACTCTCACAACATTATGGCTGGTTGGAGACAGTCCGAACAACAAGTACCGGGTCCATGGTTCTGGGCGTATACTGGGGTGACGGGGACGACTCCCATTAACCCCTGACTATACCGGGGATACGCTTATCACAATGCCTTTCTGGTCTGTGCTGAAGCAGGGCATTCTGGCAGCCAAGTGGCTTGACCTTTATTAGTGAGCCTGGTTACCCCCTCTCGGAACCACAGACTTAGAAATCGCCAGCTCATTTACAGTGCATAAAATATATTTTTATATATACCCTTATACACCATTTTAATAAAAAATATCACAAAATTCTTCTAAGTCCCTCGGGAAGAGTGAAAGACGCGCACGTTCATTTTCAGAACTCCTAGACATTCCTATAAGAAGTTAGCCAAAAAGTAGCTTCGAAAAACGCTTAGGTTAAGTTTCAGAGTTGCTACTAATGTACCAAAGCTGGACTTAGACATAATTTCACTCTCACAACATTATGGCTTGTTGGAGACAGTCCGAACCACAAGTACCGGGTCCATGGTTCTGGGCGTAAACCGGGGGGACGGGGACGACTCCCATTAACCCCTGACTATACCGGGGATACGCTTATCACAATGCCTTTCTGGTCTGTGCTGAAGCAGGGCATTCTGGCAGCCAAGTGGCTTGACCTTTATTAGTGAGCCTGGTTACCCCCTCTCGGAACCACAGACTTAGAAATCGCCAGCTCATATACAGTGCATAAAATATATTTATATATATATACCCTTATACACCATTTTAATAAAAAATATCACAAAATTCTTCTAAGTCCCTCGGGAAGAGTGAGAGACGCGCACGTTCATTTTCAGAGCTCCTAGACCTTCCTATAAGAAGTTAGCCAAAAAGTAGCTTCGAAAAACGCTTAGGTTAAGTTTCAGAGTTGCTTCTAATGTACCAAAGCTGGACTTAGACATAATTTCACTCTCACAACATTATGGCTGGTTGGAGACAGTTCGAACCACAAGTACCGGGTCCATGGTTCTGGGCGTATACTGGGGGGACGGGGGGGACTCCCATTAACCCCTGAAAATACCGGGGATACGCTTATCACAATTCCTTTCTGGTCTGTGCTGAAGCAGGGCATTCTGGCAGCCAAGTGGCTTGACCTTTATTAGTGAGCCTGGTTACCCCCTCTCGGAACCACAGACTTAGAAATCGCCAGCTCATATACAGTGCATAAAATATATTTATATATATATACCCTTATACACCATTTTAATAAAAAATATCACAAAATTCTTCTAAGTCCCTCGGGAAGAGTGAAAGACGCGCACGTTCATTTTTAGAGCTCCTAGACCTTCCTATAAGAAGTTAGCCAAAAAGTAGCTTCGAAAAACGCTTAGGTACAGTTTCAGAGTTGCTTCTAATGTACCAAAGCTGGACTTAGACATAATTTCACTCTCACAACATTATGGCTGGTTGGAGACAGTCCGAACCACAAGTACCGGGTCCATGGTTCTGGGCGTATACTGGGGGGACGGGGACGACTCCCATTAACCCCTGACTATACCGGGGATACGCTTATCACAATGCCTTTCTGGTCTGTGCTGAAGCAGGGCATTCTGGAAGCCAAGTGGCTTGACCTTTATTAGTGAGCCTGGTTACCCCCTCTCGGAACCACAGACTTAGAAATCGCCAGCTCATATACAGTGCATAAAATATATTTATATATATATACCCTTATACACCATTTTAATAAAAAATATCACAAAATTCTTCTAAGTCCCTCGGGAAGAGTGAAAGACGCGCACGTTCATTTTTAGAGCTCCTAGACCTTCCTATAAGAAGTTAGCCAAAAAGTAGCTTCGAAAAACGCTTAGGTTAAGTTTCAGAATTGCTTCTAATGTACCGAAGCTGGACTTAGACATAATTTCACTCTCACAACATTATGGCTGGTTGGAGACAGTCCGAACCAAAAGTACCGGGTCCATGGTTCTGGGCGTATACTGGGGGGACGGGGACGACTCCCATTAACCCCTGACTATACCGGGGATACGCTTATCACAATGCCTTTCTGGTCTGTGCTGAAGCAGGGCATTCTGGCAGCCAAGTGGCTTGACCTTTATTAGTGAGCCTGGTTAACCCCTCTCGGAACTACAGACTTAGAAATCGCCAGCTCATATACAGTGCATAAAATATATTTATATATACAGTATACCCTTATACACCATTTTAATAAAAAATATCACAAAATTCTTCTAAGTCCCTCGGGAAGAGTGAAAGACGCGCACGTTCATTTTCAGAGCTGCTAGACCTTCCTATAAGAAGTTAGCCAAAAAGTAGCTTCGAAAAACGCTTAGGTTAAGTTTCAGAGTTGCTTCTAATGTACCAAAGCTGGACTTAGACATAATTTCACTCTCACAACATTATGGCTGGTTGGAGACAGTCCGAACAACAAGTACCGGGTCCATGGTTCTGGGCGTATACTGGGGTGACGGGGACGACTCCCATTAACCCCTGACTATACCGGGGATACGCTTATCACAATGCCTTTCTGGTCTGTGCTGAAGCAGGGCATTCTGGCAGCCAAGTGGCTTGACCTTTATTAGTGAGCCTGGTTACCCCCTCTCGGAACCACAGACTTAGAAATCGCCAGCTCATTTACAGTGCATAAAATATATTTATATATATACCCTTATACACCATTTTAATAAAAAATATCACAAAATTCTTCTAAGTCCCTCGGGAAGAGTGAAAGACGCGCACGTTCATTTTCAGAGTTCCTAGACATTCCTATAAGAAGTTAGCCAAAAAGTAGCTTCGAAAAACGCTTAGGTTAAGTTTCAGAGTTGCTTCTAATGTACCGAAGCTGGACTTAGACATAATTTCACTCTCACAACATTATGGCTGGTTGGAGACAGTTCGAACCACAAGTACCGGGTCCATGGTTCTGGGCGTATACTGGGGGGACGGGGACGACTCCCATTAACCCCTGAAAATACCGGGGATACGCTTATCACAATGCCTTTCTGGTCTGTGCTGAAGCAGGGCATTCTGGCAGCCAAGTGGCTTGACCTTTATTAGTGAGCCTGGTTACCCCCTCTTGGAACCACAGACTTAGAAATCGCCAGCTCATATACAGTGCATAAAATATATTTATATATATATACCCTTATACACCATTTTAATAAAAAATATCACAAAATTCTTCTAAGTCCCTCGGGAAGAGTGAAAGACGCGCACGTTCATTTTTAGAGCTCCTAGACCTTCCTATAAGAAGTTAGCCCAAAAGTAGCTTCGAAAAACGCTTAGGTTAAGTTTCAGAGTTGCTTCTAATGTACCAAAGCTGGACTTAGACATAATTTCACTCTCACAACATTATGGCTGGTTGGAGACAGTCCGAACCACAAGTACCGGGTCCATGGTTCTGGGCGTATACTGGGGGTACGGGGACCACTCCCATTAACCCCTGAAAATACCGGGGATACGCTTATCACAATGCCTTTCTGGTCTGTGCTGAAGCAGGGCATTCTGGCAGCCAAGTGGCTTGACCTTTATTAGTGAGCCTGGTTACCCCCTCTCGGAACCACAGACTTAGAAATCGCCAGCTCATATACAGTGCATAAAATATATTTATATATATATACCCTTATACACCATTTTAATAAAAAATATCACAAAATTCTTCTAAGTCCCTCGGGAAGAGTGAAAGACGCGCACGTTCATTTTCAGAACTCCTAGACATTCCTATAAGAAGTTAGCCAAAAAGTAGCTTCGAAAAACGCTTAGGTTAAGTTTCAGAGTTGCTACTAATGTACCAAAGCTGGACTTAGACATAATTTCACTCTCACAACATTATGGCTTGTTGGAGACAGTCCGAACCACAAGTACCGGGTCCATGGTTCTGGGCGTAAACCGGGGGGACGGGGACGACTCCCATTAACCCCTGACTATACCGGGGATACGCTTATCACAATGCCTTTCTGGTCTGTGCTGAAGCAGGGCATTCTGGCAGCCAAGTGGCTTGACCTTTATTAGTGAGCCTGGTTACCCCCTCTCGGAACCACAGACTTAGAAATCGCCAGCTCATATACAGTGCATAAAATATATTTATATATATATACCCTTATACACCATTTTAATAAAAAATATCACAAAATTCTTCTAAGTCCCTCGGGAAGAGTGAGAGACGCGCACGTTCATTTTCAGAGCTCCTAGACCTTCCTATAAGAAGTTAGCCAAAAAGTAGCTTCGAAAAACGCTTAGGTTAAGTTTCAGAGTTGCTTCTAATGTACCAAAGCTGGACTTAGACATAATTTCACTCTCACAACATTATGGCTGGTTGGAGACAGTTCGAACCACAAGTACCGGGTCCATGGTTCTGGGCGTATACTGGGGGGACGGGGGGGACTCCCATTAACCCCTGAAAATACCGGGGATACGCTTATCACAATTCCTTTCTGGTCTGTGCTGAAGCAGGGCATTCTGGCAGCCAAGTGGCTTGACCTTTATTAGTGAGCCTGGTTACCCCCTCTCGGAACCACAGACTTAGAAATCGCCAGCTCATATACAGTGCATAAAATATATTTATATATATATACCCTTATACACCATTTTAATAAAAAATATCACAAAATTCTTCTAAGTCCCTCGGGAAGAGTGAAAGACGCGCATGTTCATTTTTAGAGCTCCTAGACCTTCCTATAAGAAGTTAGCCAAAAAGTAGCTTCGAAAAACGCTTAGGTACAGTTTCAGAGTTGCTTCTAATGTACCAAAGCTGGACTTAGACATAATTTCACTCTCACAACATTATGGCTGGTTGGAGACAGTCCGAACCACAAGTACCGGGTCCATGGTTCTGGGCGTATACTGGGGGGACGGGGACGACTCCCATTAACCCCTGACTATACCGGGGATACGCTTATCACAATGCCTTTCTGGTCTGTGCTGAAGCAGGGCATTCTGGAAGCCAAGTGGCTTGACCTTTATTAGTGAGCCTGGTTACCCCCTCTCGGAACCACAGACTTAGAAATCGCCAGCTCATATACAGTGCATAAAATATATTTATATATATATACCCTTATACACCATTTTAATAAAAAATATCACAAAATTCTTCTAAGTCCCTCGGGAAGAGTGAAAGACGCGCACGTTCATTTTTAGAGCTCCTAGACCTTCCTATAAGAAGTTAGCCAAAAAGTAGCTTCGAAAAACGCTTAGGTTAAGTTTCAGAATTGCTTCTAATGTACCGAAGCTGGACTTAGACATAATTTCACTCTCACAACATTATGGCTGGTTGGAGACAGTCCGAACCAAAAGTACCGGGTCCATGGTTCTGGGCGTATACTGGGGGGACGGGGACGACTCCCATTAACCCCTGACTATACCGGGGATACGCTTATCACAATGCCTTTCTGGTCTGTGCTGAAGCAGGGCATTCTGGCAGCCAAGTGGCTTGACCTTTATTAGTGAGCCTGGTTAACCCCACTCGGAACTACAGACTTAGAAATCGCCAGCTCATATACAGTGCATAAAATATATTTATATATACAGTATACCCTTATACACCATTTTAATAAAAAATATCACAAAATTCTTCTAAGTCCCTCGGGAAGAGTGAAAGACGCGCACGTTCATTTTCAGAGCTGCTAGACCTTCCTATAAGAAGTTAGCCAAAAAGTAGCTTCGAAAAACGCTTAGGTTAAGTTTCAGAGTTGCTTCTAATGTACCAAAGCTGGACTTAGACATAATTTCACTCTCACAACATTATGGCTGGTTGGAGACAGTCCGAACAACAAGTACCGGGTCCATGGTTCTGGGCGTATACTGGGGTGACGGGGACGACTCCCATTAACCCCTGACTATACCGGGGATACGCTTATCACAATGCCTTTCTGGTCTGTGCTGAAGCAGGGCATTCTGGCAGCCAAGTGGCTTGACCTTTATTAGTGAGCCTGGTTACCCCCTCTCGGAACCACAGACTTAGAAATCGCCAGCTCATTTACAGTGCATAAAATATATTTATATATATACCCTTATACACCATTTTAATAAAAAATATCACAAAATTCTTCTAAGTCCCTCGGGAAGAGTGAAAGACGCGCACGTTCATTTTCAGAGTTCCTAGACATTCCTATAAGAAGTTAGCCAAAAAGTAGCTTCGAAAAACGCTTAGGTTAAGTTTCAGAGTTGCTTCTAATGTACCGAAGCTGGACTTAGACATAATTTCACTCTCACAACATTATGGCTGGTTGGAGACAGTTCGAACCACAAGTACCGGGTCCATGGTTCTGGGCGTATACTGGGGGGACGGGGACGACTCCCATTAACCCCTGAAAATACCGGGGATACGCTTATCACAATGCCTTTCTGGTCTGTGCTGAAGCAGGGCATTCTGGCAGCCAAGTGGCTTGACCTTTATTAGTGAGCCTGGTTACCCCCTCTCGGAACCACAGACTTAGAAATCGCCAGCTCATATACAGTGCATAAAATATATTTATATATATATACCCTTATACACCATTTTAATAAAAAATATCACAAAATTCTTCTAAGTCCCTCGGGAAGAGTGAAAGACGCGCACGTTCATTTTTAGAGCTCCTAGACCTTCCTATAAGAAGTTAGCCCAAAAGTAGCTTCGAAAAACGCTTAGGTTAAGTTTCAGAGTTGCTTCTAATGTACCAAAGCTGGACTTAGACATAATTTCACTCTCACAACATTATGGCTGGTTGGAGACAGTCCGAACCACAAGTACCGGGTCCATGGTTCTGGGCGTATACTGGGGGTACGGGGACCACTCCCATTAACCCCTGAAAATACCGGGGATACGCTTATCACAATGCCTTTCTGGTCTGTGCTGAAGCAGGGCATTCTGGCAGCCAAGTGGCTTGACCTTTATTAGTGAGCCTGGTTACCCCCTCTCGGAACCACAGACTTAGAAATCGCCAGCTCATATACAGTGCATAAAATATATTTATATATATATACCCTTATACACCATTTTAATAAAAAATATCACAAAATTCTTCTAAGTCCCTCGGGAAGAGTGAAAGACGCGCACGTTCATTTTTAGAGCTCCTAGACCTTCCTATAAGAAGTTAGCCCAAAAGTAGCTTCGAAAAACGCTTAGGTTAAGTTTCAGAGTTGCTTCTAATGTACCAAAGCTGGACTTAGACATAATTTCACTCTCACAACATTATGGCTTGTTGGAGACAGTCCGAACCACAAGTACCGGGTCCATGGTTCTGTTCGTATACCGGGGGGACGGGGACGACTCCCATTAACCCCTGACTATACCGGGGATACGCTTATCACAATGCCTTTCTGGTCTGTGCTGAAGCAGGGCATTCTGGCAGCCAAGTGGCTTGACCTTTATTAGTGAGCCTGGTTACCCCCTCTCGGAACCACAGACTTAGAAATCGCCAGCTCATATACAGTGCATAAAATATATTTATATATATATATACCCTTATACACCATTTTAATAAAAAATATCACAAAATTCTTCAGAGTCCCTCGGGAAGAGTGAAAGACGAGCACGTTCATTTTCAGAGCTCCTAGACCTTCCTATAAGAAGTTAGCCAAAAAGTAGCTTCGAAAAACGCTTAGGTTAAGTTTCAGAGTTGCTTCTTATGTACCAAAGCTGGACTTAGACATAATTTCACTCTCACAACATTATGGCTGGTTGGAGACAGTCCGAACAACAAGTACCGGGTCCATGGTTCTGGGCGTATACTGGGGTGACGGGGACGACTCCCATTAACCCCTGACTATACCGGGGATACGCTTATCACAATGCCTTTCTGGTCTGTGCTGAAGCAGGGCATTCTGGCAGCCAAGTGGCTTGACCTTTATTAGTGAGCCTGGTTACCCCCTCTCGGAACCACAGACTTAGAAATCGCCAGCTCATATACAGTGCATAAAATATATTTATATATATATACCCTTATACACCATTTTAATAAAAAATATCACAAAATTCTTCTAAGTCCCTCGGGAAGAGTGAAAGACGCGCACGTTCATTTTCAGAGCTCCTAGACCTTCCTATAAGAAGTTAGCCAAAAAGTAGCTTCGAAAAACGCTTAGGTTAAGTTTCAGAGTTGCTTCTAATGTACCAAAGCTGGACTTAGACATAATTTCACTCTCACAACATTATGGCTGGTTGGAGACAGTTCGAACCACAAGTACCGGGTCCATGGTTCTGGGCGTATACTGGGGGGACGGGGACGACTCCCATTAACCCCTGAAAATACCGGGGATACGCTTATCACAATGCCTTTCTGGTCTGTGCTGAAGCAGGGCATTCTGGCAGCCAAGTGGCTTGACCTTTATTAGTGAGCCTGGTTACCCCCTCTCGGAACCACAGACTTAGAAATCGCCAGCTCATATACAGTGCATAAAATATATTTATATATATATACCCTTATACACCATTTTAATAAAAAATATCACAAAATTCTTCTAAGTCCCTCGGGAAGAGTGAAAGACGCGCACGTTCATTTTTAGAGCTCCTAGACCTTCCTATAAGAAGTTAGCCCAAAAGTAGCTTCGAAAAACGCTTAGGTTAAGTTTCAGAGTTGCTTCTAATGTACCAAAGCTGGACTTAGACATAATTTCACTCTCACAACATTATGGCTGGTTGGAGACAGTCCGAACCACAAGTACCGGGTCCATGGTTCTGGGCGTATACTGGGGGTACGGGGACCACTCCCATTAACCCCTGACTATACCGGGGATACGCTTATCACAATGCCTTTCTGGTCTGTGCTGAAGCAGGGCATTCTGGCAGCCAAGTGGCTTGACCTTTATTAGTGAGCCTGGTTACCCCCTCTCGGAACCACAGACTTAGAAATCGCCAGCTCATATACAGTGCATAAAATATATTTATATATATACCCTTATACACCATTTTAATAAAAAATATCACAAAATTCTTCTAAGTCCCTCGGGAAGAGTGAAAGACGCGCACGTTCATTTTTAGAGCTCCTAGACCTTCCTATAAGAAGTTAGCCAAAAAGTAGCTTCGAAAAACGCTTAGGTTAAGTTTCAGAGTTGCTTCTAATGTACCAAAGCTGGACTTAGACATAATTTCACTCTCACAACAGTATGGCTTGTTGAAGACAGTCCGAACCACAAGTACCGGGTCCATGGTTCTGTTCGTATACCGGGGGGACGGGGACGACTCCCATTAACCCCTGACTATACCGGGGATACGCTTATCACAATGCCTTTCTGGTCTGTGCTGAAGCAGGGCATTCTGGCAGCCAAGTGGCTTGACCTTTATTAGTGAGCCTGGTTACCCCCTCTCGGAACCACAGACTTAGAAATCGCCAGCTCATATACAGTGCATAAAATATATTTATATATATATATACCCTTATACACCATTTTAATAAAAAATATCACAAAATTCTTCAGAGTCCCTCGGGAAGAGTGAAAGACGAGCACGTTCATTTTCAGAGCTCCTAGACCTTCCTATAAGAAGTTAGCCAAAAAGTAGCTTCGAAAAACGCTTAGGTTAAGTTTCAGAGTTGCTTCTAATGTACCAAAGCTGGACTTAGACATAATTTCACTCTCACAACATTATGGCTGGTTGGAGACAGTCCGAACAACAAGTACCGGGTCCATGGTTCTGGGCGTATACTGGGGTGACGGGGACAACTCCCATTAACCCCTGACTATACCGGGGATACGCTTATCACAATGCCTTTCTGGTCTGTGCTGAAGCAGGGCATTCTGGCAGCCAAGTGGCTTGACCTTTATTAGTGAGCCTGGTTACCCCCTCTCGGAACCACAGACTTAGAAATCGCCAGCTCATTTACATTGCATAAAATATATTTTTATATATACCCTTATACACCATTTTAATAAAAAATATCACAAAATTCTTCTAAGTCCCTCGGGAAGAGTGAAAGACGCGCACGTTCATTTTCAGAGCTCCTAGACATTCCTATAAGAAGTTAGCCAAAAAGTAGCTTCGAAAAACGCTTAGGTTAAGTTTCAGAGTTGCTTCTAATGTACCAAAGCTGGACTTAGACATAATTTCACTCTCACAACATTATGGCTTGTTGGAGACAGTCCGAACCACAAGTACCGGGTCCATGGTTCTGGGCGTAAACCGGTGGGACGGGGACGACTCCCATTAACCCCTGACTATACCGGGGATACGCTTATCACAATGCCTTTCTGGTCTGTGCTGAAGCAGGGCATTCTGGCAGCCAAGTGGCTTGACCTTTATTAGTGAGCCTGGTTACCCCCTCTCGGAACCACAGACTTAGAAATCGCCAGCTCATTTACATTGCATAAAATATATTTTTATATATACCCTTATACACCATTTTAATAAAAAATATCACAAAATTCTTCTAAGTCCCTCGGGAAGAGTGAAAGACGCGCACGTTCATTTTCAGAGCTCCTAGACCTTCCTATAAGAAGTTAGCCAAAAAGTAGCTTCGAAAAACGCTTAGGTTAAGTTTCAGAGTTGCTTCTAATGTACCAAAGCTGGACTTAGACATAATTTCACTCTCACAACATTATGGCTGGTTGGAGACAGTTCGAACCACAAGTACCGGGTCCATGGTTCTGGGCGTATACTGGGGGGACGGGGGGGACTCACATTAACCCCTGAAAATACCGGGGATACGCTTATCACAATGCCTTTCTGGTCTGTGCTGAAGCAGGGCATTCTGGCAGCCAAGTGGCTTGACCTTTATTAGTGAGCCTGGTTACCCCCTCTCGGAACCACAGACTTAGAAATCGCCAGCTCATATACAGTGCATAAAATATATTTATATATATATACACTTATACACCATTTTAATAAAAAATATCACAAAATTCTTCTAAGTCCCTCGGGAAGAGTGAAAGACGCGCACGTTCATTTTTAGAGCTCCTAGACCTTCCTATAAGAAGTTAGCCAAAAAGTAGCTTCGAAAAACGCTTAGGTAAAGTTTCAGAGTTGCTTCTAATGTACCAAAGCTGGACTTAGACATAATTTCACTCTCACAACATTATGGCTGGTTGGAGACAGTCCGAACCACAAGTACCGGGTCCATGGTTCTGGGCGTATACTGGGGGGACGGGGACGACTCCCATTAACCCCTGACTATACCGGGGATACGCTTATCACAATGCCTTTCTGGTCTGTGCTGAAGCAGGGCATTCTGGCAGCCAAGTGGCTTGACCTTTATTAGTGAGCCTGGTTACCCCCTCTCGGAACCACAGACTTAGAAATCGCCAGCTCATTTACAGTGCATAAAATATATTTTTATATATACCCTTATACACCATTTTAATAAAAAAAATCACAAAATTCTTCTAAGTCCCTCGGGAAGAGTGAAAGACGCGCACGTTCATTTTCAGAGCTCCTAGACATTCCTATAAGAAGTTAGCCAAAAAGTAACTTCGAAAAACGCTTAGGTTAAGTTTCAGAGTTGCTTCTAATGTACCAAAGCTGGACTTAGACATAATTTCACTCTCACAACATTATGGCTTGTTGGAGACAGTCCGAACCACAAGTACCGGGTCCATGGTTCTGGGCGTAAACCGGGGGGACGGGGACGACTCCCATTAACCCCTGACTATACCGGGGATACGCTTATCACAATGCCTTTCTGGTCTGTGCTGAAGCAGGGCATTCTGGCAGCCAAGTGGCTTGACCTTTATTAGTGAGCCTGGTTACCCCCTCTCGGAACCACAGACTTAGAAATCGCCAGCTCATATACAGTGCATAAAATATATTTATATATATATACCCTTATACACCATTTTAATAAAAAATATCACAAAATTCTTCTAAGTCCCTCGGGAAGAGTGAAAGACGCGCACGTTCATTTTCAGAGCTCCTAGACCTTCCTATAAGAAGTTAGCCAAAAAGTAGCTTCGAAAAACGCTTAGGTTAAGTTTCAGAGTTGCTTCTAATGTACCAAAGCTGGACTTAGACATAATTTCACTCTCACAACATTATGGCTGGTTGGAGACAGTTCGAACCACAAGTACCGGGTCCATGGTTCTGGGCGTATACTGGGGGGACGGGGGGGACTCACATTAACCCCTGAAAATACCGGGGATACGCAGGGCATTCTGGCAGCCAAGTGGCTTGACCTTTATTAGTGAGCCTGGTTACCCCCTCTCGGAACCACAGACTTAGAAATCGCCAGCTCATATACAGTGCATAAAATATATTTATATATATATACCCTTATACACCATTTTAATAAAAAATATCACAAAATTCTTCTAAGTCCCTCGGGAAGAGTGAAAGACGCGCACGTTCATTTTTAGAGCTCCTAGACCTTCCTATAAGAAGTTAGCCAAAAAGTAGCTTCGAAAAACGCTTAGGTAAAGTTTCAGAGTTGCTTCTAATGTACCAAAGCTGGACTTAGACATAATTTCACTCTCACAACATTATGGCTGGTTGGAGACAGTCCGAACCTCAAGTACCGGGTCCATGGTTCTGGGCGTATACTGGGGGGACGGGGACGACTCCCATTAACCCCTGACTATACCGGGGATACGCTTATCACAATGCCTTTCTGGTCTGTGCTGAAGCAGGGCATTCTGGGAGCCAAGTGGCTTGACCTTTATTAGTGAGCCTGGTTACCCCCTCTCGGAACTACAGACTTAGAAATCGCCAGCTCATATACAGTGCATAAAATATATTTATATATACCCTTATACACCATTTTAATAAAAAATATCACAAAATTCTTCTAAGTCCCTCGGGAAGAGTGAAAGACGCGCACGTTCATTTTCAGAGCTCCTAGACCTTCCTATAAGAAGTTAGCTAAAAAGTAGCTTCGAAAAACGCTTAGGTTAAGTTTCAGAATTGCTTCTAATGTACCGAAGCTGGACTTAGACATAATTTCACTCTCAGAACATTATGGCTGGTTGGAGACAGTCCGAACCACAAGTACCGGGTCCATGGTTCTGGGCGTATACTGGGGGGACGGGGACGACTCCCATTAACCCCTGACTATACCGGGGATACGCTTATCACAATGCCTTTCTGGTCTGTGCAGAAGCAGGGCATTCTGGCAGCCAAGTGGCTTGACCTTTATTAGTGAGCCTGGTTAACCCCTCTCGGAACTACAGACTTAGAAATCGCCAGCTCATATACAGTGCATAAAATATATTTATATATATACCCTTATACACCATTTTAATAAAAAATATCACAACATTCTTCTAAGTCCCTCGGGAAGAGTGAAAGACGCGCACGTTCATTTTCATCGCTGCTAGACCTTCCTATAAGAAGTTAGCCAAAAAGTAGCTTCGAAAAACGCTTAGGTTAAGTTTCAGAGTTGCATCTAATGTACCAAAGCTGGACTTAGACATAATTTCACTCTCACAACATTATGGCTGGTTGGAGACAGTTCGAACCACAAGTACCGGGTCCATGGTTCTGGGCGTATACTGGTGGGACGGGGACGACTCCCATTAACCCCTGAAAATACCGGGGATACGCTTATCACAATGCCTTTCTGGTCTGTGATGAAGCAGGGCATTCTGGCAGCCAAGTGGCTTGACCTTTATTATTGAGCCTGGTTACCCCCTCTCGGAACTACAGACTTAGAAATCGCCAGCTCATATACAGTGCATAAAATATATTTATATATAAACCCTTATACACCATTTTAATAAAAAATATCACAAAATTCTTCTAAGTCCCTCGGGAAGAGTGAAAGACGCGCACGTTCATTTTCAGAGCTCCTAGACCTTCCTATAAGAAGTTAGCCAAAAAGTAGCTTCGAAAAACGCTTAGGTTAAGTTTCAGAGTTGCTTCTTATGTACCAAAGCTGGACTTAGACATAATTTCACTCTCACAACATTATGGCTGGTTGGAGACAGTTCGAACCACAAGTACCGGGTCCATGGTTCTGGGGTACACTGGGGGGACGGGGACGACGCCCATTAACCCCTGACTATACCGGGGATATGCTTATCACAAAGCCTTTCTGGTCTGTGCTGAAGCAGGGCATTCTGGCAGCCAAGTGGCTTGACCTTTATTAGTGAGCCTGGTTACCCCCTCTCGGAACTACAGACTTAGAAATCGCCAGCTCATATACAGTGCATAAAATATATTTATATATATACCCTTATACACCATTTTAATAAAAAATATCACAAAATTCTTCTAAGTCCCTCGGGAAGAGTGAAAGACGCGCACGTTCATTTTCAGAGCTCCTAGACCTTCCTATAAGAAGTTAGCCAAAAAGTAGCTTCGAAAAACGCTTAGGTTAAGTTTCAGAGTTGCTTCTAATGTACCGAAGCTGGACTTAGACATAATTTCACTCTCACAACATTATGGCTGGTTGGAGACAGTTCGAACCACAAGTACCGGGTCCATGGTTCTGGGCGTATACTGGGGGGACGGGTGGGACTCCCATTAACCCCTGAAAATACCGGGGATACGCTTATCACAATGCCTTTCTGGTCTGTGCTGAAGCAGGGCATTCTGGCAGCCAAGTGGCTTGACCTTTATTAGTGAGCCTGGTTACCCCCTCTCGGAACCACAGACTTAGAAATCGCCAGCTCATTTACAGTGCTTAAAATATATTTTTATATATACCCTTATACACCATTTTAATAAAAAATATCACAAAATTCTTCTAAGTCCCTCGGGAAGAGTGAAAGACGCGCACGTTCATTTTCAGAGCTCCTAGACATTCCTATAAGAAGTTAGCCAAAAAGTAGCTTCGAAAAACGCTTAGGTTAAGTTTCAGAGTTGCTTCTAATGTACCAAAGCTGGACTTAGACATAATTTCACTCTCACAACATTATGGCTTGTTGGAGACAGTCCGAACCACAAGTACCGGGTCCATGGTTCTGGGCGTAAACCGGGGGTACGGGGACGACTCCCATTAACCCCTGACTATACCGGGGATACGCTTATCACAATGCCTTTCTGGTCTGTGCTGAAGCAGGGCATTCTGGCAGCCAAGTGGCTTGACCTTTATTAGTGAGCCTGGTTACCCCCTCTCGGAACCACAGACTTAGAAATCGCCAGCTCATATACAGTGCATAAAATATATTTATATATATATACCCTTATACACCATTTTAATAAAAAATATCACAAAATTCTTCTAAGTCCCTCGGGAAGAGTGAAAGACGCGCACGTTCATTTTCAGAGCTCCTAGACCTTCCTATAAGAAGTTAGCCAAAAAGTAGCTTCGAAAAACGCTTAGGTTAAGTTTCAGAGTTGCTTCTAATGTACCAAAGCTGGACTTAGACATAATTTCACTCTCACAACATTATGGCTGGTTGGAGACAGTTCGAACCACAAGTACCGGGTCCATGGTTCTGGGCGTATACTGGTGGGACGGGGACGACTCCCATTAACCCCTGAAAATACCGGGGATACGCTTATCACAATGCCTTTCTGGTCTGTGATGAAGCAGGGCATTCTGGCAGCCAAGTGGCTTGACCTTTATTATTGAGCTTGGTACCCCCTCTCGGAACTACAGACTTAGAAATCGCCAGCTCATATACAGTGCATAAAATATATTTATATATAAACCCTTATACACCATTTTAATAAAAAATATCACAAAATTCTTCTAAGTCCCTCGGGAAGAGTGAAAGACGCGCACGTTCATTTTCAGAGCTCTTAGACCTTCCTATAAGAAGCTAGCCAAAAAGTAGCTTCGAAAAACGCTTAGGTTAAGTTTCAGAGTTGCTTCTAATGTACCGAAGCTGGACTTAGACATAATTTCACTCTCACAACATTATGGCTGGTTGGAGACAGTTCGAACCACAAGTACCGGGTCCATGGTTCTGGGCGTATACTGGGGGGACGGGTGGGACTCCCATTAACCCCTGAAAATACCGGGGATACGCTTATCACAATGCCTTTCTGGTCTGTGCTGAAGCAGGGCATTCTGGCAGCCAAGTGGCTTGACCTTTATTAGTGAGCCTGGTTACCCCCTCTCGGAATCTACAGACTTAGAAATCGCCAGCTCATATACAGTGCATAAAATATATTTATATATATATTCCCCTGTACACCATTTTAATAAAAAATATCACAAAATTCTTCTAAGTCCCTCGGGAAGAGTGAAAGACGCGCACGTTCATTTTCAGAGCTCCTAGACCTTCCTATAAGAAGTTAGCCAAAAAGTAGCTTCGAAAAACGCTTAGGTTAAGTTTCAGAGTTGCTTCTAATGTACCAAAGCTGGACTTAGACATAATTTCACTCTCACAACATTATGGCTGGTTGGAGACAGTCCGAACCACAAGTACCGGGTCCATGGTTCTGGGCGTATACTGGGGGGACGGGGACGACTCCCATTAACCCCTGACTATACCGGGGATACGCTTATCACAATGCCTTTCTGGTCTGTGCTGAAGCAGGGCATTCTGGCAGCCAAGTGGCTTGACCTTTATTAGTGAGCCTGGTTACCCCCTCTCGGAACTACAGACTTAGAAATCGCCAGCTCATATACAGTGCATAAAATATATTTATATATATACCCTTATACACCATTTTAATAAAAAATATCACAAAATTCTTCTAAGTCCCTCGGGAAGAGTGAAAGACGCGCACATTCATTTTCAGAGATCCTAGACCTTCCTATAAGAAGTTAGCCAAAAAGTAGCTTCGAAAAACGCTTAGGTTAAGTTTCAGAGTTGCTTCTAATGTACCAAAGCTGGACTTAGACATAATTTCACTCTCACAACATTATGGCTGGTTGGAGACAGTCCGAACCACAAGTACCGGGTCCATGGTTCTGGGCGTATACTGGGGGGACGGGGACGACTCCCATTAACCCTTACTATACCGGGGATACGCTTATCACAATGCCTTTCTGGTCTGTGCTGAAGCAGGGCATTCTGGCAGCCAAGTGGCTTGACCTTTATTAGTGAGCCTGGTTAACCCCTCTCGGAACTACAGACTTAGAAATCGCCAGCTCATATACAGTGCATAAAATATATTTATATATATACCCTTATACACCATTTTAATAAAAAATATCACAAAATTCTTCTAAGTCCCTCGGGAAGAGTGAAAGACGCGCACGTTCATTTTCAGAGCTCCTAGACCTTCCTATAAGAAGTTAGCCAAAAAGTAGCTTCGAAAAACGCTTAGGTTAAGTTTCAGAGTTGCTTCTAATGTACCAAAGCTGGACTTAGACATAATTTCACTCTCACAACATTATGGCTGGTTGGAGACAGTCCGAACAACAAGTACCGGGTCCATGGTTCTGGGCGTATACTGGGGTGACGGGGACGACTCCCATTAACCCCTGACTATACCGGGGATAAGCTTATCACAATGCCTTTCTGGTCTGTGCTGAAGCAGGGCATTCTGGCAGCCAAGTGGCTTGACCTTTATTAGTGAGCCTGGTTACCCCCTCTAGGAACCACAGACTTAGAAATCGCCAGCTCATATACAGTGCATAAAATATATTTATATATATACCCTTATACACCATTTTAATAAAAAATATCACAAAATTCTTCTAAGTCCCTCGGGAAGAGTGAAAGACGCGCACGTTCATTTTCAGAGCTACTAGACATTCCTATAAGAAGTTAGCCAAAAAGTAGCTTCGAAAAACGCTTAGGTTAAGTTTCAGAGTTGCTTCTAATGTACCAAAGCTGGACTTAGACATAATTTCACTCTCACAACATTATGGCTGGTTGGAGACAGTCCGAACCACAAGTACCGGGTCCATGGTTCTGGCGTACACTGGGGGGACGGGGACGACTCCCATTAACCCCTGACTATACCGGGGATATGCTTATCACAAAGCCTTTCTGGTCTGTGCTGAAGCAGGGCATTCTGGCAGCCAAGTGGCTTGACCTTTATTAGTGAGCCTGGTTACCCCCTCTCGGAACTACAGACTTAGAAATCGCCAGCTCATATACAGTGCATAAAATATATTTATATATATACCCTTATACACCATTTTAATAAAAAATATCACAAAATTCTTCTAAGTCCCTCGGGAAGAGTGAAAGACGCGCACGTTCATTTTCAGAGCTTCTAGACCTTCCTATAAGAAGTTAGCCAAAAAGTAGCTTCGAAAAACGCTTAGGTTAAGTTTCAGAGTTGCTTCTAATGTACCGAAGCTGGACTTAGACATAATTTCACTCTCACAACATTATGGCTGGTTGGAGACAGTTCGAACCACAAGTACCGGGTCCATGGTTCTGGGCGTATACTGGGGGGACGGGTGGGACTCCCATTAACCCCTGAAAATACCGGGGATACGCTTATCACAATGCATTTCTGGTCTGTGCTGAAGCAGGGCATTCTGGCAGCCAAGTGGCTTGACCTTTATTAGTGAGCCTGGTTACCCCCTCTCGGAACCACAGACTTAGAAATTGCCAGCTCATATACAGTGCATAAAATATATTTATATATATATTCCCCTGTACACCATTTTAATAAAAAATATCACAAAATTCTTCTAAGTCCCTCGGGAAGAGTGAAAGACGCGCACGTTCATTTTCAGAGCTCCTAGACCTTCCTATAAGAAGTTAGCCAAAAAGTAGCTTCGAAAAACGCTTAGGTTAAGTTTCAGAGTTGCTTCTAATGTACCAAAGCTGGACTTAGACATAATTTCACTCTCACAACATTATGGCTGGTTGGAGACAGTCCGAACCACAAGTACCGGGTCCATGGTTCTGGGCGTATACTGGGGGGACGGGGACGACTCCCATTAACCCCTGACTATACCGGGGATACGCTTATCACAATGCCTTTCTGGTCTGTGCTGAAGCAGGGCATTCTGGCAGCCAAGTGGCTTGACATTTATTAGTGAGCCTGGTTACCCCCTCTCGGAACTACAGACTTAGAAATCGCCAGCTCATATACAGTGCATAAAATATATTTATATATACCCTTATACACCATTTTATAAAAAATATCACAAAATTCTTCTAAGTCCCTCGGGAAGAGTGAAAGACGCGCACGTTCATTTTCAGAGCTCCTAGACCTTCCTATAAGAAGTTAGCCAAAAAGTAGCTTCGAAAAACGCTTAGGTTAAGTTTCAGAGTTGCTTCTAATGTACCAAAGCTGGACTTAGACATAATTTCACTCTCACAACATTATGGCTGGTTGGAGACAGTCCGAACAACAAGTACCGGGTCCATGGTTCTGGGCGTATACTGGGGTGACGGGGACGACTCCCATTAACCCCTGACTATACCGGGGATAAGCTTATCACAATGCCTTTCTGGTCTGTGCTGAAGCAGGGCATTCTGGCAGCCAAGTGGCTTGACCTTTATTAGTGAGCCTGGTTACCCCCTCTAGGAACCACAGACTTAGAAATCGCCAGCTCATATACAGTGCATAAAATATATTTATATATATACCCTTATACACCATTTTAATAAAAAATATCACAAAATTCTTCTAAGTCCCTCGGGAAGAGTGAAAGACGCGCACGTTCATTTTCAGAGCTACTAGACATTCCTATAAGAAGTTAGCCAAAAAGTAGCTTCGAAAAACGCTTAGGTTAAGTTTCAGAGTTGCTTCTAATGTACCAAAGCTGGACTTAGACATAATTTCACTCTCACAACATTATGGCTGGTTGGAGACAGTCCGAACAACAAGTACCGGGTCCATGGTTCTGGGCGTATACTGGGGTGACGGGGACGACTCCCATTAACCCCTGACTATACCGGGGATAAGCTTATCACAATGCCTTTCTGGTCTGTGCTGAAGCAGGGCATTCTGGCAGCCAAGTGGCTTGACCTTTATTAGTGAGCCTGGTTACCCCCTCTAGGAACCACAGACTTAGAAATCGCCAGCTCATATACAGTGCATAAAATATATTTATATATATACCCTTATACACCATTTTAATAAAAAATATCACAAAATTCTTCTAAGTCCCTCGGGAAGAGTGAAAGACGCGCACGTTCATTTTCAGAGCTACTAGACATTCCTATAAGAAGTTAGCCAAAAAGTAGCTTCGAAAAACGCTTAGGTTAAGTTTCAGAGTTGCTTCTAATGTACCAAAGCTGGACTTAGACATAATTTCACTCTCACAACATTATGGCTGGTTGGAGACAGTCCGAACCACAAGTACCGGGTCCATGGTTCTGGGCGTATACTGGGGGGACGAGGACGACTCCCATTAACCCCTGACTATACCGGGGATACGCTTATCACAATGCCTTTCTGGTCTGTGATGAAGCAGGGCATTCTGGCAGCCAAGTGGCTTGACCTTTATTAGTGAGCCTGGTTACCCCCTCTCGGAACTACAGACTTAGAAATCGCCAGCTCATATACAGTGCATAAAATATATTTATATATAAACCCTTATACACCATTTTAATAAAAAATATCACAAAATTCTTCTAAGTACCTCGGGAAGAGTGAAAGACGCGCACGTTCATTTTCAGAGCTCCTAGACCTTCCTATAAGAAGTTAGCCAAAAAGTAGCTTCGAAAAACGCTTAGGTTAAGTTTCAGAGTTGCTTCTAATGTACCAAAGCTGGACTTAGACATAATTTCACTCTCACAACATTATGGCTGGTTGGAGACAGTCCGAACCACAAGTACCGGGTCCATGGTTCTGGCGTACACTGGGGGGACGGGGACGACTCCCATTAACCCCTGACTATACCGGGGATATGCTTATCACAAAGCCTTTCTGGTCTGTGCTGAAGCAGGGCATTCTGGCAGCCAAGTGGCTTGACCTTTATTAGTGAGCCTGGTTACCCCCTCTCGGAACTACAGACTTAGAAATCGCCAGCTCATATACAGTGCATAAAATATATTTATATATATACCCTTATACACCATTTTAATAAAAAATATCACAAAATTCTTCTAAGTCCCTCGGGAAGAGTGAAAGACGCGCACGTTCATTTTCAGAGCTACTAGACATTCCTATAAGAAGTTAGCCAAAAAGTCGCTTCGAAAAACGCTTAGGTTAAGTTTCAGAGTTGCTTCTAATGTACCAAAGCTGGACTTAGACATAATTTCACTCTCACAACATTATGGCTGGTTGGAGACAGTCCGAACCACAAGTACCGGGTCCATGGTTCTGGCGTACACTGGGGGGACGGGGACGACTCCCATTAACCCCTGACTATACCGGGGATATGCTTATCACAAAGCCTTTCTGGTCTGTGCTGAAGCAGGGCATTCTGGCAGCCAAGTGGCTTGACCTTTATTAGTGAGCCTGGTTACCCCCTCTCGGAACTACAGACTTAGAAATCGCCAGCTCATATACAGTGCATAAAATATATTTATATATATACCCTTATACACCATTTTAATAAAAAATATCACAAAATTTTTCTAAGTCCCTCGGGAAGAGTGAAAGACGCGCACGTTCATTTTCAGAGCTCCTAGACCTTCCTATAAGAAGTTAGCCAAAAAGTAGCTTCGAAAAACGCTTAGGTTAAGTTTCAGAGTTGCTTCTAATGTACCGAAGCTGGACTTAGACATAATTTCACTCTCACAACATTATGGCTGGTTGGAGACAGTTCGAACCACAAGTACCGGGTCCATGGTTCTGGGCGTATACTGGGGGGACGGGTGGGACTCCCATTAACCCCTGAAAATACCGGGGATACGCTTATCACAATGCCTTTCTGGTCTGTGATGAAGCAGGGCATTCTGGCAGCCAAGTGGCTTGACCTTTATTAGTGAGCCTGGTTACCCCCTCTCGGAACTACAGACTTAGAAATCGCCAGCTCATATACAGTGCATAAAATATATTTATATATAAACCCTTATACACCATTTTAATAAAAAATATCACAAAATTCTTCTAAGTCCCTCGGGAAGAGTGAAAGACGCGCACGTTCATTTTCAGAGCTCCTAGACCTTCCTATAAGAAGTTAGCCAAAAAGTAGCTTCGAAAAACGCTTAGGTTAAGTTTCAGAGTTGCTTCTAATGTACCGAAGCTGGACTTAGACATAATTTCACTCTCACAACATTATGGCTGGTTGGAGACAGTCCGAACCACAAGTACCGGGTCCATGGTTCTGGGCGTATACTGGGGGGACGAGGACGACTCCCATTAACCCCTGACTATACCGGGGATATGCTTATCACAAAGCCTTTCTGGTCTGTGCTGAAGCAGGGCATTCTGGCAGCCAAGTGGCTTGACCTTTATTAGTGAGCCTGGTTACCCCCTCTCGGAACTACAGACTTAGAAATCGCCAGCTCATATACAGTGCATAAAATATATGTATACTGTATATATACCCTTATACACCATTTTAATAAAAAATATCACAAAATTCTTCTAAGTCCCTCGGGAAGAGTGAAAGACGCGCACGTTCATTTTCAGAGCTACTAGACATTCCTATAAGAAGTTAGCCAAAAAGTCGCTTCGAAAAACGCTTAGGTTAAGTTTCAGAGTTGCTTCTAATGTACCAAAGCTGGACTTAGACATAATTTCACTCTCACAACATTATGGCTGGTTGGAGACAGTCCGAACCACAAGTACCGGGTCCATGGTTCTGGCGTACACTGGGGGGACGGGGACGACTCCCATTAACCCCTGACTATACCGGGGATATGCTTATCACAAAGCCTTTCTGGTCTGTGCTGAAGCAGGGCATTCTGGCAGCCAAGTGGCTTGACCTTTATTAGTGAGCCTTGTTACCCCCTCTCGGAACTACAGACTTAGAAATCGCCAGCTCATATACAGTGCATAAAATATATTTATATATATACCCTTATACACCATTTTAATAAAAAATATCACAAAATTCTTCTAAGTCCCTCGGGAAGAGTGAAAGACGCGCACGTACATTTTCAGAGCTCCTAGACCTTCCTATAAGAAGTTAGCCAAAAAGTAGCTTCGAAAAACGCTTAGGTTAAGTTTCAGAGTTGCTTCTAATGTACCGAAGCTTGACTTAGACATAATTTCACTCTCACAACATTATGGCTGGTTGGAGACAGTTCGAACCACAAGTACCGGGTCCATGGTTCTGGGCGTATACTGGGGGGACGGGTGGGACTCCCATTAACCCCTGAAAATATCGGGGATACGCTTATCACAATGCCTTTCTGGTCTGTGCTGAAGCAGGGCATTCTGGCAGCCAAGTGGCTTGACCTTTATTAGTGAGCCTGGTTACCCCCTCTCGGAACCACAGACTTAGAAATCGCCAGCTCATATACAGTGCATAAAATATATTTATATATATATTCCCCTGTACACCATTTTAATAAAAAATATCACAAAATTCTTCTAAGTCCCTCGGGAAGAGTGAAAGACGCGCACGTTCATTTTCAGAGCTCCTAGACCTTCCTATAAGAAGTTAGCCAAAAAGTAGCTTCGAAAAACGCTTAGGTTAAGTTTCAGAGTTGCTTCTAATGTACCAAAGCTGGACTTAGACATAATTTCACTCTCACAACATTATGGCTTGTTGGAGACAGTCCGAACCACAAGTACCGGGTCCATGGTTCTGGGCGTATACCGGGGGGACGGGGACGACTCCCATTAACCCCTGACTATACCGGGGATACGCTTATCACAATGCCTTTCTGGTCTGTGATGAAGCAGGGCATTCTGGCAGCCAAGTGGCTTGACCTTTATTAGTGAGCCTGGTTACCCCCTCTAGGAACCACAGACTTAGAAATCGCCAGCTCATATACAGTGCATAAAATATATTTATATATATACCCTTATACACCATTTTAATAAAAAATATCACAAAATTCTTCTAAGTCCCTCGGGAAGAGTGAAAGACTCGCACGTTCATTTTCAGAGCTACTAGACATTCCTATAAGAAGTTAGCCAAAAAGTAGCTTCGAAAAACGCTTAGGTTAAGTTTCAGAGTTGCTTCTAATGTACCAAAGCTGGACTTAGACATAATTTCACTCTCACAACATTATGGCTGGTTGGAGACAGTCCGAACCACAAGTACCGGGTCCATGGTTCTGGGCGTATACTGGGGGGACGAGGACGACTCCCATTAACCCCTGACTATACCGGGGATACGCTTATCACAATGCCTTTCTGGTCTGTGATGAAGCAGGGCATTCTGGCAGCCAAGTGGCTTGACCTTTATTAGTGAGCCTGGTTACCCCCTCTCGGAACTACAGACTTAGAAATCGCCAGCTCATATACAGTGCATAAAATATATTTATATATAAACCCTTATACACCATTTTAATAAAAAATATCACAAAATTCTTCTAAGTCCCTCGGGAAGAGTGAAAGACGCGCACGTTCATTTTCAGAGCTCCTAGACCTTCCTATAAGAAGTTAGCCAAAAAGTAGCTTCGAAAAACGCTTAGGTTAAGTTTCAGAGTTGCTTCTAATGTACCAAAGCTGGACTTAGACATAATTTCACTCTCACAACATTATGGCTGGTTGGAGACAGTCCGAACCACAAGTACCGGGTCCATGGTTCTGGCGTACACTGGGGGGACGGGGACGACTCCCATTAACCCCTGACTATACCGGGGATATGCTTATCACAAAGCCTTTCTGGTCTGTGCTGAAGCAGGGCATTCTGGCAGCCAAGTGGCTTGACCTTTATTAGTGAGCCTGGTTACCCCCTCTCGGAACTACAGACTTAGAAATCGCCAGCTCATATACAGTGCATAAAATATATTTATATATATACCCTTATACACCATTTTAATAAAAAATATCACAAAATTCTTCTAAGTCCCTCGGGAAGAGTGAAAGACGCGCACGTTCATTTTCAGAGCTACTAGACATTCCTATAAGAAGTTAGCCAAAAAGTCGCTTCGAAAAACGCTTAGGTTAAGTTTCAGAGTTGCTTCTAATGTACCAAAGCTGGACTTAGACATAATTTCACTCTCACAACATTATGGCTGGTTGGAGACAGTCCGAACCACAAGTACCGGGTCCATGGTTCTGGCGTACACTGGGGGGACGGGGACGACTCCCATTAACCCCTGACTATACCGGGGATATGCTTATCACAAAGCCTTTCTGGTCTGTGCTGAAGCAGGGCATTCTGGCAGCCAAGTGGCTTGACCTTTATTAGTGAGCCTGGTTACCCCCTCTCGGAACTACAGACTTAGAAATCGCCAGCTCATATACAGTGCATAAAATATATTTATATATATACCCTTATACACCATTTTAATAAAAAATATCACAAAATTTTTCTAAGTCCCTCGGGAAGAGTGAAAGACGCGCACGTTCATTTTCAGAGCTCCTAGACCTTCCTATAAGAAGTTAGCCAAAAAGTAGCTTCGAAAAACGCTTAGGTTAAGTTTCAGAGTTGCTTCTAATGTACCGAAGCTGGACTTAGACATAATTTCACTCTCACAACATTATGGCTGGTTGGAGACAGTTCGAACCACAAGTACCGGGTCAATGGTTCTGGGCGTATACTGGGGGGACGGCTGGGACTCCCATTAACCCCTGAAAATACCGGGGATACGCTTATCACAATGCCTTTCTGGTCTGTGATGAAGCAGGGCATTCTGGCAGCCAAGTGGCTTGACCTTTATTAGTGAGCCTGGTTACCCCCTCTCGGAACTACAGACTTAGAAATCGCCAGCTCATATACAGTGCATAAAATATATTTATATATAAACCCTTATACACCATTTTAATAAAAAATATCACAAAATTCTTCTAAGTCCCTCGGGAAGAATGAAAGACGCGCACGTTCATTTTCAGAGCTCCTAGACCTTCCTATAAGAAGTTAGCCAAAAAGTAGCTTCGAAAAACGCTTAGGTTAAGTTTCAGAGTTGCTTCTAATGTACCGAAGCTGGACTTAGACATAATTTCACTCTCACAACATTATGGCTGGTTGGAGACAGTCCGAACCACAAGTACCGGGTCCATGGTTCTGGGCGTATACTGGGGGGACGAGGACGACTCCCATTAACCCCTGACTATACCGGGGATATGCTTATCACAAAGCCTTTCTGGTCTGTGCTGAAGCAGGGCATTCTGGCAGCCAAGTGGCTTGACCTTTATTAGTGAGCCTGGTTACCCCCTCTCGGAACTACAGACTTAGAAATCGCCAGCTCATATACAGTGCATAAAATATATTTATACTGTATATATACCCTTATACACCATTTTAATAAAAAATATCACAAAATTCTTCTAAGTCCCTCGGGAAGAGTGAAAGACGCGCACGTTCATTTTCAGAGCTACTAGACATTCCTATAAGAAGTTAGCCAAAAAGTCGCTTCGAAAAACGCTTAGGTTAAGTTTCAGAGTTGCTTCTAATGTACCAAAGCTGGACTTAGACATAATTTCACTCTCACAACATTATGGCTGGTTGGAGACAGTCCGAACCACAAGTACCGGGTCCATGGTTCTGGCGTACACTGGGGGGACGGGGACGACTCCCATTAACCCCTGACTATACCGGGGATATGCTTATCACAAAGCCTTTCTGGTCTGTGCTGAAGCAGGGCATTCTGGCAGCCAAGTGGCTTGACCTTTATTAGTGAGCCTTGTTACCCCCTCTCGGAACTACAGACTTAGAAATCGCCAGCTCATATACAGTGCATAAAATATATTTATATATATACCCTTATACACCATTTTAATAAAAAATATCACAAAATTCTTCTAAGTCCCTCGGGAAGAGTGAAAGACGCGCACGTACATTTTCAGAGCTCCTAGACCTTCCTATAAGAAGTTAGCCAAAAAGTAGCTTCGAAAAACGCTTAGGTTAAGTTTCAGAGTTGCTTCTAATGTACCGAAGCTTGACTTAGACATAATTTCACTCTCACAACATTATGGCTGGTTGGAGACAGTTCGAACCACAAGTACCGGGTCCATGGTTCTGGGCGTATACTGGGGGGACGGGTGGGACTCCCATTAACCCCTGAAAATACCGGGGATACGCTTATCACAATGCCTTTCTGGTCTGTGCTGAAGCAGGGCATTCTGGCAGCCAAGTGGCTTGACCTTTATTAGTGAGCCTGGTTACCCCCTCTCGGAACCACAGACTTAGAAATCGCCAGCTCATATACAGTGCATAAAATATATTTATATATATATTCCCCTGTACACCATTTTAATAAAAAATATCACAAAATTCTTCTAAGTCCCTCGGGAAGAGTGAAAGACGCGCACGTTCATTTTCAGAGCTCCTAGACCTTCCTATAAGAAGTTAGCCAAAAAGTAGCTTCGAAAAACGCTTAGGTTAAGTTTCAGAGTTGCTTCTAATGTACCAAAGCTGGACTTAGACATAATTTCACTCTCACAACATTATGGCTTGTTGGAGACAGTCCGAACCACAAGTACCGGGTCCATGGTTCTGGGCGTATACCGGGGGGACGGGGACGACTCCCATTAACCCCTGACTATACCGGGGATACGCTTATCACAATGCCTTTCTGGTCTGTGATGAAGCAGGGCATTCTGGCAGCCAAGTGGCTTGACCTTTATTAGTGAGCCTGGTTACCCCCTCTAGGAACCACAGACTTAGAAATCGCCAGCTCATATACAGTGCATAAAATATATTTATATATATACCCTTATACACCATTTTAATAAAAAATATCACAAAATTCTTCTAAGTCCCTCGGGAAGAGTGAAAGACGCGCACGTTCATTTTCAGAGCTACTAGACATTCCTATAAGAAGTTAGCCAAAAAGTAGCTTCGAAAAACGCTTAGGTTAAGTTTCAGAGTTGCTTCTAATGTACCAAAGCTGGACTTAGACATAATTTCACTCTCACAACATTATGGCTGGTTGGAGACAGTCCGAACCACAAATACCGGGTCCATGGTTCTGGGCGTATACTGGGGGGACGGGTGGGACTCCCATTAACCCCTGAAAATACCGGGGATACGCTTATCACAATGCCTTTCTTGTCTGTGATGAAGCAGGGCATTCTGGCAGCCAAGTGGCTTGACCTTTATTAGTGAGCCTGGTTACCCCCTCTCGGAACTACAGACTTAGAAATCGCCAGCTCATATACAGTGCATAAAATATATTTATATATACCCTTATACACCATTTTATAAAAAATATCACAAAATTCTTCTAAGTCCCTCGGAAAGAGTGAAAGACGCGCACGTTTATTTTCAGAGCTCCTAGACCTTCCTATAAGTAGTTAGCCAAAAAGTAGCTTCGAAAAACGCTTAGGTTAAGTTTCAGAGTTGCTTCTAATGTACCGAAGCTGGACTTAGACATAATTTCACTCTCACAACATTATGGCTGGTTGGAGACAGTCCGAACCACAAGTACCGGGTCCATGGTTCTGGGCGTATACTGGGGGGACGAGGACGACTCCCATTAACCCCTGACTATACCGGGGATATGCTTATCACAAAGCCTTTCTGGTCTGTGCTGAAGCAGGGCATTCTGGCAGCCAAGTGGCTTGACCTTTATTAGTGAGCCTGGTTACCCCCTCTCGGAACTACAGACTTAGAAATCGCCAGCTCATATACAGTGCATAAAATATATTTATACTGTATATATACCCTTATACACCATTTTAATAAAAAATATCACAAAATTCTTCTAAGTCCCTCGGGAAGAGTGAAAGACGCGCACGTTCATTTTCAGAGCTACTAGACATTCCTATAAGAAGTTAGCCAAAAAGTCGCTTCGAAAAACGCTTAGGTTAAGTTTCAGAGTTGCTTCTAATGTACCAAAGCTGGACTTAGACATAATTTCACTCTCACAACATTATGGCTGGTTGGAGACAGTCCGAACCACAAGTACCGGGTCCATGGTTCTGGCGTACACTGGGGGGACGGGGACGACTCCCATTAACCCCTGACTATACCGGGGATATGCTTATCACAAAGCCTTTCTGGTCTGTGCTGAAGCAGGGCATTCTGGCAGCCAAGTGGCTTGACCTTTATTAGTGAGCCTTGTTACCCCCTCTCGGAACTACAGACTTAGAAATCGCCAGCTCATATACAGTGCATAAAATATATTTATATATATACCCTTATACACCATTTTAATAAAAAATATCACAAAATTCTTCTAAGTCCCTCGGGAAGAGTGAAAGACGCGCACGTACATTTTCAGAGCTCCTAGACCTTCCTATAAGAAGTTAGCCAAAAAGTAGCTTCGAAAAACGCTTAGGTTAAGTTTCAGAGTTGCTTCTAATGTACCGAAGCTTGACTTAGACATAATTTCACTCTCACAACATTATGGCTGGTTGGAGACAGTTCGAACCACAAGTACCGGGTCCATGGTTCTGGGCGTATACTGGGGGGACGGGTGGGACTCCCATTAACCCCTGAAAATACCGGGGATACGCTTATCACAATGCCTTTCTGGTCTGTGCTGAAGCAGGGCATTCTGGCAGCCAAGTGGCTTGACCTTTATTAGTGAGCCTGGTTACCCCCTCTCGGAACCACAGACTTAGAAATCGCCAGCTCATATACAGTGCATAAAATATATTTATATATATATTCCCCTGTACACCATTTTAATAAAAAATATCACAAAATTCTTCTAAGTCCCTCGGGAAGAGTGAAAGACGCGCACGTTCATTTTCAGAGCTCCTAGACCTTCCTATAAGAAGTTAGCCAAAAAGTAGCTTCGAAAAACGCTTAGGTTAAGTTTCAGAGTTGCTTCTAATGTACCAAAGCTGGACTTAGACATAATTTGACTCTCACAACATTATGGCTTGTTGGAGACAGTCCGAACCACAAGTACCGGGTCCATGGTTCTGGGCGTATACCGGGGGGACGGGGACGACTCCCATTAACCCCTGACTATACCGGGGATACGCTTATCACAATGCCTTTCTGGTCTGTGATGAAGCAGGGCATTCTGGCAGCCAAGTGGCTTGACCTTTATTAGTGAGCCTGGTTACCCCCTCTAGGAACCACAGACTTAGAAATCGCCAGCTCATATACAGTGCATAAAATATATTTATATATATACCCTTATACACCATTTTAATAAAAAATATCACAAAATTCTTCTAAGTCCCTCGGGAAGAGTGAAAGACGCGCACGTTCATTTTCAGAGCTACTAGACATTCCTATAAGAAGTTAGCCAAAAAGTAGCTTCGAAAAACGCTTAGGTTAAGTTTCAGAGTTGCTTCTAATGTACCAAAGCTGGACTTAGACATAATTTCACTCTCACAACATTATGGCTGGTTGGAGACAGTCCGAACCACAAATACCGGGTCCATGGTTCTGGGCGTATACTGGGGGGACGGGTGGGACTCCCATTAACCCCTGAAAATACCGGGGATACGCTTATCACAATGCCTTTCTTGTCTGTGATGAAGCAGGGCATTCTGGCAGCCAAGTGGCTTGACCTTTATTAGTGAGCCTGGTTACCCCCTCTCGGAACTACAGACTTAGAAATCGCCAGCTCATATACAGTGCATAAAATATATTTATATATACCCTTATACACCATTTTATAAAAAATATCACAAAATTCTTCTAAGTCCCTCGGAAAGAGTGAAAGACGCGCACGTTTATTTTCAGAGCTCCTAGACCTTCCTATAAGTAGTTAGCCAAAAAGTAGCTTCGAAAAACGCTTAGGTTAAGTTTCAGAGTTGCTTCTAATGTACCGAAGCTGGACTTAGACATAATTTCACTCTCACAACATTATGGCTGGTTGGAGACAGTCCGAACCACAAGTACCGGGTCCATGGTTCTGGGCGTATACTGGGGGGACGAGGACGACTCCCATTAACCCCTGACTATACCGGGGATACGCTTATCACAATGCCTTTCTGGTCTGTGATGAAGCAGGGCATTCTGGCAGCCAAGTGGCTTGACCTTTATAATTGAGCCTGGTTACCCCCTCTCGGAACTACAGACTTAGAAATCGCCAGCTCATATACAGTGCATAAAATATATTTATATATAAACCCTTATACACCATTTTAATAAAAAATATCACAAAATTCTTCTAAGTCCCTCGGGAAGAGTGAAAGACGCGCACGTTCATTTTCAGAGCTACTAGACCTTCCTATAAGAAGTTAGCCAAAAAGTAGCTTCGAAAAACGCTTAGGTTAAGTTTCAGAGTTGATTCTAATGTACCATAGCTGGACTTAGACTTAATTTCACTCTCACAACATTATGGCTGGTTGGAGACAGTCCGAACCACAAGTACCGGGTCCATGGTTCTGGCGTACACTGGGGGGACGGGGATGACTCCCATTAACCCCTGACTATACCGGGGATATGCTTATCACAAAGCCTTTCTGGTCTGTGCTGAAGCAGGGCATTCTGGCAGCCAAGTGGCTTGACCTTTATTAGTGAGCCTGGTTACCCCCTCTCGGAACTACAGACTTAGAAATCGCCAGCTCATATACAGTGCATAAAATATATTTATACTGTATATATACCCTTATACACCATTTTAATAAAAAATATCACAAAATTCTTCTAAGTCCCTCGGGAAGAGTGAAAGACGCGCACATTCATTTTCAGAGCTACTAGACATTCCTATAAGAAGTTAGCCAAAAAGTCGCTTCGAAAAACGCTTAGGTTAAGTTTCAGAGTTGCTTCTAATGTACCAAAGCTGGACTTAGACATAATTTCACTCTCACAACATTATGGCTGGTTGGAGACAGTCCGAACCACAAGTACCGGGTCCATGGTTCTGGCGTACACTGGGGGGACGGGGACGACTCCCATTAACCCCTGACTATACCGGGGATATGCTTATCACAAAGCCTTTCTGGTCTGTGCTGAAGCAGGGCATTCTGGCAGCCAAGTGGCTTGACCTTTATTAGTGAGCCTTGTTACCCCCTCTCGGAACTACAGACTTAGAAATCGCCAGCTCATATACAGTGCATAAAATATATTTATATATATACCCTTATACACCATTTTAATAAAAAATATCACAAAATTCTTCTAAGTCCCTCGGGAAGAGTGAAAGACGCGCACGTACATTTTCAGAGCTCCTAGACCTTCCTATAAGAAGTTAGCCAAAAAGTAGCTTCGAAAAACGCTTAGGTTAAGTTTCAGAGTTGCTTCTAATGTACCGAAGCTTGACTTAGACATAATTTCACTCTCACAACATTATGGCTGGTTGGAGACAGTTCGAACCACAAGTACCGGGTCCATGGTTCTGGGCGTATACTGGGGGGACGGGTGGGACTCCCATTAACCCCTGAAAATACCGGGGATACGCTTATCACAATGCCTTTCTGGTCTGTGCTGAAGCAGGGCATTCTGGCAGCCAAGTGGCTTGACCTTTATTAGTGAGCCTGGTTACCCCCTCTCGGAACCACAGACTTAGAAATCGCCAGCTCATATACAGTGCATAAAATATATTTATATATATATTCCCCTGTACACCATTTTAATAAAAAATATCACAAAATTCTTCTAAGTCCCTCGGGAAGAGTGAAAGACGCGCACGTTCATTTTCAGAGCTCCTAGACCTTCCTATAAGAAGTTAGCCAAAAAGTAGCTTCGAAAAACGCTTAGGTTAAGTTTCAGAGTTGCTTCTAATGTACCAAAGCTGGACTTAGACATAATTTCACTCTCACAACATTATGGCTGGTTGGAGACAGTCCGAACCACAAGTACCGGGTCCATGGTTCTGGGCGTATACTGGGGGGACGGGGACGACTCCCATTAACCCCTGACTATACCGGGGATACGCTTATCACAATGCGTTTCTGGTCTGTGCTGAAGCAGGGCATTCTGGCAGCCAAGTGGCTTGACATTTATTAGTGAGCCTGGTTACCCCCTCTCGGAACTACAGACTTAGAAATCGCCAGCTCATATACAGTGCATAAAATATATTTATATATACCCTTATACACCATTTTATAAAAAATATCACAAAATTCTTCTAAGTCCCTCGGGAAGAGTGAAAGACGCGCACGTTCATTTTCAGAGCTCCTAGACCTTCCTATAAGAAGTTAGCCAAAAAGTAGCTTCGAAAAACGCTTAGGTTAAGTTTCAGAGTTGCTTCTAATGTACCAAAGCTGGACTTAGACATATTTTCACTCTCACAACATTATGGCTGGTTGGAGACAGTCCGAACAACAAGTACCGGGTCCATGGTTCTGGGCGTATACTGGGGTGACGGGGACGACTAACATTAACCCCTGACTATACCGGGGATAAGCTTATCACAATGCCTTTCTGGTCTGTGCTGAAGCAGGGCATTCTGGCAGCCAAGTGGCTTGACCTTTATTAGTGAGCCTGGTTACCCCCTCTAGGAACCACAGACTTAGAAATCGCCAGCTCATATACAGTGCATAAAATATATTTATATATATACCCTTATACACCATTTTAATAAAAAATATCACAAAATTCTTCTAAGTCCCTCGGGAAGAGTGAAAGACGCGCACGTTCATTTTCAGAGCTACTAGACATTCCTATAAGAAGTTAGCCAAAAAGTAGCTTCGAAAAACGCTTAGGTTAAGTTTCAGAGTTGCTTCTAATGTACCAAAGCTGGACTTAGACATAATTTCACTCTCACAACATTATGGCTGGTTGGAGACAGTCCGAACAACAAGTACCGGGTCCATGGTTCTGGGCGTATACTGGGGTGACGGGGACGACTCCCATTAACCCCTGACTATACCGGGGATAAGCTTATCACAATGCCTTTCTGGTCTGTGCTGAAGCAGGGCATTCTGGCAGCCAAGTGGCTTGACCTTTATTAGTGAGCCTGGTTACCCCGTCTAGGAACCACAGACTTAGAAATCGCCAGCTCATATACAGTGCATAAAATATATTTATATATATACCCTTATACACCATTTTAATAAAAAATATCACAAAATTCTTCTAAGTCCCTCGGGAAGAGTGAAAGACGCGCACGTTCATTTTCAGAGCTCCTAGACCTTCCTATGAGAAGTTAGCCAAAAAGTAGCTTCGAAAAACGCTTAGGTTAAGTTTCAGAGTTGCTTCTAATGTACCAAAGCTGGACTTAGACATAATTTCTCTCTCACAACATTATGGCTGGTTGGAGACAGTCCGAACCACAAGTACCGGGTCCATGGTTCTGGCGTACACTGGGGGGACGGGGACGACTCCCATTAACCCCTGACTATACCGGGGATATGCTTATCACAAAGCCTTTCTGGTCTGTGCTGAAGCAGGGCATTCTGGCAGCCAAGTGGCTTGACCTTTATTAGTGAGCCTGGTTACCCCCTCTCGGAACTACAGACTTAGAAATCGCCAGCTCATATACAGTGCATAAAATATATTTATATATATACCCTTATACACCATTTTAATAAAAAATATCACAAAATTCTTCTAAGTCCCTCGGGAAGAGTGAAAGACGCGCACGTTCATTTTCAGAGCTCCTAGACCTTCCTATAAGAAGTTAGCCAAAAAGTAGCTTCGAAAAACGCTTAGGTTAAGTTTCAGAGTTGCTTCTAATGTACCGAAGCTGGACTTAGACATAATTTCACTCTCACAACATTATGGCTGGTTGGAGACAGTTCGAACCACAAGTACCGGGTCCATGGTTCTGGGCGTATACTGGGGGGACGGGTGGGACTCCCATTAACCCCTGAAAATACCGGGGATACGCTTATCACAATGCCTTTCTGGTCTGTGCTGAAGCAGGGCATTCTGGCAGCCAAGTGGCTTGACCTTTATTAGTGAGCCTGGTTACCCCCTCTAGGAACCACAGACTTAGAAATCGCCAGCTCATATACAGTGCATAAAATATATTTATATATATACCCTTATACACCATTTTAATAAAAAATATCACAAAATTCTTCTAAGTCCCTCGGGAAGAGTGAAAGACGCGCACGTTCATTTTCAGAGCTCCTAGACCTTCCTATAAGAAGTTAGCCAAAAAGTAGCTTCGAAAAACGCTTAGGTTAAGTTTCAGAGTTGCTTCTAATGTACCAAAGCTGGACTTAGACATAATTTCACTCTCACAACATTATGGCTGGTTGGAGACAGTCCGAACCACAAGTACCGGGTCCATGGTTCTGGCGTACACTGGGGGGACGGGGACGACTCCCATTAACCCCTGACTATACCGGGGATATGCTTATCACAAAGCCTTTCTGGTCTGTGCTGAAGCAGGGCATTCTGGCAGCCAAGTGGCTTGACCTTTATTAGTGAGCCTGGTTACCCCCTCTCGGAACTACAGACTTAGAAATCGCCAGCTCATATACAGTGCATAAAATATATTTATATATATACCCTTATACACCATTTTAATAAAAAATATCACAAAATTCTTCTAAGTCCCTCGGGAAGAGTGAAAGACGCGCACGTTCATTTTCAGAGCTCCTAGACCTTCCTATAAGAAGTTAGCCAAAAAGTAGCTTCGAAAAACGCTTAGGTTAAGTTTCAGAGTTGCTTCTAATGTACCGAAGCTGGACTTAGACATAATTTCACTCTCACAACATTATGGCTGGTTGGAGACAGTTCGAACCACAAGTACCGGGTCCATGGTTCTGGGCGTATACTGGGGGGACGGGTGGGACTCCCATTAACCCCTGAAAATACCGGGGATACGCTTATCACAATGCCTTTCTGGTCTGTGCTGAAGCAGGGCATTCTGGCAGCCAAGTGGCTTGACCTTTATTAGTGAGCCTGGTTACCCCCTCTCGGAACCACAGACTTAGAAATCGCCAGCTCATATACAGTGCATAAAATATATTTATATATATATTCCCCTGTACACCATTTTAATAAAAAATATCACAAAATTCTTCTAAGTCCCTCGGGAAGAGTGAAAGACGCGCACGTTCATTTTCAGAGCTCCTAGACCTTCCTATAAGAAGTTAGCCAAAAAGTAGCTTCGAAAAACGCTTAGGTTAAGTTTCAGAGTTGCTTCTAATGTACCAAAGCTGGACTTAGACATAATTTCACTCTCACAACATTATGGCTGGTTGGAGACAGTCCGAACCACAAGTACCGGGTCCATGGTTCTGGGCGTATACTGGGGGGACGGGGACGACTCCCATTAACCCCTGACTATACCGGGGATACGCTTATCACAATGCCTTTCTGGTCTGTGCTGAAGCAGGGCATTCTGGCAGCCAAGTGGCTTGACATTTATTAGTGAGCCTGGTTACCCCCTCTCGGAACTACAGACTTAGAAATCGCCAGCTCATATACAGTGCATAAAATATATTTATATATACCCTTATACACCATTTTATAAAAAATATCACAATATTCTTCTAAGTCCCTCGGGAAGAGTGAAAGACGCGCACGTTCATTTTCAGAGCTCCTAGACCTTCCTATAAGAAGTTAGCCAAAAAGTAGCTTCGAAAAACGCTTAGGTTAAGTTTCAGAGTTGCTTCTAATGTACCAAAGCTGGACTTAGACATAATTTCACTCTCACAACATTATGGCTGGTTGGAGACAGTCCGAACAACAAGTACCGGGTCCATGGTTCTGGGCGTATACTGGGGTGACGGGGACGACTCCCATTAACCCCTGACTATACCGGGGATAAGCTTATCACAATGCCTTTCTGGTCTGTGCTGAAGCAGGGCATTCTGGCAGCCAAGTGGCTTGACCTTTATTAGTGAGCCTGGTTACCCCCTCTAGGAACCACAGACTTAGAAATCGCCAGCTCATATACAGTGCATAAAATATATTTATATATATACCCTTATACACCATTTTAATAAAAAATATCACAAAATTCTTCTAAGTCCCTCGGGAAGAGTGAAAGACGCGCACGTTCATTTTCAGAGCTACTAGACATTCCTATAAGAAGTTAGCCAAAAAGTAGCTTCGAAAAACGCTTAGGTTAAGTTTCAGAGTTGCTTCTAATGTACCAAAGCTGGACTTAGACATAATTTCACTCTCACAACATTATGGCTGGTTGGAGACAGTCCGAACAACAAGTACCGGGTCCATGGTTCTGGGCGTATACTGGGGTGACGGGGACGACTCCCATTAACCCCTGACTATACCGGGGATAAGCTTATCACAATGCCTTTCTGGTCTGTGCTGAAGCAGGGCATTCTGGCAGCCAAGTGGCTTGACCTTTATTAGTGAGCCTGGTTACCCCGTCTAGGAACCACAGACTTAGAAATCGCCAGCTCATATACAGTGCATAAAATATATTTATATATATACCCTTATACACCATTTTAATAAAAAATATCACAAAATTCTTCTAAGTCCCTCGGGAAGAGTGAAAGACGCGCACGTTCATTTTCAGAGCTACTAGACATTCCTATAAGAAGTTAGCCAAAAAGTATCTTCGAAAAACGCTTAGGTTAAGTTTCAGAGTTGCTTCTAATGTACCAAAGCTGGACTTAGACATAATTTCACTCTCACAACATTATGGCTGGTTGGAGACAGTCCGAACCACAAGTACCGGGTCCATGGTTCTGGGCGTATACTGGGGGGACGAGGACGACTCCCATTAACCCCTGACTATACCGGGGATACGCTTATCACAATGCCTTTCTGGTCTGTGATGAAGCAGGGCATTCTGGCAGCCAAGTGGCTTGACCTTTATTAGTGAGCCTGGTTACCCCCTCTCGGAACTACAGACTTAGAAATCGCCAGCTCATATACAGTGCATAAAATATATTTATATATATACCCTTATACACCATTTTAATAAAAAATATCACAAAATTCTTCTAAGTCCCTCGGGAAGAGTGAAAGACGCGCACGTTCATTTTCAGAGCTCCTAGACCTTCCTATAAGAAGTTAGCCAAAAAGTAGCTTCGAAAAACGCTTAGGTTAAGTTTCAGAGTTGCTTCTAATGTACCGAAGCTGGACTTAGACATAATTTCACTCTCACAACATTATGGCTGGTTGGAGACAGTTCGAACCACAAGTACCGGGTCCATGGTTCTGGGCGTATACTGGGGGGACGGGTGGGACTCCCATTAACCCCTGAAAATACCGGGGATACGCTTATCACAATGCCTTTCTGGTCTGTGCTGAAGCAGGGCATTCTGGCAGCCAAGTGGCTTGACCTTTATTAGTGAGCCTGGTTACCCCCTCTAGGAACCACAGACTTAGAAATCGCCAGCTCATATACAGTGCATAAAATATATTTATATATATACCCTTATACACCATTTTAATAAAAAATATCACAAAATTCTTCTAAGTCCCTCGGGAAGAGTGAAAGACGCGCACGTTCATTTTCAGAGCTACTAGACATTCCTATAAGAAGTTAGCCAAAAAGTAGCTTCGAAAAACGCTTAGGTTAAGTTTCAGAGTTGCTTCTAATGTACCAAAGCTGGACTTAGACATAATTTCACTCTCACAACATTATGGCTGGTTGGAGACAGTCCGAACAACAAGTACCGGGTCCATGGTTCTGGGCGTATACTGGGGTGACGGGGACGACTCCCATTAACCCCTGACTATACCGGGGATAAGCTTATCACAATGCCTTTCTGGTCTGTGCTGAAGCAGGGCATTCTGGCAGCCAAGTGGCTTGACCTTTATTAGTGAGCCTGGTTACCCCCTCTAGGAACCACAGACTTAGAAATCGCCAGCTCATATACAGTGCATAAAATATATTTATATATATACCCTTATACACCATTTTAATAAAAAATATCACAAAATTCTTCTAAGTCCCTCGGGAAGAGTGAAAGACGCGCACGTTCATTTTCAGAGCTACTAGACATTCCTATAAGAAGTTAGCCAAAAAGTAGCTTCGAAAAACGCTTAGGTTAAGTTTCAGAGTTGCTTCTAATGTACCAAAGCTGGACTTAGACATAATTTCACTCTCACAACATTATGGCTGGTTGGAGACAGTCCGAACCACAAGTACCGGGTCCATGGTTCTGGGCGTATACTGGGGGGACGAGGACGACTCCCATTAACCCCTGACTATACCGGGGATACGCTTATCACAATGCCTTTCTGGTCTGTGATGAAGCAGGGCATTCTGGCAGCCAAGTGGCTTGACCTTTATTAGTGAGCCTGGTTACCCCCTCTCGGAACTACAGACTTAGAAATCGCCAGCTCATATACAGTGCATAAAATATATTTATATATAAACCCTTATACACCATTTTAATAAAAAATATCACAAAATTCTTCTAAGTCCCTCGGGAAGAGTGAAAGACGCGCACGTTCATTTTCAGAGCTCCTAGACCTTCCTATGAGAAGTTAGCCAAAAAGTAGCTTCGAAAAACGCTTAGGTTAAGTTTCAGAGTTGCTTCTAATGTACCGAAGCTGGACTTAGACATAATTTCACTCTCACAACATTATGGCTGGTTGGAGACAGTTCGAACCACAAGTACCGGGTCCATGGTTCTGGGCGTATACTGGGGGGACGGGTGGGACTCCCATTAACCCCTGAAAATACCGGGGATACGCTTATCACAATGCCTTTCTGGTCTGTGCTGAAGCAGGGCATTCTGGCAGCCAAGTGGCTTGACCTTTATTAGTGAGCCTGGTTACCCCCTCTCGGAACCACAGACTTAGAAATCGCCAGCTCATATACAGTGCATAAAATATATTTATATATATACCCTTATACACCATTTTAATAAAAAATATCACAAAATTCTTCTAAGTCCCTCGGGAAGAGTGAAAGACGCGCACGTTCATTTTCAGAGCTACTAGACATTCCTATAAGAAGTTAGCCAAAAAGTAGCTTCGAAAAACGCTTAGGTTAAGTTTCAGAGTTGCTTCTAATGTACCAAAGCTGGACTTAGACATAATTTCACTCTCACAACATTATGGCTGGTTGGAGACAGTCCGAACAACAAGTACCGGGTCCATGGTTCTGGGCGTATACTGGGGTGACGGGGACGACTCCCATTAACCCCTGACTATACCGGGGATAAGCTTATCACAATGCCTTTCTGGTCTGTGCTGAAGCAGGGCATTCTGGCAGCCAAGTGGCTTGACATTTATTAGTGAGCCTGGTTACCCCCTCTCGGAACTACAGACTTAGAAATCGCCAGCTCATATACAGTGCATAAAATATATTTATATATACCCTTATACACCATTTTATAAAAAATATCACAAAATTCTTCTAAGTCCCTCGGGAAGAGTGAAAGACGCGCACGTTCATTTTCAGAGCTCCTAGACCTTCCTATAAGAAGTTAGCAAAAAGTAGCTTCGAAAAACGCTTAGGTTAAGTTTCAGAGTTGCTTCTAATGTACCAAAGCTGGACTTAGACATAATTTCACTCTCACAACATTATGGCTGGTTGGAGACAGTCCGAACAACAAGTACCGGGTCCATGGTTCTGGGCGTATACTGGGGTGACGGGGACGACTCCCATTAACCCCTGACTATACCGGGGATAAGCTTATCACAATGCCTTTCTGGTCTGTGCTGAAGCAGGGCATTCTGGCAGCCAAGTGGCTTGACCTTTATTAGTGAGCCTGGTTACCCCCTCTAGGAACCACAGACTTAGAAATCGCCAGCTCATATACAGTGCATAAAATATATTTATATATATACCCTTATACACCATTTTAATAAAAAATATCACAAAATTCTTCTAAGTCCCTCGGGAAGAGTGAAAGACGCGCACGTTCATTTTCAGAGCTACAAGACATTCCTATAAGAAGTTAGCCAAAAAGTAGCTTCGAAAAACGCTTAGGTTAAGTTTCAGAGTTGCTTCTAATGTACCAAAGCTGGACTTAGACATAATTTCACTATCACAACATTATGGCTGGTTGGAGACAGTCCGAACCACAAGTACCGGGTCCATGGTTCTGGCGTACACTGGGGGGACGGGGACGACTCCCATTAACCCCTGACTATACCGGGGATATGCTTATCACAAAGCCTTTCTGGTCTGTGCTGAAGCAGGGCATTCTGGCAGCCAAGTGGCTTGACCTTTATTAGTGAGCCTGGTTACCCCCTCTCGGAACTACAGACTTAGAAATCGCCAGCTCATATACAGTGCATAAAATATATTTATATATATACCCTTATACACCATTTTAATAAAAAATATCACAAAATTCTTCTAAGTCCCTCGGGAAGAGTGAAAGACGCGCACGTTCATTTTCAGAGCTCCTAGACCTTCCTATAAGAAGTTAGCCAAAAAGTAGCTTCGAAAAACGCTTAGGTTAAGTTTCAGAGTTGCTTCTAATGTACCGAAGCTGGACTTAGACATAATTTCACTCTCACAACATTATGGCTGGTTGGAGACAGTTCGAACCACAAGTACCGGGTCCATGGTTCTGGGCGTATACTGGGGGGACGGGTGGGACTCCCATTAACCCCTGAAAATACCGGGGATACGCTTATCACAATGCCTTTCTGGTCTGTGCTGAAGCAGGGCATTCTGGCAGCCAAGTGGCTTGACCTTTATTAGTGAGCCTGGTTACCCCCTCTCGGAACCACAGACTTAGAAATCGCCAGCTCATATACAGTGCATAAAATATATTTATATATATATTCCCCTGTACACCATTTTAATAAAAAATATCACAAAATTCTTCTAAGTCCCTCGGGAAGAGTGAAAGACGCGCACGTTCATTTTCAGAGCTACTAGACATTCCTATAAGAAGTTAGCCAAAAAGTAGCTTCGAAAAACGCTTAGGTTAAGTTTCAGAGTTGCTTCTAATGTACCAAAGCTGGACTTAGACATAATTTCACTCTCACAACATTATGGCTGGTTGGAGACAGTCCGAACAACAATTACCGGGTCCATGGTTCTGGGCGTATACTGGGGTGACGGGGACGACTCCCATTAACCCCTGACTATACCGGGGATAAGCTTATCACAATGCCTTTCTGGTCTGTGCTGAAGCAGGGCATTCTGGCAGCCAAGTGGCTTGACATTTATTAGTGAGCCTGGTTACCCCCTCTCGGAACTACAGACTTAGAAATCGCCAGCTCATATACAGTGCATAAAATATATTTATATATACCCTTATACACCATTTTATAAAAAATATCACAAAATTCTTCTAAGTCCCTCGGGAAGAGTGAAAGACGCGCACGTTCATTTTCAGAGCTCCTAGACCTTCCTATAAGAAGTTAGCAAAAAGTAGCTTCGAAAAACGCTTAGGTTAAGTTTCAGAGTTGCTTCTAATGTACCAAAGCTGGACTTAGACATAATTTCACTCTCACAACATTATGGCTGGTTGGAGACAGTCCGAACAACAAGTACCGGGTCCATGGTTCTGGGCGTATACTGGGGTGACGGGGACGACTCCCATTAACCCCTGACTATACCGGGGATAAGCTTATCACAATGCCTTTCTGGTCTGTGCTGAAGCAGGGCATTCTGGCAGCCAAGTGGCTTGACCTTTATTAGTGAGCCTGGTTACCCCCTCTAGGAACCACAGACTTAGAAATCGCCAGCTCATATACAGTGCATAAAATATATTTATATATATACCCTTATACACCATTTTAATAAAAAATATCACAAAATTCTTCTAAGTCCCTCGGGAAGAGTGAAAGACGCGCACGTTCATTTTCAGAGCTACAAGACATTCCTATAAGAAGTTAGCCAAAAAGTAGCTTCGAAAAACGCTTAGGTTAAGTTTCAGAGTTGCTTCTAATGTACCAAAGCTGGACTTAGACATAATTTCACTATCACAACATTATGGCTGGTTGGAGACAGTCCGAACCACAAGTACCGGGTCCATGGTTCTGGCGTACACTGGGGGGACGGGGACGACTCCCATTAACCCCTGACTATACCGGGGATATGCTTATCACAAAGCCTTTCTGGTCTGTGCTGAAGCAGGGCATTCTGGCAGCCAAGTGGCTTGACCTTTATTAGTGAGCCTGGTTACCCCCTCTCGGAACTACAGACTTAGAAATCGCCATCTCATATACAGTGCATAAAATATATTTATATATATACCCTTATACACCATTTTAATAAAAAATATCACAAAATTCTTCTAAGTCCCTCGGGAAGAGTGAAAGACGCGCACGTTCATTTTCAGAGCTCCTAGACCTTCCTATAAGAAGTTAGCCAAAAAGTAGCTTCGAAAAACGCTTAGGTTAAGTTTCAGAGTTGCTTCTAATGTACCGAAGCTGGACTTAGACATAATTTCACTCTCACAACATTATGGCTGGTTGGAGACAGTTCGAACCACAAGTACCGGGTCCATGGTTCTGGGCGTATACTGGGGGGACGGGTGGGACTCCCATTAACCCCTGAAAATACCGGGGATACGCTTATCACAATGCCTTTCTGGTCTGTGCTGAAGCAGGGCATTCTGGCAGCCAAGTGGCTTGACCTTTATTAGTGAGCCTGGTTACCCCCTCTCGGAACCACAGACTTAGAAATCGCCAGCTCATATACAGTGCATAAAATATATTTATATATATATTCCCCTGTACACCATTTTAATAAAAAATATCACAAAATTCTTCTAAGTCCCTCGGGAAGAGTGAAAGACGCGCACGTTCATTTTCAGAGCTACTAGACATTCCTATAAGAAGTTAGCCAAAAAGTAGCTTCGAAAAACGCTTAGGTTAAGTTTCAGAGTTGCTTCTAATGTACCAAAGCTGGACTTAGACATAATTTCACTCTCACAACATTATGGCTGGTTGGAGACAGTCCGAACAACAATTACCGGGTCCATGGTTCTGGGCGTATACTGGGGTGACGGGGACGACTCCCATTAACCCCTGACTATACCGGGGATAAGCTTATCACAATGCCTTTCTGGTCTGTGCTGAAGCAGGGCATTCTGGCAGCCAAGTGGCTTGACATTTATTAGTGAGCCTGGTTACCCCCTCTCGGAACTACAGACTTAGAAATCGCCAGCTCATATACAGTGCATAAAATATATTTATATATACCCTTATACACCATTTTATAAAAAATATCACAAAATTCTTCTAAGTCCCTCGGGAAGAGTGAAAGACGCGCACGTTCATTTTCAGAGCTCCTAGACCTTCCTATAAGAAGTTAGCAAAAAGTAGCTTCGAAAAACGCTTAGGTTAAGTTTCAGAGTTGCTTCTAATGTACCAAAGCTGGACTTAGACATAATTTCACTCTCACAACATTATGGCTGGTTGGAGACAGTCCGAACAACAAGTACCGGGTCCATGGTTCTGGGCGTATACTGGGGTGACGGGGACGACTCCCATTAACCCCTGACTATACCAGGGATAAGCTTATCACAATGCCTTTCTGGTCTGTGCTGAAGCAGGGCATTCTGGCAGCCAAGTGGCTTGACCTTTATTAGTGAGCCTGGTTACCCCCTCTAGGAACCACAGACTTAGAAATCGCCAGCTCATATACAGTGCATAAAATATATTTATATATATACCCTTATACACCATTTTAATAAAAAATATCACAAAATTCTTCTAAGTCCCTCGGGAAGAGTGAAAGACGCGCACGTTCATTTTCAGAGCTACAAGACATTCCTATAAGAAGTTAGCCAAAAAGTAGCTTCGAAAAACGCTTAGGTTAAGTTTCAGAGTTGCTTCTAATGTACCAAAGCTGGACTTAGACATAATTTCACTATCACAACATTATGGCTGGTTGGAGACAGTCCGAACCACAAGTACCGGGTCCATGGTTCTGGCGTACACTGGGGGGACGGGGACGACTCCCATTAACCCCTGACTATACCGGGGATATGCTTATCACAAAGCCTTTCTGGTCTGTGCTGAAGCAGGGCATTCTGGCAGCCAAGTGGCTTGACCTTTATTAGTGAGCCTGGTTACCCCCTCTCGGAACTACAGACTTAGAAATCGCCAGCTCATATACAGTGCATAAAATATATTTATATATATACCCTTATACACCATTTTAATAAAAAATATCACAAAATTCTTCTAAGTCCCTCGGGAAGAGTGAAAGACGCGCACGTTCATTTTCAGAGCTCCTAGACCTTCCTATAAGAAGTTAGCCAAAAAGTAGCTTCGAAAAACGCTTAGGTTAAGTTTCAGAGTTGCTTCTAATGTACCGAAGCTGGACTTTGACATAATTTCACTCTCACAACATTATGGCTGGTTGGAGACAGTTCGAACCACAAGTACCGGGTCCATGGTTCTGGGCGTATACTGGGGGGACGGGTGGGACTCCCATTAACCCCTGAAAATACCGGGGATACGCTTATCACAATGCCTTTCTGGTCTGTGCTGAAGCAGGGCATTCTGGCAGCCAAGTGGCTTGACCTTTATTAGTGAGCCTGGTTACCCCCTCTCGGAACCACAGACTTAGAAATCGCCAGCTCATATACAGTGCATAAAATATATTTATATATATATTCCCCTGTACACCATTTTAATAAAAAATATCACAAAATTCTTCTAAGTCCCTCGGGAAGAGTGAAAGACGCGCACGTTCATTTTCAGAGCTACTAGACATTCCTATAAGAAGTTAGCCAAAAAGTAGCTTCGAAAAACGCTTAGGTTAAGTTTCAGAGTTGCTTCTAATGTACCAAAGCTGGACTTAGACATAATTTCACTCTCACAACATTATGGCTGGTTGGAGACAGTCCGAACAACAATTACCGGGTCCATGGTTCTGGGCGTATACTGGGGTGACGGGGACGACTCCCATTAACCCCTGACTATACCGGGGATAAGCTTATCACAATGCCTTTCTGGTCTGTGCTGAAGCAGGGCATTCTGGCAGCCAAGTGGCTTGACATTTATTAGTGAGCCTGGTTACCCCCTCTCGGAACTACAGACTTAGAAATCGCCAGCTCATATACAGTGCATAAAATATATTTATATATACCCTTATACACCATTTTATAAAAAATATCACAAAATTCTTCTAAGTCCCTCGGGAAGAGTGAAAGACTCGCACGTTCATTTTCAGAGCTCCTAGACCTTCCTATAAGAAGTTAGCCAAAAAGTAGCTTCGAAAAACGCTTAGGTTAAGTTTCAGAGTTGCTTCTAATGTACCAAAGCTGGACTTAGACATAATTTCACTCTCACAACATTATGGCTGGTTGGAGACAGTCCGAACAACAAGTACCGGGTCCATGGTTCTGGGCGTATACTGGGGTGACGGGGACGACTCCCATTAACCCCTGACTATACCGGGGATAAGCTTATCACAATGCCTTTCTGGTCTGTGCTGAAGCAGGGCATTCTGGCAGCCAAGTGGCTTGACCTTTATTAGTGAGCCTGGTTACCCCCTCTAGGAACCACAGACTTAGAAATCGCCAGCTCATATACAGTGCATAAAATATATTTATATATATACCCTTATACACCATTTTAATAAAAAATATCACAAAATTCTTCTAAGTCCCTCGGGAAGAGTGAAAGACGCGCACGTTCATTTTCAGAGCTACAAGACATTCCTATAAGAAGTTAGCCAAAAAGTAGCTTCGAAAAACGCTTAGGTTAAGTTTCAGAGTTGCTTCTAATGTACCAAAGCTGGACTTAGACATAATTTCACTCTCACAACATTATGGCTGGTTGGAGACAGTCCGAACAACAAGTACCGGGTCCATGGTTCTGGGTGTATACTGGGGTGACGGGGACGACTCCCATTAACCCCTGACTATACCGGGGATAAGCTTATCACAATGCCTTTCTGGTCTGTGCTGAAGCAGGGCATTCTGGCAGCCAAGTGGCTTGACCTTTATTAGTAAACCTGGTTACCCCGTCTAGGAACCACAGACTTAGAAATCGCCAGCTCATATACAGTGCATAAAATATATTTATATATATACCCTTATACACCATTTTAATAAAAAATATCACAAAATTCTTCTAAGTCCCTCGGGAAGAGTGAAAGACGCGCACGTTCATTTTCAGAGCTCCTAGACATTCCTATAAGAAGTTAGCCAAAAAGTAGCTTCGAAAAACGCTTAGGTTAAGTTTCAGAGTTGCTTCTAATGTACCGAAGCTGGACTTAGACATAATTTCACTCTCACAACATTATGGCTGGTTGGAGACAGTTCGAACCACAAGTACCGGGTCCATGGTTCTGGGCGTATACTGGGGGGACGGGTGGGACTCCCATTAACCCCTGAAAATACCGGTTATACGCTTATCACAATGCCTTTCTGGTCTGTGCTGAAGCAGGGCATTCTGGCAGCCAAGTGGCTTGACCTTTATTAGTGAGCCTGGTTACCCCCTCTAGGAACCACAGACTTAGAAATCGCCAGCTCATATACAGTGCATAAAATATATTTATATATATACCCTTATACACCATTTTAATAAAAAATATCACAAAATTCTTCTAAGTCCCTCGGGAAGAGTGAAAGACGCGCACGTTCATTTTCAGAGCTACTAGACATTCCTATAAGAAGTTAGCCAAAAAGTAGCTTCGAAAAACGCTTAGGTTAAGTTTCAGAGTTGCTTCTAATGTACCAAAGCTGGACTTAGACATAATTTCACTCTCACAACATTATGGCTGGTTGGAGACAGTCCGAACAACAAGTACCGGGTCCATGGTTCTGGGCGTATACTGGGGTGACGGGGACGACTCCCATTAACCCCTGACTATACCGGGGATAAGCTTATCACAATGCCTTTCTGGTCTGTGCTGAAGCAGGGCATTCTGGCAGCCAAGTGGCTTGACCTTTATTAGTGAGCCTGGTTACCCCCTCTAGGAACCACAGACTTAGAAATCGCCAGCTCATATACAGTGCATAAAATATATTTATATATATACCCTTATACACCATTTTAATAAAAAATATCACAAAATTCTTCTAAGTCCCTCGGGAAGAGTGAAAGACGCGCACGTTCATTTTCAGAGCTACTAGACATTCCTATAAGAAGTTAGCCAAAAAGTAGCTTCGAAAAACGCTTAGGTTAAGTTTCAGAGATGCTTCTAATGTACCAAAGCTGGACTTAGACATAATTTCACTCTCACAACATTATGGCTGGTTGGAGACAGTCCGAACCACAAGTACCGGGTCCATGGTTCTGGGCGTATACTGGGGGGACGAGGACGACTCCCATTAACCCCTGACTATACCGGGGATACGCTTATCACAATGCCTTTCTGGTCTGTGATGAAGCAGGGCATTCTGGCAGCCAAGTGGCTTGACCTTTATTAGTGAGCCTGGTTACCCCCTCTCGGAACTACAGACTTAGAAATCGCCAGCTCATATACAGTGCATAAAATATATTTATATATAAACCCTTATACACCATTTTAATAAAAAATATCACAAAATTCTTCTAAGTCCCTCGGGAAGAGTGAAAGACGCGCACGTTCATTTTCAGAGCTCCTAGACCTTCCTATGAGAAGTTAGCCAAAAAGTAGCTTCGAAAAACGCTTAGGTTAAGTTTCAGAGTTGCTTCTAATGTACCGAAGCTGGACTTAGACATAATTTCACTCTCACAACATTATGGCTGGTTGGAGACAGTTCGAACCACAAGTACCGGGTCCATGGTTCTGGGCGTATACTGGGGGGACGGGTGGGACTCCCATTAACCCCTGAAAATACCGGGGATACGCTTATCACAATGCCTTTCTGGTCTGTGCTGAAGCAGGGCATTCTGGCAGCCAAGTGGCTTGACATTTATTAGTGAGCCTGGTTACCCCCTCTCGGAACTACAGACTTAGAAATCGCCAGCTCATATACAGTGCATAAAATATATTTATATATACCCTTATACACCATTTTATAAAAAATATCACAAAATTCTTCTAAGTCCCTCGGGAAGAGTGAAAGACGCGCACGTTCATTTTCAGAGCTCCTAGACCTTCCTATAAGAAGTTAGCCAAAAAGTAGCTTCGAAAAACGCTTAGGTTAAGTTTCAGAGTTGCTTCTAATGTACCAAAGCTGTACTTAGACATAATTTCACTCTCACAACATTATGGCTGGTTGGAGACAGTCCGAACAACAAGTACCGGGTCCATGGTTCTGGGCGTATACTGGGGTGACGGGGACGACTCCCATTAACCCCTGACTATACCGGGGATAAGCTTATCACAATGCCTTTCTGGTCTGTGCTATAGCAGGGCATTCTGGCAGCCAAGTGGCTTGACCTTTATTAGTGAGCCTGGTTACCCCCTCTAGGAACCACAGACTTAGAAATCGCCAGCTCATATACAGTGCATAAAATATATTTATATATATACCCTTATACACCATTTTAATAAAAAATATCACAAAATTCTTCTAAGTCCCTCGGGAAGAGTGAAAGACGCGCACGTTCATTTTCAGAGCTACAAGACATTCCTATAAGAAGTTAGCCAAAAAGTAGCTTCGAAAAACGCTTAGGTTAAGTTTCAGAGTTGCTTCTAATGTACCAAAGCTGGACTTAGACATAATTTCACTCTCACAACATTATGGCTGGTTGGAGACAGTCCGAACAACAAGTACCGGGTCCATGGTTCTGGGCGTATACTGGGGTGACGGGGACGACTCCCATTAACCCCTGACTATACCGGGGATAAGCTTATCACAATGCCTTTCTGGTCTGTGCTGAAGCAGGGCATTCTGGCAGCCAAGTGGCTTGACCTTTATTAGTAAACCTGGTTACCCCGTCTAGGAACCACAGACTTAGAAATCGCCAGCTCATATACAGTGCATAAAATATATTTATATATATACCCTTATACACCATTTTAATAAAAAATATCACAAAATTCTTCTAAGTCCCTCGGGAAGAGTGAAAGACGCGCACGTTCATTTTCAGAGCTCCTAGACATTCCTATAAGAAGTTAGCCAAAAAGTAGCTTCGAAAAACGCTTAGGTTAAGTTTCAGAGTTGCTTCTAATGTACCGAAGCTGGACTTAGACATAATTTCACTCTCACAACATTATGGCTGGTTGGAGACAGTTCGAACCACAAGTACCGGGTCCATGGTTCTGGGCGTATACTGGGGGGACGGGTGGGACTCCCATTAACCCCTGAAAATACCGGTTATACGCTTATCACAATGCCTTTCTGGTCTGTGCTGAAGCAGGGCATTCTGGCAGCCAAGTGGCTTGACCTTTATTAGTGAGCCTGGTTACCCCCTCTAGGAACCACAGACTTAGAAATCGCCAGCTCATATACAGTGCATAAAATATATTTATATATATACCCTTATACACCATTTTAATAAAAAATATCACAAAATTCTTCTAAGTCCCTCGGGAAGAGTGAAAGACGCGCACGTTCATTTTCAGAGCTACTAGACATTCCTATAAGAAGTTAGCCAAAAAGTAGCTTCGAAAAACGCTTAGGTTAAGTTTCAGAGTTGCTTCTAATGTACCAAAGCTGGACTTAGACATAATTTCACTCTCACAACATTATGGCTGGTTGGAGACAGTCCGAACAACAAGTACCGGGTCCATGGTTCTGGGCGTATACTGGGGTGACGGGGACGACTCCCATTAACCCCTGACTATACCGGGGATAAGCTTATCACAATGCCTTTCTGGTCTGTGCTGAAGCAGGGCATTCTGGCAGCCAAGTGGCTTGACCTTTATTAGTGAGCCTGGTTACCCCCTCTAGGAACCACAGACTTAGAAATCGCCAGCTCATATACAGTGCATAAAATATATTTATATATATACCCTTATACACCATTTTAATAAAAAATATCACAAAATTCTTCTAAGTCCCTCGGGAAGAGTGAAAGACGCGCACGTTCATTTTCAGAGCTACTAGACATTCCTATAAGAAGTTAGCCAAAAAGTAGCTTCGAAAAACGCTTAGCTTAAGTTTCAGAGTTGCTTCTAATGTACCAAAGCTGGACTTAGACATAATTTCACTCTCACAACATTATGGCTGGTTGGAGACAGTCCGAACCACAAGTACCGGGTCCATGGTTCTGGGCGTATACTGGGGGGACGAGGACGACTCCCATTAACCCCTGACTATACCGGGGATACGCTTATCACAATGCCTTTCTGGTCTGTGATGAAGCAGGGCATTCTGGCAGCCAAGTGGCTTGACCTTTATTAGTGAGCCTGGTTACCCCCTCTCGGAACTACAGACTTAGAAATCGCCAGCTCATATACAGTGCATAAAATATATTTATATATAAACCCTTATACACCATTTTAATAAAAAATATCACAAAATTCTTCTAAGTCCCTCGGGAAGAGTGAAAGACGCGCACGTTCATTTTCAGAGCTCCTAGACCTTCCTATGAGAAGTTAGCCAAAAAGTAGCTTCGAAAAACGCTTAGGTTAAGTTTCAGAGTTGCTTCTAATGTACCGAAGCTGGACTTAGACATAATTTCACTCTCACAACATTATGGCTGGTTGGAGACAGTTCGAACCACAAGTACCGGGTCCATGGTTCTGGGCGTATACTGGGGGGACGGGTGGGACTCCCATTAACCCCTGAAAATACCGGGGATACGCTTATCACAATGCCTTTCTGGTCTGTGCTGAAGCAGGGCATTCTGGCAGCCAAGTGGCTTGACCTTTATTAGTGAGCCTGGTTACCCCCTCTCGGAACCACAGACTTAGAAATCGCCAGCTCATATACAGTGCATAAAATATATTTATATATATACCCTTATACACCATTTTAATAAAAAATATCACAAAATTCTTCTAAGTCCCTCGGGAAGAGTGAAAGACGCGCACGTTCATTTTCAGAGCTACTAGACATTCCTATAAGAAGTTAGCCAAAAAGTAGCTTCGAAAAACGCTTAGGTTAAGTTTCAGAGTTGCTTCTAATGTACCAAAGCTGGACTTAGACATAATTTCACTCTCACAACATTATGGCTGGTTGGAGACAGTCCGAACAACAATTACCGGGTCCATGGTTCTGGGCGTATACTGGGGTGACGGGGACGACTCCCATTAACCCCTGACTATACCGGGGATAAGCTTATCACAATGCCTTTCTGGTCTGTGCTGAAGCAGGGCATTCTGGCAGCCAAGTGGCTTGACATTTATTAGTGAGCCTGGTTACCCCCTCTCGGAACTACAGACTTAGAAATCGCCAGCTCATATACAGTGCATAAAATATATTTATATATACCCTTATACACCATTTTATAAAAAATATCACAAAATTCTTCTAAGTCCCTCGGGAAGAGTGAAAGACGCGCACGTTCATTTTCAGAGCTCCTAGACCTTCCTATAAGAAGTTAGCCAAAAAGTAGCTTCGAAAAACGCTTAGGTTAAGTTTCAGAGTTGCTTCTAATGTACCAAAGCTGGACTTAGACATAATTTCACTCTCACAACATTATGGCTGGTTGGAGACAGTCCGAACAACAAGTACCGGGTCCATGGTTCTGGGCGTATACTGGGGTGACGGGGACGACTCCCATTAACCCCTGACTATACCGGGGATAAGCTTATCACAATGCCTTTCTGGTCTGTGATGAAGCAGGGCATTCTGGCAGCCAAGTGGCTTGACCTTTATTAGTGAGCCTGGTTACCCCCTCTAGGAACCACAGACTTAGAAATCGCCAGCTCATATACAGTGCATAAAATATATTTATATATATACCCTTATACACCATTTTAATAAAAAATATCACAAAATTCTTCTAAGTCCCTCGGGAAGAGTGAAAGACGCGCACGTTCATTTTCAGAGCTACAAGACATTCCTATAAGAAGTTAGCCAAAAAGTAGCTTCGAAAAACGCTTAGGTTAAGTTTCAGAGTTGCTTCTAATGTACCAAAGCTGGACTTAGACATAATTTCACTCTCACAACATTATGGCTGGTTGGAGACAGTCCGAACAACAAGTACCGGGTCCATGGTTCTGGGCGTATACTGGGGTGACGGGGACGACTCCCATTAACCCCTGACTATACCGGGGATAAGCTTATCACAATGCCTTTCTGGTCTGTGCTGAAGCAGGGCATTCTGGCAGCCAAGTGGCTTGACCTTTATTAGTAAACCTGGTTACCCCGTCTAGGAACCACAGACTTAGAAATCGCCAGCTCATATACAGTGCATAAAATATATTTATATATATACCCTTATACACCATTTTAATAAAAAATATCACAAAATTCTTCTAAGTCCCTCGGGAAGAGTGAAAGACGCGCACGTTCATTTTCAGAGCTCCTAGACATTCCTATAAGAAGTTAGCCAAAAAGTAGCTTCGAAAAACGCTTAGGTTAAGTTTCAGAGTTGCTTCTAATGTACCGAAGCTGGACTTAGACATAATTTCACTCTCACAACATTATGGCTGGTTGGAGACAGTTCGAACCACAAGTACCGGGTCCATGGTTCTGGGCGTATACTGGGGGGACGGGTGGGACTCCCATTAACCCCTGAAAATACCGGGGATACGCTTATCACAATGCCTTTCTGGTCTGTGCTGAAGCAGGGCATTCTGGCAGCCAAGTGGCTTGACATTTATTAGTGAGCCTGGTTACCCCCTCTCGGAACTACAGACTTAGAAATCGCCAGCTCATATACAGTGCATAAAATATATTTATATATACCCTTATACACCATTTTATAAAAAATATCACAAAATTCTTCTAAGTCCCTCGGGAAGAGTGAAAGACGCGCACGTTCATTTTCAGAGTTCCTAGACCTTCCTATAAGAAGTTAGCCAAAAAGTAGCTTCGAAAAACGCTTAGGTTAAGTTTCAGAGTTGCTTCTAATGTACCAAAGCTGGACTTAGACATAATTTCACTCTCACAACATTATGGCTGGTTGGAGACAGTCCGAACAACAAGTACCGGGTCCATGGTTCTGGGCGTATACTGGGGTGACGGGGACGACTCCCATTAACCCCTGACTATACCGGGGATAAGCTTATCACAATGCCTTTCTGGTCTGTGCTGAAGCAGGGCATTCTGGCAGCTAAGTGGCTTGACCTTTATTAGTGAGCCTGGTTACCCCCTCTAGGAACCACAGACTTAGAAATCGCCAGCTCATATACAGTGCATAAAATATATTTATATATATACCCTTATACACCATTTTAATAAAAAATATCACAAAATTCTTCTAAGTCCCTCGGGAAGAGTGAAAGACGCGCACGTTCATTTTCAGAGCTACTAGACATTCCTATAAGAAGTTAGCCAAAAAGTAGCTTCGAAAAACGCTTAGGTTAAGTTTCAGAGTTGCTTCTAATGTACCAAAGCTGGACTTAGACATAATTTCACTCTCACAACATTATGGCTGGTTGGAGACAGTCCGAACCACAAGTACCGGGTCCATGGTTCTGGGCGTATACTGGGGGGACGAGGACGACTCCCATTAACCCCTGACTATACCGGGGATACGCTTATCACAATGCCTTTCTGGTCTGTGATGAAGCAGGGCATTCTGGCAGCCAAGTGGCTTGACCTTTATTAGTGAGCCTGGTTACCCCCTCTCGGAACTACAGACTTAGAAATCGCCAGCTCATATACAGTGCATAAAATATATTTATATATACCCTTATACACCATTTTATAAAAAATATCACAAAATTCTTCTAAGTCCCTCGGGAAGAGAGAAAGACGCGCACGTTCATTTTCAGAGCTCCTAGACCTTCCTATAAGAAGTTAGCCAAAAAGTAGCTTCGAAAAACGCTTAGGTTAAGTTTCAGAGTTGCTTCTAATGTACCAAAGCTGGACTTAGACATAATTTCACTCTCACAACATTATGGCTGGTTGGAGACAGTCCGAACAACAAGTACCGGGTCCATGGTTCTGGGCGTATACTGGGGTGACGGGGACGACTCCCATTAACCCCTGACTATACCGGGGATAAGCTTATCACAATGCCTTTCTGGTCTGTGCTGAAGCAGGGCATTCTGGCAGCCAAGTGGCTTGACCTTTATTAGTGAGCCTGGTTACCCCCTCTAGGAACCACAGACTTAGAAATCGCCAGCTCATATACAGTGCATAAAATATATTTATATATATACCCTTATAGACCATTTTAATAAAAAATATCACAAAATTCTTCTAAGTCCCTCGGGAAGAGTGAAAGACGCGCACGTTCATTTTCAGAGCTACTAGACATTCCTATAAGAAGTTAGCCAAAAAGTAGCTTCGAAAAACGCTTAGGTTAAGTTTCAGAGTTGCTTCTAATGTACCAAAGCTGGACTTAGACATAATTTCACTCTCACAACATTATGGCTGGTTGGAGACAGTCCGAACAACAAGTACCGGGTCCATGGTTCTGGGCGTATACTGGGGTGACGGGGACGACTCCCATTAACCCCTGACTATACCGGGGATAAGCTTATCACAATGCCTTTCTGGTCTGTGCTGAAGCAGGGCATTCTGGCAGCCAAGTGGCTTGACCTTTATTAGTGAGCCTGGTTACCCCCTCTCGGAACTACAGACTTAGAAATCGCCAGCTCATATACAGTGCATAAAATATATTTATATATATACCCTTATTCACCATTTTAATAAAAAATATCACAAAATTCTTCTAAATCCCTCGGGAAGAGTGAAAGACGCGCACGTTCATTTTCAGAGCTCCTAGACCTTCCTATAAGAAGTTAGCCAAAAAGTAGCTTCGAAAAACGCTTAGGTTAAGTTTCAGAGTTGCTTCTAATGTACCGAAGCTGGACTTAGACATAATTTCACTCTCACAACATTATGGCTGGTTGGAGACAGTTCGAACCACAAGTACCGGGTCCATGGTTCTGGGCGTATACTGGGGGGACGGGTGGGACTCCCATTAACCCCTGAAAATACCGGGGATACGCTTATCACAATGCCTTTCTGGTCTGTGCTGAAGCAGGGCATTCTGGCAGCCAAGTGGCTTGACATTTATTAGTGAGCCTGGTTACCCCCTCTCGGAACTACAGACTTAGAAATCGCCAGCTCATATACAGTGCATAAAATATATTTATATATACCCTTATACACCATTTTATAAAAAATATCACAAAATTCTTCTAAGTCCCTCGGGAAGAGTGAAAGACGCGCACGTTCATTTTCAGAGCTCCTAGACCTTCCTATAAGAAGTTAGCCAAAAAGTAGCTTCGAAAAACGCTTAGGTTAAGTTTCAGAGTTGCTTCTAATGTACCAAAGCTGGACTTAGACATAATTTCACTCTCACAACATTATGGCTGGTTGGAGACAGTCCGAACAACAAGTACCGGGTCCATGGTTCTGGGCGTATACTGGGGTGACGGGGACGACTCCCATTAACCCCTGACTATACCGGGGATAAGCTTATCACAATGCCTTTCTGGTGTGTGCTGAAGCAGGGCATTCTGGCAGCTAAGTGGCTTGACCTTTATTAGTGAGCCTGGTTACCCCCTCTAGGAACCACAGACTTAGAAATCGCCAGCTCATATACAGTGCATAAAATATATTTATATATATACCCTTATACACCATTTTAATAAAAAATATCACAAAATTCTTCTAAGTCCCTCGGGAAGAGTGAAAGACGCGCACGTTCATTTTCAGAGCTACTAGACATTCCTATAAGAAGTTAGCCAAAAAGTAGCTTCGAAAAACGCTTAGGTTAAGTTTCAGAGTTGCTTCTAATGTACCAAAGCTGGACTTAGACATAATTTCACTCTCACAACATTATGGCTGGTTGGAGACAGTCCGAACCACAAGTACCGGGTCCATGGTTCTGGGCGTATACTGGGGGGACGAGGACGACTCCCATTAACCCCTGACTATACCGGGGATACGCTTATCACAATGCCTTTCTGGTCTGTGATGAAGCAGGGCATTCTGGCAGCCAAGTGGCTTGACCTTTATTAGTGAGCCTGGTTACCCCCTCTCGGAACTACAGACTTAGAAATCGCCAGCTCATATACAGTGCATAAAATATATTTATATATAAACCCTTATACACCATTTTAATAAAAAATATCACAAAATTCTTCTAAGTCCCTCGGGAAGAGTGAAAGACGCGCACGTTCATTTTCAGAGCTCCTAGACCTTCATATGAGAAGTTAGCCAAAAAGTAGCTTCGAAAAACGCTTAGGTTAAGTTTCAGAGTTGCTTCTAATGTACCAAAGCTGGACTTAGACATAATTTCACTCTCACAACATTATGGCTGGTTGGAGACAGTCCGAACCACAAGTACCGGGTCCATGGTTCTGGCGTACACTGGGGGGACGGGGACGACTCCCATTAACCCCTGACTATACCGGGGATATGCTTATCACAAAGCCTTTCTGGTCTGTGCTGAAGCAGGGCATTCTGGCAGCCAAGTGGCTTGACCTTTATTAGTGAGCCTGGTTACCCCCTCTCGGAACTACAGACTTAGAAATCGCCAGCTCATATACAGTGCATAAAATATATTTATATATACCCTTATACACCATTTTATAAAAAATATCACAAAATTCTTCTAAGTCCCTCGGGAAGAGTGAAAGACGCGCACGTTCATTTTCAGAGCTCCTAGACCTTCCTATAAGAAGTTAGCCAAAAAGTAGCTTCGAAAAACGCTTAGGTTAAGTTTCAGAGTTGCTTCTAATGTACCAAAGCTGGACTTAGACATAATTTCACTCTCACAACATTATGGCTGGTTGGAGACAGTCCGAACAACAAGTACCGGGTCCATGGTTCTGGGCGTATACTGGGGTGACGGGGACGACTCCCATTAACCCCTGACTATACCGGGGATAAGCTTATCACAATGCCTTTCTGGTGTGTGCTGAAGCAGGGCATTCTGGCAGCTAAGTGGCTTGACCTTTATTAGTGAGCCTGGTTACCCCCTCTAGGAACCACAGACTTAGAAATCGCCAGCTCATATACAGTGCATAAAATATATTTATATATATACCCTTATACACCATTTTAATAAAAAATATCACAAAATTCTTCTAAGTCCCTCGGGAAGAGTGAAAGACGCGCACGTTCATTTTCAGAGCTACTAGACATTCCTATAAGAAGTTAGCCAAAAAGTAGCTTCGAAAAACGCTTAGGTTAAGTTTCAGAGTTGCTTCTAATGTACCAAAGCTGGACTTAGACATAATTTCACTCTCACAACATTATGGCTGGTTGGAGACAGTCCGAACCACAAGTACCGGGTCCATGGTTCTGGGCGTATACTGGGGGGACGAGGACGACTCCCATTAACCCCTGACTATACCGGGGATACGCTTATCACAATGCCTTTCTGGTCTGTGATGAAGCAGGGCATTCTGGCAGCCAAGTGGCTTGACCTTTATTAGTGAGCCTGGTTACCCCCTCTCGGAACTACAGACTTAGAAATCGCCAGCTCATATACAGTGCATAAAATATATTTATATATAAACCCTTATACACCATTTTAATAAAAAATATCACAAAATTCTTCTAAGTCCCTCGGGAAGAGTGAAAGACGCGCACGTTCATTTTCAGAGCTCCTAGACCTTCATATGAGAAGTTAGCCAAAAAGTAGCTTCGAAAAACGCTTAGGTTAAGTTTCAGAGTTGCTTCTAATGTACCAAAGCTGGACTTAGACATAATTTCACTCTCACAACATTATGGCTGGTTGGAGACAGTCCGAACCACAAGTACCGGGTCCATGGTTCTGGCGTACACTGGGGGGACGGGGACGACTCCCATTAACCCCTGACTATACCGGGGATATGCTTATCACAAAGCCTTTCTGGTCTGTGCTGAAGCAGGGCATTCTGGCAGCCAAGTGGCTTGACCTTTATTAGTGAGCCTGGTTACCCCCTCTCGGAACTACAGACTTAGAAATCGCCAGCTCATATACAGTGCATAAAATATATTTATATATATACCCTTATACACCATTTTAATAAAAAATATCACAAAATTCTTCTAAGTCCCTCGGGAAGAGTGAAAGACGCGCACGTTCATTTTCAGAGCTCCTAGACCTTCCTATAAGAAGTTAGCCAAAAAGTAGCTTCGAAAAACGCTTAGGTTAAGTTTCAGAGTTGCTTCTAATGTACCGAAGCTGGACTTAGACATAATTTCACTCTCACAACATTATGGCTGGTTGGAGACAGTTCGAACCACAAGTACCGGGTCCATGGTTCTGGGCGTATACTGGGGGGACGGGTGGGACTCCCATTAACCCCTGAAAATACCGGGGATACGCTTATCACAATGCCTTTCTGGTCTGTGCTGAAGCAGGGCATTCTGGCAGCCAAGTGGCTTGACATTTATTAGTGAGCCTGGTTACCCCCTCTCGGAACTACAGACTTAGAAATCGCCAGCTCATATACAGTGCATAAAATATATTTATATATACCCTTATACACCATTTTATAAAAAATATCACAAAATTCTTCTAAGTCCCTCGGGAAGAGTGAAAGACGCGCACGTTCATTTTCAGAGCTCCTAGACCTTCCTATAAGAAGTTAGCCAAAAAGTATCTTCGAAAAACGCTTAGGTTAAGTTTCAGAGTTGCTTCTAATGTACCAAAGCTGGACTTAGACATAATTTCACTCTCACAACATTATGGCTGGTTGGAGACAGTCCGAACAACAAGTACCGGGTCCATGGTTCTGGGCGTATACTGGGGTGACGGGGACGACTCCCATTAACCCCTGACTATACCGGGGATAAGCTTATCACAATGCCTTTCTGGTCTGTGCTGAAGCAGGGCATTCTGGCAGCCAAGTGGCTTGACCTTTATTAGTGAGCCTGGTTACCCCCTCTAGGAACCACAGACTTAGAAATCGCCAGCTCATATACAGTGCATAAAATATATTTATATATATACCCTTATACTGTACACCATTTTAATAAAAAATATCACAAAATTCTTCTAAGTCCCTCGGGAAGAGTGAAAGACGCGCACGTTCATTTTCAGAGCTACAGTACTAGACATTCCTATAAGAAGTTAGCCAAAAAGTAGCTTCGAAAAACGCTTAGGTTAAGTTTCAGAGTTGCTTCTAATGTACCAAAGCTGGACTTAGACATAATTTCACTCTCACAACATTATGGCTGGTTGGAGACAGTCCGAACCACAAGTACCGGGTCCATGGTTCTGGGCGTATACTGGGGGGACGAGGACGACTCCCATTAACCCCTGACTATACCGGGGTACGCTTATCACAATGCCTTTCTGGTCTGTGATGAAGCAGGGCATTCTGGCAGCCAAGTGGCTTGACCTTTATTAGTGAGCCTGGTTACCCCCTCTCGGAACTACAGACTTAGAAATCGCCAGCTCATATACAGTGCATAAAATATATTTATATATATACCCTTATACACCATTTTAATAAAAAATATCACAAAATTCTTCTAAGTCCCTCGGGAAGAGTGAAAGACGCGCACGTTCATTTTCAGAGCTCCTAGACCTTCCTATAAGAAGTTAGCCAAAAAGTAGCTTCGAAAAACGCTTAGGTTAAGTTTCAGAGTTGCTTCTAATGTACCGAAGCTGGACTTAGACATAATTTCACTCTCACAACATTATGGCTGGTTGGAGACAGTTCGAACCACAAGTACCGGGTCCATGGTTCTGGGCGTATACTGGGGGGACGGGTGGGACTCCCATTAACCCCTGAAAATACCGGGGATACGCTTATCACAATGCCTTTCTGGTCTGTGCTGAAGCAGGGCATTCTGGCAGCCAAGTGGCTTGACCTTTATTAGTGAGCCTGGTTACCCCCTCTCGGAACTACAGACTTAGAAATCGCCAGCTCATATACAGTGCATAAAATATATTTATATATAAACCCTTATACACCATTTTAATAAAAAATATCACAAAATTCTTCTAAGTCCCTCGGGAAGAGTGAAAGACGCGCACGTTCATTTTCAGAGCTCCTAGACCTTCCTATGAGAAGTTAGCCAAAAAGGACTTCGAAAAACGCTTAGGTTAAGTTTCAGAGTTGCTTCTAATGTACCAAAGCTGGACTTAGACATAATTTCACTCTCACAACATTATGGCTGGTTGGAGACAGTCCGAACCACAAGTACCGGGTCCATGGTTCTGGCGTACACTGGGGGGACGGGGACGACTCCCATTAACCCCTGACTATACCGGGGATATGCTTATCACAAAGCCTTTCTGGTCTGTGCTGAAGCAGGGCATTCTGGCAGCCAAGTGGCTTGACCTTTATTAGTGAGCCTGGTTACCCCCTCTCGGAACTACAGACTTAGAAATCGCCAGCTCATATACAGTGCATAAAATATATTTATATATATACCCTTATACACCATTTTAATAAAAAATATCACAAAATTCTTCTAAGTCCCTCGGGAAGAGTGAAAGACGCGCACATTCATTTTCAGAGCTCCTAGACCTTCCTATAAGAAGTTAGCCAAAAAGTAGCTTCGAAAAACGCTTAGGTTAAGTTTCAGAGTTGCTTCTAATGTACCGAAGCTGGACTTAGACATAATTTCACTCTCACAACATTATGGCTGGTTGGAGACAGTTCGAACCACAAGTACCGGGTCCATGGTTCTGGGCGTATACTGGGGGGACGGGTGGGACTCCCATTAACCCCTGAAAATACCGGGGATACGCTTATCACAATGCCTTTCTGGTCTGTGCTGAAGCAGGGCATTCTGGCAGCCAAGTGGCTTGACATTTATTAGTGAGCCTGGTTACCCCCTCTCGGAACTACAGACTTAGAAATCGCCAGCTCATATACAGTGCATAAAATATATTTATATATACCCTTATACACCATTTTATAAAAAATATCACAAAATTCTTCTAAGTCCCTCGGGAAGAGTGAAAGACGCGCACGTTCATTTTCAGAGCTCCTAGACCTTCCTATAAGAAGTTAGCCAAAAAGTATCTTCGAAAAACGCTTAGGTTAAGTTTCAGAGTTGCTTCTAATGTACCAAAGCTGGACTTAGACATAATTTCACTCTCACAACATTATGGCTGGTTGGAGACAGTCCGAACAACAAGTACCGGGTCCATGGTTCTGGGCGTATACTGGGGTGACGGGGACGACTCCCATTAACCCCTGACTATACCGGGGATAAGCTTATCACAATGCCTTTCTGGTCTGTGCTGAAGCAGGGCATTCTGGCAGCCAAGTGGCTTGACCTTTATTAGTGAGCCTGGTTACCCCCTCTAGGAACCACAGACTTAGAAATCGCCAGCTCATATACAGTGCATAAAATATATTTATATATATACCCTTATACACCATTTTAATAAAAAATATCACAAAATTCTTCTAAGTCCCTCGGGAAGAGTGAAAGACGCGCACGTTCATTTTCAGAGCTACTAGACATTCCTATAAGAAGTTAGCCAAAAAGTAGCTTCGAAAAACGCTTAGGTTAAGTTTCAGAGTTGCTTCTAATGTACCAAAGCTGGACTTAGACATAATTTCACTCTCACAACATTATGGCTGGTTGGAGACAGTCCGAACCACAAGTACCGGGTCCATGGTTCTGGGCGTATACTGGGGGGACGAGGACGACTACCATTAACCCCTGACTATACCGGGGTACGCTTATCACAATGCCTTTCTGGTCTGTGATGAAGCAGGGCATTCTGGCAGCCAAGTGGCTTGACCTTTATTAGTGAGCCTGGTTACCCCCTCTCGGAACTACAGACTTAGAAATCGCCAGCTCATATACAGTGCATAAAATATATTTATATATATACCCTTATACACCATTTTAATAAAAAATATCACAAAATTCTTCTAAGTCCCTCGGGAAGAGTGAAAGACGCGCACGTTCATTTTCAGAGCTCCTAGACCTTCCTATAAGAAGTTAGCCAAAAAGTAGCTTCGAAAAACGCTTAGGTTAAGTTTCAGAGTTGCTTCTAATGTACCAAAGCTGGACTTAGACATAATTTCACTCTCACAACATTATGGCTGGTTGGAGACAGTCCGAACAACAAGTACCGGGTCCATGGTTCTGGGCGTATACTGGGGTGACGGGGACGACTCCCATTAACCCCTGACTATACCGGGGATAAGCTTATCACAATGCCTTTCTGGTCTGTGCTGAAGCAGGGCATTCTGGCAGCTAAGTGGCTTGACCTTTATTAGTGAGCCTGGTTACCCCCTCTAGGAACCACAGACTTAGAAATCGCCAGCTCATATACAGTGCATAAAATATATTTATATATATACCCTTATACACCATTTTAATAAAAAATATCACAAAATTCTTCTAAGTCCCTCGGGAAGAGTGAAAGACGCGCACGTTCATTTTCAGAGCTACTAGACATTCCTATAAGAAGTTAGCCAAAAAGTAGCTTCGAAAAACGCTTAGGTTAAGTTTCAGAGTTGCTTCTAATGTACCAAAGCTGGACTTAGACATAATTTCACTCTCACAACATTATGGCTGGTTGGAGACAGTCCGAACCACAAGTACCGGGTCCATGGTTCTGGGCGTATACTGGGGGGACGAGGACGACTCCCATTAACCCCTGACTATACCGGGGATACGCTTATCACAATGCCTTTCTGGTCTGTGATGAAGCAGGGCATTCTGGCAGCCAAGTGGCTTGACCTTTATTAGTGAGCCTGGTTACCCCCTCTCGGAACTACAGACTTAGAAATCGCCAGCTCATATACAGTGCATAAAATATATTTATATATACCCTTATACACCATTTTATAAAAAATATCACAAAATTCTTCTAAGTCCCTCGGGAAGAGTGAAAGACGCGCACGTTCATTTTCAGAGCTCCTAGACCTTCCTATAAGAAGTTAGCCAAAAAGTAGCTTCGAAAAACGCTTAGGTTAAGTTTCAGAGTTGCTTCTAATGTACCAAAGCTGGACTTAGACATAATTTCACTCTCACAACATTATGGCTGGTTGGAGACAGTCCGAACAACAAGTACCGGGTCCATGGTTCTGGGCGTATACTGGGGTGACGGGGACGACTCCCATTAACCCCTGACTATACCGGGGATAAGCTTATCACAATGCCTTTCTGGTCTGTGCTGAAGCAGGGCATTCTGGCAGCCAAGTGGCTTGACCTTTATTAGTGAGCCTGGTTACCCCCTCTAGGAACCACAGACTTAGAAATCGCCAGCTCATATACAGTGCATAAAATATATTTATATATATACCCTTATAGACCATTTTAATAAAAAATATCACAAAATTCTTCTAAGTCCCTCGGGAAGAGTGAAAGACGCGCACGTTCATTTTCAGAGCTACTAGACATTCCTATAAGAAGTTAGCCAAAAAGTAGCTTCGAAAAACGCTTAGGTTAAGTTTCAGAGTTGCTTCTAATGTACCAAAGCTGGACTTAGACATAATTTCACTCTCACAACATTATGGCTGGTTGGAGACAGTCCGAACAACAAGTACCGGGTCCATGGTTCTGGGCGTATACTGGGGTGACGGGGACGACTCCCATTAACCCCTGACTATACCGGGGATAAGCTTATCACAATGCCTTTCTGGTCTGTGCTGAAGCAGGGCATTCTGGCAGCCAAGTGGCTTGACCTTTATTAGTGAGCCTGGTTACCCCGTCTAGGAACCACAGACTTAGAAATCGCCAGCTCATATACAGTGCATAAAATATATTTATATATATACCAATAGACACCATTTTAATAAAAAATATCACAAAATTCTTCCAAGTCCCTCGGGAAGAGTGAAAGACGCGCACGTTCATTTTTAGAGCTCCTAGACATTCCTATAAGAAGTTAGCCAAAAAGTAGCTTCGAAAAACGCTTAGGTTAAGTTTCAGAGTTGCTTCTAATGTACCAAAGCTGGACTTAGACATAATTTCACTCTCACAACATTATGGCTGGTTGGAGACAGTCCGAACCACAAGTACCGGGTCCATGGTTCTGGGCGTATACTGGGGGGACGAGGACGACTCCCATTAACCCCTGACTATACCGGGGATACGCTTATCACAATGCCTTTCTGGTCTGTGATGAAGCAGGGCATTCTGGCTGCCAAGTGGCTTGACCTTTATTAGTGAGCCTGGTTACCCCCTCTCGGAACTACAGACTTAGAAATCGCCAGCTCATATACAGTGCATAAAATATATTTATATATAAACCCTTATACACCATTTTAATAAAAAATATCACAAAATTCTTCTAAGTCCCTCGGGAAGAGTGAAAGACGCGCACGTTCATTTTCAGAGCTCCTAGACCTTCCTATGAGAAGTTAGCCAAAAAGTAGCTTCGAAAAACGCTTAGGTTAAGTTTCAGAGTTGCTTCTAATGTACCAAAGCTGGACTTAGACATAATTTCACTCTCACAACATTATGGCTGGTTGGAGACAGTCCGAACCACAAGTACCGGGTCCATGGTTCTGGCGTACACTGGGGGGACGGGGACGACTCCCATTAACCCCTGACTATACCGGGGATATGCTTATCACAAAGCCTTTCTGGTCTGTGCTGAAGCAGGGCATTCTGGCAGCCAAGTGGCTTGACCTTTATTAGTGAGCCTGGTTACCCCCTCTCGGAACTACAGACTTAGAAATCGCCAGCTCATATACAGTGCATAAAATATATTTATATATATACCCTTATTCACCATTTTAATAAAAAATATCACAAAATTCTTCTAAATCCCTCGGGAAGAGTGAAAGACGCGCACGTTCATTTTCAGAGCTCCTAGACCTTCCTATAAGAAGTTAGCCAAAAAGTAGCTTCGAAAAACGCTTAGGTTAAGTTTCAGAGTTGCTTCTAATGTACCGAAGCTGGACTTAGACATAATTTCACTCTCACAACATTATGGCTGGTTGGAGACAGTTCGAACCACAAGTACCGGGTCCATGGTTCTGGGCGTATACTGGGGGGACGGGTGGGACTCCCATTAACCCCTGAAAATACCGGGGATACGCTTATCACAATGCCTTTCTGGTCTGTGCTGAAGCAGGGCATTCTGGCAGCCAAGTGGCTTGACATTTATTAGTGAGCCTGGTTACCCCCTCTCGGAACTACAGACTTAGAAATCGCCAGCTCATATACAGTGCATAAAATATATTTATATGTACCCTTATACACCATTTTATAAAAAATATCACAAAATTCTTCTAAGTCCCTCGGGAAGAGTGAAAGACGCGCACGTTCATTTTCAGAGCTCCTAGACCTTCCTATAAGAAGTTAGCCAAAAAGTAGCTTCGAAAAACGCTTAGGTTAAGTTTCAGAGTTGCTTCTAATGTACCAAAGCTGGACTTAGACATAATTTCACTCTCACAACATTATGGCTGGTTGGAGACAGTCCGAACAACAAGTACCGGGTCCATGGTTCTGGGCGTATACTGGGGTGACGGGGACGACTCCCATTAACCCCTGACTATACCGGGGATAAGCTTATCACAATGCCTTTCTGGTGTGTGCTGAAGCAGGGCATTCTGGCAGCTAAGTGGCTTGACCTTTATTAGTGAGCCTGGTTACCCCCTCTAGGAACCACAGACTTAGAAATCGCCAGCTCATATACAGTGCATAAAATATATTTATATATATACCCTTATACACCATTTTAATAAAAAATATCACAAAATTCTTCTAAGTCCCTCGGGAAGAGTGAAAGACGCGCACGTTCATTTTCAGAGCTCCTAGACCTTCCTATAAGAAGTTAGCCAAAAAGTAGCTTCGAAAAACGCTTAGGTTAAGTTTCAGAGTTGCTTCTAATGTACCAAAGCTGGACTTAGACATAATTTCACTCTCACAACATTATGGCTGGTTGGAGACAGTCCGAACAACAAGTACCGGGTCCATGGTTCTGGGCGTATACTGGGGTGACGGGGACGACTCCCATTAACCCCTGACTATACCGGGGATAAGCTTATCACAATGCCTTTCTGGTGTGTGCTGAAGCAGGGCATTCTGGCAGCTAAGTGGCTTGACCTTTATTAGTGAGCCTGGTTACCCCCTCTAGGAACCACAGACTTAGAAATCGCCAGCTCATATACAGTGCATAAAATATATTTATATATATACCCTTATACACCATTTTAATAAAAAATATCACAAAATTCTTCTAAATCCCTCGGGAAGAGTGAAAGACGCGCACGTTCATTTTCAGAGCTCCTAGACCTTCCTATAAGAAGTTAGCCAAAAAGTAGCTTCGAAAAACGCTTAGGTTAAGTTTCAGAGTTGCTTCTAATGTACCGAAGCTGGACTTAGACATAATTTCACTCTCACAACATTATGGCTGGTTGGAGACAGTTCGAACCACAAGTACCGGGTCCATGGTTCTGGGCGTATACTGGGGGGACGGGTGGGACTCCCATTAACCCCTGAAAATACCGGGGATACGCTTATCACAATGCCTTTCTGGTCTGTGCTGAAGCAGGGCATTCTGGCAGCCAAGTGGCTTGACATTTATTAGTGAGCCTGGTTACCCCCTCTCGGAACTACAGACTTAGAAATCGCCAGCTCATATACAGTGCATAAAATATATTTATATGTACCCTTATACACCATTTTATAAAAAATATCACAAAATTCTTCTAAGTCCCTCGGGAAGAGTGAAAGACGCGCACGTTCATTTTCAGAGCTCCTAGACCTTCCTATAAGAAGTTAGCCAAAAAGTAGCTTCGAAAAACGCTTAGGTTAAGTTTCAGAGTTGCTTCTAATGTACCAAAGCTGGACTTAGACATAATTTCACTCTCACAACATTATGGCTGGTTGGAGACAGTCCGAACAACAAGTACCGGGTCCATGGTTCTGGGCGTATACTGGGGTGACGGGGACGACTCCCATTAACCCCTGACTATACCGGGGATAAGCTTATCACAATGCCTTTCTGGTGTGTGCTGAAGCAGGGCATTCTGGCAGCTAAGTGGCTTGACCTTTATTAGTGAGCCTGGTTACCCCCTCTAGGAACCACAGACTTAGAAATCGCCAGCTCATATACAGTGCATAAAATATATTTATATATATACCCTTATACACCATTTTAATAAAAAATATCACAAAATTCTTCTAAGTCCCTCGGGAAGAGTGAAAGACGCGCACGTTCATTTTCAGAGCTCCTAGACCTTCCTATAAGAAGTTAGCCAAAAAGTAGCTTCGAAAAACGCTTAGGTTAAGTTTCAGAGTTGCTTCTAATGTACCAAAGCTGGACTTAGACATAATTTCACTCTCACAACATTATGGCTGGTTGGAGACAGTCCGAACAACAAGTACCGGGTCCATGGTTCTGGGCGTATACTGGGGTGACGGGGACGACTCCCATTAACCCCTGACTATACCGGGGATAAGCTTATCACAATGCCTTTCTGGTGTGTGCTGAAGCAGGGCATTCTGGCAGCTAAGTGGCTTGACCTTTATTAGTGAGCCTGGTTACCCCCTCTAGGAACCACAGACTTAGAAATCGCCAGCTCATATACAGTGCATAAAATATATTTATATATATACCCTTATACACCATTTTAATAAAAAATATCACAAAATTCTTCTAAGTCCCTCGGGAAGAGTGAAAGACGCGCACGTTCATTTTCAGAGCTACTAGACATTCCTATAAGAAGTTAGCCAAAAAGTAGCTTCGAAAAACGCTTAGGTTAAGTTTCAGAGTTGCTTCTAATGTACCAAAGCTGGACTTAGACATAATTTCACTCTCACAACATTATGGCTGGTTGGAGACAGTCCGAACCACAAGTACCGGGTCCATGGTTCTGGGCGTATACTGGGGGGACGAGGACGACTCCCATTAACCCCTGACTATACCGGGGATACGCTTATCACAATGCCTTTCTGGTCTGTGATGAAGCAGGGCATTCTGGCAGCCAAGTGGCTTGACCTTTATTAGTGAGCCTGGTTACCCCCTCTCGGAACTACAGACTTAGAAATCGCCAGCTCATATACAGTGCATAAAATATATTTATATATAAACCCTTATACACCATTTTAATAAAAAATATCACAAAATTCTTCTAAGTCCCTCGGGAAGAGTGAAAGACGCGCACGTTCATTTTCAGAGCTCCTAGACCTTCATATGAGAAGTTAGCCAAAAAGTGGCTTCGAAAAACGCTTAGGTTAAGTTTCAGAGTTGCTTCTAATGTACCAAAGCTGGACTTAGACATAATTTCACTCTCACAACATTATGGCTGGTTGGAGACAGTCCGAACCACAAGTACCGGGTCCATGGTTCTGGCGTACACTGGGGGGACGGGGACGACTCCCATTAACCCCTGACTATACCGGGGATATGCTTATCACAAAGCCTTTCTGGTCTGTGCTGAAGCAGGGCATTCTGGCAGCCAAGTGGCTTGACCTTTATTAGTGAGCCTGGTTACCCCCTCTCGGAACTACAGACTTAGAAATCGCCAGCTCATATACAGTGCATAAAATATATTTATATATATACCCTTATACACCATTTTAATAAAAAATATCACAAAATTCTTCTAAGTCTCTCGGGAAGAGTGAAAGACGCGCACGTTCATTTTCAGAGCTCCTAGACCTTCCTATAAGAAGTTAGCCAAAAAGTAGCTTCGAAAAACGCTTAGGTTAAGTTTCAGAGTTGCTTCTAATGTACCGAAGCTGGACTTAGACATAATTTCACTCTCACAACATTATGGCTGGTTGGAGACAGTTCGAACCACAAGTACCGGGTCCATGGTTCTGGGCGTATACTGGGGGGACGGGTGGGACTCCCATTAACCCCTGAAAATACCGGGGATACGCTTATCACAATGCCTTTCTGGTCTGTGCTGAAGCAGGGCATTCTGGCAGCCAAGTGGCTTGACATTTATTAGTGAGCCTGGTTACCCCCTCTCGGAACTACAGACTTAGAAATCGCCAGCTCATATACAGTGCATAAAATATATTTATATATACCCTTATACACCATTTTATAAAAAATATCACAAAATTCTTCTAAGTCCCTCGGGAAGAGTGAAAGACGCGCACGTTCATTTTCAGAGCTCCTAGACCTTCCTATAAGAAGTTAGCCAAAAAGTAGCTTCGAAAAACGCTTAGGTTAAGTTTCAGAGTTGCTTCTAATGTACCGAAGCTGGACTTAGACATAATTTCACTCTCACAACATTATGGCTGGTTGGAGACAGTTCGAACCACAAGTACCGGGTCCATGGTTCTGGGCGTATACTGGGGGGACGGGTGGGACTCCCATTAACCCCTGAAAATACCGGGGATACGCTTATCACAATGCCTTTCTGGTCTGTGCTGAAGCAGGGCATTCTGGCAGCCAAGTGGCTTGACCTTTATTAGTGAGCCTGGTTACCCCCTCTCGGAACTACAGACTTAGAAATCGCCAGCTCATATACAGTGCATAAAATATATTTATATATAAACCCTTATACACCATTTTAATAAAAAATATCACAAAATTCTTCTAAGTCCCTCGGGAAGAGTGAAAGACGCGCACGTTCATTTTCAGAGCTCCTAGACCTTCCTATGAGAAGTTAGCCAAAAAGGACTTCGAAAAACGCTTAGGTTAAGTTTCAGAGTTGCTTCTAATGTACCAAAGCTGGACTTAGACATAATTTCACTCTCACAACATTATGGCTGGTTGGAGACAGTCCGAACCACAAGTACCGGGTCCATGGTTCTGGCGTACACTGGGGGGACGGGGACGACTCCCATTAACCCCTGACTATACCGGGGATATGCTTATCACAAAGCCTTTCTGGTCTGTGCTGAAGCAGGGCATTCTGGCAGCCAAGTGGCTTGACCTTTATTAGTGAGCCTGGTTACCCCCTCTCGGAACTACAGACTTAGAAATCGCCAGCTCATATACAGTGCATAAAATATATTTATATATATACCCTTATACACCATTTTAATAAAAAATATCACAAAATTCTTCTAAGTCCCTCGGGAAGAGTGAAAGACGCGCACATTCATTTTCAGAGCTCCTAGACCTTCCTATAAGAATTTAGCCAAAAAGTAGCTTCGAAAAACGCTTAGGTTAAGTTTCAGAGTTGCTTCTAATGTACCGAAGCTGGACTTAGACATAATTTCACTCTCACAACATTATGGCTGGTTGGAGACAGTTCGAACCACAAGTACCGGGTCCATGGTTCTGGGCGTATACTGGGGGGACGGGTGGGACTCCCATTAACCCCTGAAAATACCGGGGATACGCTTATCACAATGCCTTTCTGGTCTGTGCTGAAGCAGGGCATTCTGGCAGCCAAGTGGCTTGACATTTATTAGTGAGCCTGGTTACCCCCTCTCGGAACTACAGACTTAGAAATCGCCAGCTCATATACAGTGCATAAAATATATTTATATATACCCTTATACACCATTTTATAAAAAATATCACAAAATTCTTCTAAGTCCCTCGGGAAGAGTGAAAGACGCGCACGTTCATTTTCAGAGCTCCTAGACCTTCCTATAAGAAGTTAGCCAAAAAGTATCTTCGAAAAACGCTTAGGTTAAGTTTCAGAGTTGCTTCTAATGTACCAAAGCTGGACTTAGACATAATTTCACTCTCACAACATTATGGCTGGTTGGAGACAGTCCGAACAACAAGTACCGGGTCCATGGTTCTGGGCGTATACTGGGGTGACGGGGACGACTCCCATTAACCCCTGACTATACCGGGGATAAGCTTATCACAATGCCTTTCTGGTCTGTGCTGAAGCAGGGCATTCTGGCAGCCAAGTGGCTTGACCTTTATTAGTGAGCCTGGTTACCCCCTCTAGGAACCACAGACTTAGAAATCGCCAGCTCATATACAGTGCATAAAATATATTTATATATATACCCTTATACACCATTTTAATAAAAAATATCACAAAATTCTTCTAAGTCCCTCGGGAAGAGTGAAAGACGCGCACGTTCATTTTCAGAGCTACTAGACATTCCTATAAGAAGTTAGCCAAAAAGTAGCTTCGAAAAACGCTTAGGTTAAGTTTCAGAGTTGCTTCTAATGTACCAAAGCTGGACTTAGACATAATTTCACTCTCACAACATTATGGCTGGTTGGAGACAGTCCGAACCACAAGTACCGGGTCCATGGTTCTGGGCGTATACTGGGGGGACGAGGACGACTCCCATTAACCCCTGACTATACCGGGGTACGCTTATCACAATGCCTTTCTGGTCTGTGATGAAGCAGGGCATTCTGGCAGCCAAGTGGCTTGACCTTTATTAGTGAGCCTGGTTACCCCCTCTCGGAACTACAGACTTAGAAATCGCCAGCTCATATACAGTGCATAAAATATATTTATATATATACCCTTATACACCATTTTAATAAAAAATATCACAAAATTCTTCTAAGTCCCTCGGGAAGAGTGAAAGACGCGCACGTTCATTTTCAGAGCTCCTAGACCTTCCTATAAGAAGTTAGCCAAAAAGTAGCTTCGAAAAACGCTTAGGTTAAGTTTCAGAGTTGCTTCTAATGTACCGAAGCTGGACTTAGACATAATTTCACTCTCACAACATTATGGCTGGTTGGAGACAGTCCGAACAACAAGTACCGAGTCCATGGTTCTGGGCGTATACTGGGGTGACGGGGACGACTCCCATTAACCCCTGACTATACCGGGGATACGCTTATCACAATGCCTTTCTGGTCTGTGCTGAAGCAGGGCATTCTGGCAGCCAAGTGGCTTGACCTTTATTAGTGAGCCTGGTTACCCCCTCTCGGAACCACAGACTTAGAAATCGCCAGCTCATATACAGTGCATAATATATATTTATATATATACCCTTATACACCATTTTAATAAAAAATATCACAAAATTCTTCTAAGTCCCTCGGGAAGAGTGAAAGACGCGCACGTTCATTTTCAGAGCTCCTAGACCTTCCTATAAGAAGTTAGCCAAAAAGTAGCTTCGAAAAACGCTTAGGTTAAGTTTCAGAGTTGCTTCTAATGTACCAAAGCTGGACTTAGACATAATTTCACTCTCACAACATTATGGCTGGTTGGAGACAGTCCGAACCACAAGTACCGGGTCCATGGTTCTGGGCGTATACTGGGGGGACGGGGACGACTCCCATTAACCCCTGACTATACCGGGGATACGCTTATCACAATGCCTTTCTGGTCTGTGCTGAAGCAGGGCATTCTGGCAGCCAAGTGGCTTGACCTTTATTAGTGAGCCTGGTTACCCCCTCTCGGAACTACAGACTTAGAAATCGCCAGCTCATATACAGTGCATAAAATATATTTATATATACCCTTATACACCATTTTAATAAAAAATATCACAAAATTCTTCTAAGTCCCTCGGGAAGAGTGAAAGACGCGCACGTTCATTTTCAGAGCTCCTAGACCTTTCTATAAGAAGTTAGCCAAAAAGTAGCTTCGAAAAACGCTTAGGTTAAGTTTCAGAGTTGCTTCTAATGTACCGAAGCTGGACTTAGACATAATTTCACTCTCACAACATTATGGCTAGTTGGAGACAGTCCGAACCACAAGTACCGGGTCCATGGTTCTGGGCGTATACTGGGGGGACGGGGACGACTCCCATTAACCCCTGACTATACCGGGGATACGCTTATCACAATGCCTTTCTGGTCTGTGCTGAAGCAGGGCATTCTGGCAGCCAAGTGGCTTGACCTTTATTAGTGAGCCTGGTTAACCCCTCTCGGAACTACAGACTTAGAAATCGCCAGCTCATATACAGTGCATAAAATATATTTATATATATACCCTTATACACCATTTTAATAAAAAATATCACAAAATTCTTTTAAGTCCCTCGGGAAGAGTGAAAGACGCGCACGTTCATTTTCAGAGCTTCTAGACCTTCCTATAAGAAGTTAGCCAAAAAGTAGCTTCGAAAAACGCTTAGGTTAAGTTTCAGAGTTGCTTCTAATGTACCAAAGCTGGACTTAGACATAATTTCACTCTCACAACATTATGGCTGGTTGGAGACAGTCCGAACAACAAGTACCGGGTCCATGGTTCTGGGCGTATACTGGGGTGACGGGGACGACTCCCATTAACCCCTGACTATACCGGGGATACGCTTATCACAATGCCTTTCTGGTCTGTGCTGAAGCAGGGCATTCTGGCAGCCAAGTGGCTTGACCTTTATTAGTGAGCCTGGTTACCCCCTCTCGGAACCACAGACTTAGAAATCGCCAGCTCATATACAGTGCATAAAATATATTTATATATATATACCCTTATACACCATTTTAATAAAAAATATCACAAAATTCTTCTAAGTCCCTCGGGAAGAGTGAAAGACGCGCACGTTCATTTTCAGTGCTCCTAGACCTTCCTATAAGAAGTTAGCCAAAAAGTAGCTTCGAAAAACGCTTAGGTTAAGTTTCAGAGTTGTTTCTAATGTACCAAAGCTGGACTTAGACATAATTTCACTCTCACAACATTATGGCTGGTTGGAGACAGTCCGAACCACAAGTACCGGGTCCATGGTTCTGGGCGTATACTGGGGGGACGGGGACGACTCCCATTAACCCCTGACTATACCGGGGATACGCTTATCACAATGCCTTTCTGGTCTGTGCTGAAGCAGGGCATTCTGGCAGCCAAGTGGCTTGACCTTTATTAGTGAGCCTGGTTACCCCCTCTCGGAACTACAGACTTAGAAATCGCCAGCTCATATACAGTGCACAAAATATATTTATATATACCCTTATACACCATTTTAATAAAAAAATATCACAAAATTCTTCTAAGTCCTCGGGAAGAGTGAAAGACGCGCACGTTCATTTTCAGAGCTCCTCGACCTTCCTATAAGAAGTTAGCCAAAAAGTCGCTTCGAAAAACGCTTAGGTTAAGTTTCAGAGTTGCTTCTAATGTACCGAAGCTGGACTTAGACATAATTTCACTCTCACAACATTATAGCTAGTTGGAGACAGTTCGAACCACAAGTACCGGGTCCATGGTTCTGGGCGTATACTGGGGGGACGGGTGGGACTCCCATTAACCCCTGAAAATACCGGGGATACGCTTATCACAATGCCTTTCTGGTCTGTGCTGAAGCAGGGCATTCTGGCAGCCAAGTGGCTTGACCTTTATTATTGAGCCTGGTTAACCCCTCTCGGAACTACAGACTTAGAAATCGCCAGCTCATATACAGTGCATAAAATATATTTATATATATACCCTTATACACCATTTTAATAAAAAATATCACAAAATTCTTCTAAGTCCCTCGGGAAGAGTGAAAGACGCGCACGTTCATTTTCAGAGCTCCTAGACCTTCCTATAAGAAGTTAGCCAAAAAGTAGCTTCGAAAAACGCTTAGGTTAAGTTTCAGAGTTGCTTCTAATGTACCGAAGCTGGACTTAGACATAATTTCACTCTCACAACATTATGGCTGGTTGGAGACAGTCCGAACCACAAGTACCGGGTCCATGGTTCTGGGCGTATACTGGGGGGACGGGGACGACTCCCATTAACCCCTGACTATACCGGGGATACGCTTATCACAATGCCTTTCTGGTCTGTGCTGAAGCAGGGCATTCTGGCAGCCAAGTGGCTTGACCTTTATTAGTGAGCCTGGTTAACCCCTCTCGGAACTACAGACTTAGAAATCGCCAGCTCATATACAGTGCATAAAATATATTTATATATATACCCTTATACACCATTTTAATAAAAAATATCACAAAATTCTTCTAAGTCCCTCGGGAAGAGTGAAAGACGCGCACGTTCATTTTCAGAGCTCCTAGACCTTCCTATAAGAAGTTAGCCATAAAGTAGCTTCGAAAAACGCTTAGGTTAAGTTTCAGAGTTGCTTCTAATGTACCAAAGCTGGACTTAGACATAATTTCACTCTCACAACATTATGGCTGGTTGGAGACAGTCCGAACCACAAGTACCGGGTCCATGGTTCTGGGCGTATACTGGGGGGACGGGGACGACTCCCATTAACCCCTGACTATACCGGGGATACGCTTATCACAATGCCTTTCTGGTCTGTGCTGAAGCAGGGCATTCTGGCAGCCAAGTGGCTTGACCTTTATTAGTGAGCCTGGTTAACCCCTCTCGGAACTACAGACTTAGAAATCGCCAGCTCATATACAGTGCATAAAATATATTTATATATATACCCTTATACACCATTTTAATAAAAAATATCACAAAATTCTTCTAAGTCCCTCGGGAAGAGTGAAAGACGCGCACGTTCATTTTCAGAGCTCCTAGACCTTCCTATAAGAAGTTAGCCAAAAAGTAGCTTCGAAAAACGCTTAGGTTAAGTTTCAGAGTTGCTTCTAATGTACCAAAGCTGGACTTAGACATAATTTCACTCTCACAACATTATGGCTGGTTGGAGACAGTCCGAACAACAAGTACCGGGTCCATGGTTCTGGGCGTATGCTGGGGTGACGGGGACGACTCCCATTAACCCCTGACTATACCGGGGATACGCTTATCACAATGCCTTTCTGGTCTGTGCTGAAGCAGGGCATTCTGGCAGCCAAGTGGCTTGACCTTTATTAGTGAGCCTGGTTACCCCCTCTCGGAACCACAGACTTAGAAATCGCCAGCTCATATACAGTGCATAAAATATATTTATATATATACCCTTATACACCATTTTAATAAAAAATATCACAAAATTCTTCTAAGTCCCTCGGGAAGAGTGAAATACGCGCACGTTCATTTTCAGAGCTACTAGACATTCCTATAAGAAGTTAGCCAAAAAGTAGCTTCGAAAAACGCTTAGGTTAAGTTTCAGAGTTGCTTCTAATGTACCGAAGCTGGACTTAGACATAATTTCACTCTCACAACATTATGGCTGGTTGGAGACAGTTCGAACCAAATTACCGGGTCCATGGTTCTGGGCGTATACTGGGGGGACGGGTGGGACTCCCATTAACCCCTGAAAATACCGGGGATACGCTTATCACAATGCCTTTCTGGTCTGTGCTGAAGCAGGGCATTCTGGCAGCCAAGTGGCTTGACCTTTATTAGTGAGCCTGGTTACCCCCTCTCGGAACTACAGACTTAGAAATCGCCAGCTCATATACAGTGCATAAAATATATTTATATATATATACCCTTATACACCATTTTAATAAAAAATACCACAAAATTCTTCTAAGTCCCTCTGGAAGAGTGAAAGACGCGCACGTTCATTTTCAGAGCTCCTAGACCTTCCTATTAGAAGTTAGCCAAAAAGTAGCTTCGAAAAACGCTTAGGTTAAGTTTCAGAGTTGCTTCTAATGTACCAAAGCTGGACTTAGACATAATTTCACTCTCACAACATTATGGCTGGTTGGAGACAGTCCGAACCACAAGTACCGGGTCCATGGTTCTGGGCGTATACTGGGGGGACGGGGACGACTCCCATTAACCCCTGACTATACCGGGGATACGCTTATCACAATGCCTTTCTGGTCTGTGCTGAAGCAGGGCATTCTGGCAGCCAAGTGGCTTGACCTTTATTAGTGAGCCTGGTTACCCCCTCTCGGAACTACAGACTTAGAAATCGCCAGCTCATATACAGTGCATAAAATATATTTATATATACCCTTATACACCATTTTAATAAAAAAATATCACAAAATTCTTCTAAGTCCCTCGGGAAGAGTGAAAGACGCGCACGTTCATTTTCAGAGCTCCTAGACCTTCCTATAAGAAGTTAGCCAAAAAGTCGCTTCGAAAAACGCTTAGGTTAAGTTTCAGAGTTGCTTCTAATGTACCGAAGCTGGACTTAGACATAATTTCACTCTCACAACATTATGGCTGGTTGGAGACAGTTCGAACCACAAGTACCGGGTCCATGGTTCTGGGCGTATACTGGGGGGACGGGTGGGACTCCCATTAACCCCTGAAAATACCGGGGATACGCTTATCACAATGCCTTTCTGGTCTGTGCTGAAGCAGGGCATTCTGGCAGCCAAGTGGCTTGACATTTATTAGTGAGCCTGGTTACCCCCTCTCGGAACTACAGACTTAGAAATCGCCAGCTCATATACAGTGCATAAAATATATTTATATATACCCTTATACACCATTTTATAAAAAATATCACAAAATTCTTCTAAGTCCCTCGGGAAGAGTGAAAGACGCGCACGTTCATTTTCAGAGCTCCTAGACCTTCCTATAAGAAGTTAGCCAAAAAGTATCTTCGAAAAACGCTTAGGTTAAGTTTCAGAGTTGCTTCTAATGTACCAAAGCTGGACTTAGACATAATTTCACTCTCACAACATTATGGCTGGTTGGAGACAGTCCGAACAACAAGTACCGGGTCCATGGTTCTGGGCGTATACTGGGGTGACGGGGACGACTCCCATTAACCCCTGACTATACCGGGGATAAGCTTATCACAATGCCTTTCTGGTCTGTGCTGAAGCAGGGCATTCTGGCAGCCAAGTGGCTTGACCTTTATTAGTGAGCCTGGTTACCCCCTCTAGGAACCACAGACTTAGAAATCGCCAGCTCATATACAGTGCATAAAATATATTTATATATATACCCTTATACACCATTTTAATAAAAAATATCACAAAATTCTTCTAAGTCCCTCGGGAAGAGTGAAAGACGCGCACGTTCATTTTCAGAGCTACTAGACATTCCTATAAGAAGTTAGCCAAAAAGTAGCTTCGAAAAACGCTTAGGTTAAGTTTCAGAGTTGCTTCTAATGTACCAAAGCTGGACTTAGACATAATTTCACTCTCACAACATTATGGCTGGTTGGAGACAGTCCGAACCACAAGTACCGGGTCCATGGTTCTGGGCGTATACTGGGGGGACGAGGACGACTCCCATTAACCCCTGACTATACCGGGGTACGCTTATCACAATGCCTTTCTGGTCTGTGATGAAGCAGGGCATTCTGGCAGCCAAGTGGCTTGACCTTTATTAGTGAGCCTGGTTACCCCCTCTCGGAACTACAGACTTAGAAATCGCCAGCTCATATACAGTGCATAAAATATATTTATATATATACCCTTATACACCATTTTAATAAAAAATATCACAAAATTCTTCTAAGTCCCTCGGGAAGAGTGAAAGACGCGCACGTTCATTTTCAGAGCTCCTAGACCTTCCTATAAGAAGTTAGCCAAAAAGTAGCTTCGAAAAACGCTTAGGTTAAGTTTCAGAGTTGCTTCTAATGTACCGAAGCTGGACTTAGACATAATTTCACTCTCACAACATTATGGCTGGTTGGAGACAGTCCGAACAACAAGTACCGAGTCCATGGTTCTGGGCGTATACTGGGGTGACGGGGACGACTCCCATTAACCCCTGACTATACCGGGGATACGCTTATCACAATGCCTTTCTGGTCTGTGCTGAAGCAGGGCATTCTGGCAGCCAAGTGGCTTGACCTTTATTAGTGAGCCTGGTTACCCCCTCTCGGAACCACAGACTTAGAAATCGCCAGCTCATATACAGTGCATAATATATATTTATATATATACCCTTATACACCATTTTAATAAAAAATATCACAAAATTCTTCTAAGTCCCTCGGGAAGAGTGAAAGACGCGCACGTTCATTTTCAGAGCTCCTAGACCTTCCTATAAGAAGTTAGCCAAAAAGTAGCTTCGAAAAACGCTTAGGTTAAGTTTCAGAGTTGCTTCTAATGTACCAAAGCTGGACTTAGACATAATTTCACTCTCACAACATTATGGCTGGTTGGAGACAGTCCGAACCACAAGTACCGGGTCCATGGTTCTGGGCGTATACTGGGGGGACGGGGACGACTCCCATTAACCCCTGACTATACCGGGGATACGCTTATCACAATGCCTTTCTGGTCTGTGCTGAAGCAGGGCATTCTGGCAGCCAAGTGGCTTGACCTTTATTAGTGAGCCTGGTTACCCCCTCTCGGAACTACAGACTTAGAAATCGCCAGCTCATATACAGTGCATAAAATATATTTATATATACCCTTATACACCATTTTAATAAAAAATATCACAAAATTCTTCTAAGTCCCTCGGGAAGAGTGAAAGACGCGCACGTTCATTTTCAGAGCTCCTAGACCTTTCTATAAGAAGTTAGCCAAAAAGTAGCTTCGAAAAACGCTTAGGTTAAGTTTCAGAGTTGCTTCTAATGTACCGAAGCTGGACTTAGACATAATTTCACTCTCACAACATTATGGCTAGTTGGAGACAGTCCGAACCACAAGTACCGGGTCCATGGTTCTGGGCGTATACTGGGGGGACGGGGACGACTCCCATTAACCCCTGACTATACCGGGGATACGCTTATCACAATGCCTTTCTGGTCTGTGCTGAAGCAGGGCATTCTGGCAGCCAAGTGGCTTGACCTTTATTAGTGAGCCTGGTTAACCCCTCTCGGAACTACAGACTTAGAAATCGCCAGCTCATATACAGTGCATAAAATATATTTATATATATACCCTTATACACCATTTTAATAAAAAATATCACAAAATTCTTTTAAGTCCCTCGGGAAGAGTGAAAGACGCGCACGTTCATTTTCAGAGCTTCTAGACCTTCCTATAAGAAGTTAGCCAAAAAGTAGCTTCGAAAAACGCTTAGGTTAAGTTTCAGAGTTGCTTCTAATGTACCAAAGCTGGACTTAGACATAATTTCACTCTCACAACATTATGGCTGGTTGGAGACAGTCCGAACAACAAGTACCGGGTCCATGGTTCTGGGCGTATACTGGGGTGACGGGGACGACTCCCATTAACCCCTGACTATACCGGGGATACGCTTATCACAATGCCTTTCTGGTCTGTGCTGAAGCAGGGCATTCTGGCAGCCAAGTGGCTTGACCTTTATTAGTGAGCCTGGTTACCCCCTCTCGGAACCACAGACTTAGAAATCGCCAGCTCATATACAGTGCATAAAATATATTTATATATATATACCCTTATACACCATTTTAATAAAAAATATCACAAAATTCTTCTAAGTCCCTCGGGAAGAGTGAAAGACGCGCACGTTCATTTTCAGTGCTCCTAGACCTTCCTATAAGAAGTTAGCCAAAAAGTAGCTTCGAAAAACGCTTAGGTTAAGTTTCAGAGTTGTTTCTAATGTACCAAAGCTGGACTTAGACATAATTTCACTCTCACAACATTATGGCTGGTTGGAGACAGTCCGAACCACAAGTACCGGGTCCATGGTTCTGGGCGTATACTGGGGGGACGGGGACGACTCCCATTAACCCCTGACTATACCGGGGATACGCTTATCACAATGCCTTTCTGGTCTGTGCTGAAGCAGGGCATTCTGGCAGCCAAGTGGATTGACCTTTATTAGTGAGCCTGGTTACCCCCTCTCGGAACCACAGACTTAGAAATCGCCAGCTCATATACAGTGCATAATATATATTTATATATATACCCTTATACACCATTTTAATAAAAAATATCACAAAATTCTTCTAAGTCCCTCGGGAAGAGTGAAAGACGCGCACGTTCATTTTCAGAGCTCCTAGACCTTCCTATAAGAAGTTAGCCAAAAAGTAGCTTCGAAAAACGCTTAGGTTAAGTTTCAGAGTTGCTTCTAATGTACCAAAGCTGGACTTAGACATAATTTCACTCTCACAACATTATGGCTGGTTGGAGACAGTCCGAACCACAAGTACCGGGTCCATGGTTCTGGGCGTATACTGGGGGGACGGGGACGACTCCCATTAACCCCTGACTATACCGGGGATACGCTTATCACAATGCCTTTCTGGTCTGTGCTGAAGCAGGGCATTCTGGCAGCCAAGTGGCTTGACCTTTATTAGTGAGCCTGGTTACCCCCTCTCGGAACTACAGACTTAGAAATCGCCAGCTCATATACAGTGCATAAAATATATTTATATATACCCTTATACACCATTTTAATAAAAAATATCACAAAATTCTTCTAAGTCCCTCGGGAAGAGTGAAAGACGCGCACGTTCATTTTCAGAGCTCCTAGACCTTTCTATAAGAAGTTAGCCAAAAAGTAGCTTCGAAAAACGCTTAGGTTAAGTTTCAGAGTTGCTTCTAATGTACCGAAGCTGGACTTAGACATAATTTCACTCTCACAACATTATGGCTAGTTGGAGACAGTCCGAACCACAAGTACCGGGTCCATGGTTCTGGGCGTATACTGGGGGGACGGGGACGACTCCCATTAACCCCTGACTATACCGGGGATACGCTTATCACAATGCCTTTCTGGTCTGTGCTGAAGCAGGGCATTCTGGCAGCCAAGTGGCTTGACCTTTATTAGTGAGCCTGGTTAACCCCTCTCGGAACTACAGACTTAGAAATCGCCAGCTCATATACAGTGCATAAAATATATTTATATATATACCCTTATACACCATTTTAATAAAAAATATCACAAAATTCTTTTAAGTCCCTCGGGAAGAGTGAAAGACGCGCACGTTCATTTTCAGAGCTTCTAGACCTTCCTATAAGAAGTTAGCCAAAAAGTAGCTTCGAAAAACGCTTAGGTTAAGTTTCAGAGTTGCTTCTAATGTACCAAAGCTGGACTTAGACATAATTTCACTCTCACAACATTATGGCTGGTTGGAGACAGTCCGAACAACAAGTACCGGGTCCATGGTTCTGGGCGTATACTGGGGTGACGGGGACGACTCCCATTAACCCCTGACTATACCGGGGATACGCTTATCACAATGCCTTTCTGGTCTGTGCTGAAGCAGGGCATTCTGGCAGCCAAGTGGCTTGACCTTTATTAGTGAGCCTGGTTACCCCCTCTCGGAACCACAGACTTAGAAATCGCCAGCTCATATACAGTGCATAAAATATATTTATATATATATACCCTTATACACCATTTTAATAAAAAATATCACAAAATTCTTCTAAGTCCCTCGGGAAGAGTGAAAGACGCGCACGTTCATTTTCAGTGCTCCTAGACCTTCCTATAAGAAGTTAGCCAAAAAGTAGCTTCGAAAAACGCTTAGGTTAAGTTTCAGAGTTGTTTCTAATGTACCAAAGCTGGACTTAGACATAATTTCACTCTCACAACATTATGGCTGGTTGGAGACAGTCCGAACCACAAGTACCGGGTCCATGGTTCTGGGCGTATACTGGGGGGACGGGGACGACTCCCATTAACCCCTGACTATACCGGGGATACGCTTATCACAATGCCTTTCTGGTCTGTGCTGAAGCAGGGCATTCTGGCAGCCAAGTGGCTTGACCTTTATTAGTGAGCCTGGTTACCCCCTCTCGGAACTACAGACTTAGAAATCGCCAGCTCATATACAGTGCACAAAATATATTTATATATACCCTTATACACCATTTTAATAAAAAAATATCACAAAATTCTTCTAAGTCCTCGGGAAGAGTGAAAGACGCGCACGTTCATTTTCAGAGCTCCTCGACCTTCCTATAAGAAGTTAGCCAAAAAGTCGCTTCGAAAAACGCTTAGGTTAAGTTTCAGAGTTGCTTCTAATGTACCGAAGCTGGACTTAGACATAATTTCACTCTCACAACATTATAGCTAGTTGGAGACAGTTCGAACCACAAGTACCGGGTCCATGGTTCTGGGCGTATACTGGGGGGACGGGTGGGACTCCCATTAACCCCTGAAAATACCGGGGATACGCTTATCACAATGCCTTTCTGGTCTGTGCTGAAGCAGGGCATTCTGGCAGCCAAGTGGCTTGACCTTTATTATTGAGCCTGGTTAACCCCTCTCGGAACTACAGACTTAGAAATCGCCAGCTCATATACAGTGCATAAAATATATTTATATATATACCCTTATACACCATTTTAATAAAAAATATCACAAAATTCTTCTAAGTCCCTCGGGAAGAGTGAAAGACGCGCACGTTCATTTTCAGAGCTCCTAGACCTTCCTATAAGAAGTTAGCCAAAAAGTAGCTTCGAAAAACGCTTAGGTTAAGTTTCAGAGTTGCTTCTAATGTACCGAAGCTGGACTTAGACATAATTTCACTCTCACAACATTATGGCTGGTTGGAGACAGTCCGAACCACAAGTACCGGGTCCATGGTTCTGGGCGTATACTGGGGGGACGGGGACGACTCCCATTAACCCCTGACTATACCGGGGATACGCTTATCACAATGCCTTTCTGGTCTGTGCTGAAGCAGGGCATTCTGGCAGCCAAGTGGCTTGACCTTTATTAGTGAGCCTGGTTAACCCCTCTCGGAACTACAGACTTAGAAATCGCCAGCTCATATACAGTGCATAAAATATATTTATATATATACCCTTATACACCATTTTAATAAAAAATATCACAAAATTCTTCTAAGTCCCTCGGGAAGAGTGAAAGACGCGCACGTTCATTTTCAGAGCTCCTAGACCTTCCTATAAGAAGTTAGCCATAAAGTAGCTTCGAAAAACGCTTAGGTTAAGTTTCAGAGTTGCTTCTAATGTACCAAAGCTGGACTTAGACATAATTTCACTCTCACAACATTATGGCTGGTTGGAGACAGTCCGAACAACAAGTACCGGGTCCATGGTTCTGGGCGTATGCTGGGGTGACGGGGACGACTCCCATTAACCCCTGACTATACCGGGGATACGCTTATCACAATGCCTTTCTGGTCTGTGCTGAAGCAGGGCATTCTGGCAGCCAAGTGGCTTGACCTTTATTAGTGAGCCTGGTTACCCCCTCTCGGAACCACAGACTTAGAAATCGCCAGCTCATATACAGTGCATAAAATATATTTATATATATACCCTTATACACCATTTTAATAAAAAATATCACAAAATTCTTCTAAGTCCCTCGGGAAGAGTGAAATACGCGCACGTTCATTTTCAGAGCTACTAGACATTCCTATAAGAAGTTAGCCAAAAAGTAGCTTCGAAAAACGCTTAGGTTAAGTTTCAGAGTTGCTTCTAATGTACCGAAGCTGGACTTAGACATAATTTCACTCTCACAACATTATGGCTGGTTGGAGACAGTCCGAACCACAAGTACCGGGTCCATGGTTCTGGGCGTATACTGGGGGGACGGGGACGACTCCCATTAACCCCTGACTATACCGGGGATACGCTTATCACAATGCCTTTCTGGTCTGTGCTGAAGCAGGGCATTCTGGCAGCCAAGTGGCTTGACCTTTATTAGTGAGCCTGGTTAACCCCTCTCGGAACTACAGACTTAGAAATCGCCAGCTCATATACAGTGCATAAAATATATTTATATATATACCCTTATACACCATTTTAATAAAAAATATCACAAAATTCTTCTAAGTCCCTCGGGAAGAGTGAAAGACGCGCACGTTCATTTTCAGAGCTCCTAGACCTTCCTATAAGAAGTTAGCCATAAAGTAGCTTCGAAAAACGCTTAGGTTAAGTTTCAGAGTTGCTTCTAATGTACCAAAGCTGGACTTAGACATAATTTCACTCTCACAACATTATGGCTGGTTGGAGACAGTCCGAACAACAAGTACCGGGTCCATGGTTCTGGGCGTATGCTGGGGTGACGGGGACGACTCCCATTAACCCCTGACTATACCGGGGATACGCTTATCACAATGCCTTTCTGGTCTGTGCTGAAGCAGGGCATTCTGGCAGCCAAGTGGCTTGACCTTTATTAGTGAGCCTGGTTACCCCCTCTCGGAACCACAGACTTAGAAATCGCCAGCTCATATACAGTGCATAAAATATATTTATATATATACCCTTATACACCATTTTAATAAAAAATATCACAAAATTCTTCTAAGTCCCTCGGGAAGAGTGAAATACGCGCACGTTCATTTTCAGAGCTACTAGACATTCCTATAAGAAGTTAGCCAAAAAGTAGCTTCGAAAAACGCTTAGGTTAAGTTTCAGAGTTGCTTCTAATGTACCGAAGCTGGACTTAGACATAATTTCACTCTCACAACATTATGGCTGGTTGGAGACAGTTCGAACCAAATTACCGGGTCCATGGTTCTGGGCGTATACTGGGGGGACGGGTGGGACTCCCATTAACCCCTGAAAATACCGGGGATACGCTTATCACAATGCCTTTCTGGTCTGTGCTGAAGCAGGGCATTCTGGCAGCCAAGTGGCTTGACCTTTATTAGTGAGCCTGGTTACCCCCTCTCGGAACTACAGACTTAGAAATCGCCAGCTCATATACAGTGCATAAAATATATTTATATATACCCTTATACACCATTTTAATAAAAAAATATCACAAAATTCTTCTAAGTCCCTCGGGAAGAGTGAAAGACGCGCACGTTCATTTTCAGAGCTCCTAGACCTTCCTATAAGAAGTTAGCCAAAAAGTCGCTTCGAAAAACGCTTAGGTTAAGTTTCAGAGTTGCTTCTAATGTACCGAAGCTGGACTTAGACATAATTTCACTCTCACAACATTATAGCTGGTTGGAGACAGTTCGAACAACAAGTACCGGGTCCATGGTTCTGGGCGTATACTGGGGGGACGGGTGGGACTCCCATTAACCCCTGAAAATACCGGGGATACGCTTATCACAATGCCTTTCTGGTCTGTGCTGAAGCAGGGCATTCTGGCAGCCAAGTGGCTTGACCTTTATTAGTGAGCCTGGTTACTCCCTCTCGGAACCACAGACTTAGAAATCGCCAGCTCATATACAGTGCATAAAATATATTTATATATATACCCTTATACACCATTTTAATAAAAAATATCACAAAATTCTTCTAAGTCCCTCGGGAAGAGTGAAAGACGCGCACGTTCATTTTCAGAGCTACTAGACATTCCTATAAGAAGTTAGCCAAAAAGTAGCTTACTAAAACGCTTAGGTTAAGTTTCAGAGTTGCTTCTAATGTACCAAAGCTGGACTTAGACATAATTTCACTCTCACAACATTATGGCTGTTTGGAGACAGTCCGAACCACAAGTACCGGGTCCATGGTTCTGGGCGTATACTGGGGGGACGGGGACGACTCCCATTAACCCCTGACTATACCGGGGATACGCTTATCACAATGCCTTTCTGGTCTGTGCTGAAGCAGGGCATTCTGGCAGCCAAGTGGCTTGACCTTTATTAGTGAGCCTGGTTACCCCCTCTCGGAACTACAGACTTAGAAATCGCCAGCTCATATACAGTGCATAAAATATATTTATATATAAACCCTTATACACCATTTTAATAAAAAATATCACAAAATTCTTCTAAGTCCCTCGGGAAGAGTGAAAGACGCGCACGTTCATTTTCAGAGCTCCTAGACCTTCCTATAAGAAGTTAGCCAAAAAGTAGCTTCGAAAAACGCTTAGGTTAAGTTTCAGAGTTGCTTCTAATGTACCAAAGCTGGACTTAGACATAATTTCACTCTCACAACATTATGGCTGGTTGGAGACAGTCCGAACCACAAGTACCGGGTCCATGGTTCTGGCGTACACTGGGGGGACGGGGACGACTCCCATTAACCCCTGACTATACCGGGGATATGCTTATCACAAAGCCTTTCTGGTCTGTGCTGAAGCAGGGCATTCTGGCAGCCAAGTGGCTTGACCTTTATTAGTGAGCCTGGTTACCCCCTCTCGGAACTACAGACTTAGAAATCGCCAGCTCATATACAGTGCATAAAATATATTTATATATATACCCTTATACACCATTTTAATAAAAAATATCACAAAATTCTTCTAAGTCCCTCGGGAAGAGTGAAAGACGCGCACGTTCATTTTCAGAGCTCCTAGACCTTCCTATAAGAAGTTAGCCAAAAAGTAGCTTCGAAAAACGCTTAGGTTAAGTTTCAGAGTTGCTTCTAATGTACCGAAGCTGGACTTAGACATAATTTCACTCTCACAACATTATGGCTGGTTGGAGACAGTTCGAACCACAAGTACCGGGTCCATGGTTCTGGGCGTATACTGGGGGGACGGGGACGACTCCCATTAACCCCTGACTATACCGGGGATACGCTTATCACAATGCCTTTCTGGTCTGTGCTGAAGCAGGGCATTCTGGCAGCCATGTGGCTTGACCTTTATTAGTGAGTCTGGTTACCCCCTCTCGGAACTACAGACTTAGAAATCGCCAGCTCATATACAGTGCATAAAATATATTTATATATATACCCTTATACACCATTTTAATAAAAAATATCACAAAATTCTTCTAAGTCCCTCGGGAAGAGTGAAAGACGCGCACGTTCATTTTCAGAGCTCCTAGACCTTCCTATAAGAAGTTAGCCAAAAAGTAGCTTCGAAAAACGCTTAGGTTAAGTTTCAGAGTTGCTTCTAATGTACCAAAGCTGGACTTAGACATAATTTCACTCTCACAACATTATGGCTGGTTGGAGACAGTCCGAACAACAAGTACCGGGTCCATGGTTCTGGGCGTATACTGGGGTGACGGGGATGACTCCCATTAACCCCTGAAAATACCGGGGATACGCTTATCACAATGCCTTTCTGGTCTGTGCTGAAGCAGGGCATTCTGGCAGCCAAGTGGCTTGACCTTTATTAGTGAGCCTGGTTACCCCCTCTCGGAACTACAGACTTAGAAATCGCCAGCTCATATACAGTGCATAAAATATATTTATATATATACCCTTATACACCATTTTAATAAAAAATATCACAAAATTCTTCTAAGTCCCTCGGGAAGAGTGAAAGACGCGCACGTTCATTTTCAGAGCTCCTAGACCTTCCTATAAGAAGTTAGCCAAAAAGTAGCTTCGAAAAACGCTTAGGTTAAGTTTCAGAGTTGCTTCTAATGTACCGAAGCTGGACTTAGACATAATTTCACTCTCACAACATTATGGCTGGTTGGAGACAGTTCGAACCACAAGTACCGGGTCCATGGTTCTGGGCGTATACTGGGGGGACGGGGACGACTCCCATTAACCCCTGACTATACCGGGGATACGCTTATCACAATGCCTTTCTGGTCTGTGCTGAAGCAGGGCATTCTGGCAGCCATGTGGCTTGACCTTTATTAGTGAGTCTGGTTACCCCCTCTCGGAACTACAGACTTAGAAATCGCCAGCTCATATACAGTGCATAAAATATATTTATATATATACCCTTATACACCATTTTAATAAAAAATATCACAAAATTCTTCTAAGTCCCTCGGGAAGAGTGAAAGACGCGCACGTTCATTTTCAGAGCTCCTAGACCTTCCTATAAGAAGTTAGCCAAAAAGTAGCTTCGAAAAACGCTTAGGTTAAGTTTCAGAGTTGTTTCTAATGTACCAAATCTGGACTTAGACATAATTTCACTCTCACAACATTATGGCTGGTTGGAGACAGTCCGAACAACAAGTACCGGGTCCATGGTTCTGGGCGTATACTGGGGTGACGGGGATGACTCCCATTAACCCCTGAAAATACCGGGGATACGCTTATCACAATGCCTTTCTGGTCTGTGCTGAAGCAGGGCATTCTGGCAGCCAAGTGGCTTGACCTTTATTAGTGAGCCTGGTTACCCCCTCTCGGAACCACAGACTTATAAATCGCCAGCTCATTTACTGTGCATAAAATATATTTATATATATACCCTTATACACCATTTTAATAAAAAATATCACAAAATTCTTCTAAGTCCCTCGGGAAGAGTGAAAGACGCGCACGTTCATTTTCAGAGCTCCTAGACCTTCCTATAAGAAGTTAGCCAAAAAGTAGCTTCGAAAAACGCTTAGGTTAAGTTTCAGAGTTGCTTCTAATGTACCGAAGCTGGACTTAGACATAATTTCACTCTCACAACATTATGGCTGGTTGGAGACAGTTCGAACCACAAGTACCGGGTCCATGGTTCTGGGCGTATACTGGGGGGACGGGTGGGACTCCCATTAACCCCTGAAAATACCGGGGATACGCTTATCACAATGCCTTTCTGGTCTGTGCTGAAGCAGGGCATTCTGGCAGCCAAGTGGCTTGACCTTTATTAGTGAGCCTGGTTACCCCCTCTCGGAACCACAGACTTAGAAATCGCCAGCTCATATACAGTGCATAAAATATATTTATATATATATACCCTTATACACCATTTTAATAAAAAATATCACAAAATTCTTCTAAGTCCCTCGGGAAGAGTGAAAGACGCGCACGTTCATTTTCAGAGCTCCTAGACCTTCCTATAAGAAGTTAGCCAAAAAGTAGCTTCGAAAAACGCTTAGGTTAAGTTTCAGAGTTGCTTCTAATGTACCAAAGCTGGACTTAGACATAATTTCACTCTCACAACATTATGGCTGGTTGGAGACAGTCCGAACCACAAGTACCGGGTCCATGGTTCTGGGCGTATACTGGGGGGACGGGGACGACTCCCATTAACCCCTGACTATACCGGGGATACGCTTATCACAATGCCTTTCTGGTCTGTGCTGAAGCAGGGCATTCTGGCAGCCAAGTGGCTTGACCTTTATTAGTGAGCCTGGTTAACCCCTCTCGGAACTACAGACTTAGAAATCGCCAGCTCATATACAGTGCATAAAATATATTTATATATATACCCTTATACACCATTTTAATAAAAAATATCACAAAATTCTTCTAAGTCCCTCGGGAAGAGTGAAAGACGCGCACGTTCATTTTCAGAGCTCCTAGACCTTCCTATAAGAAGTTAGCCTAAAAGTAGCTTCGAAAAACGCTTAGGTTAAGTTTCAGAGTTGCTTCTAATGTACCAAAGCTGGACTTAGACATAATTTCACTCTCACAACATTATGGCTGTTTGGAGACAGTCCGAACCACAAGTACCGGGTCCATGGTTCTGGGCGTATACTGGGGGGACGGGGACGACTCCCATTAACCCCTGACTATACCGGGGATACGCATATCACAATGCCTTTCTGGTCTGTGCTGAAGCAGGGCATTCTGGCAGCCAAGTGGCTTGACCTTTATTAGTGAGCCTGGTTAACCCCTCTCGGAACTACAGACTTAGAAATCGCCAGCTCATATACAGTGCATAAAATATATTTATATATATACCCTTATACACCATTTTAATAAAAAATATCACAAAATTCTTCTAAGTCCCTCGGGAAGAGTGAAAGACGCGCACGTTCATTTTCAGAGCTACTAGACATTCCTATAAGAAGTTAGCCAAAAAGTAGCTTCGAAAAACGCTTAGGTTAAGTTTCAGAGTTGCTTCTAATGTACCAAAGCTGGACTTAGACATAATTTCACTCTCACAAAATTATGGCTGGTTGGAGACAGTCCGAACAACAAGTACCGGGTCCATGGTTCTGGGCGTATACTGGGGTGACGGGGACGACTCCCATTAACCCCTGACTATACCGGGGATACGCTTATCACAATGCCTTTCTGGTCTGTGCTGAAGCAGGGCATTCTGGCAGCCAAGTGGCTTGACCTTTATTAGTGAGCCTGGTTACCCCCTCTCGGAACCACAGACTTAGAAATCGCCAGCTCATATACAGTGCATAAAATATATTTATATATATACCCTTATACACCATTTTAATAAAAAATATCACAAAATTCTTCTAAGTCCCTCGGGAAGAGTGAAAGACGCGCACGTTCATTTTCAGAGCTCCTAGACCTTCCTATAAGAAGTTAGCCAAAAAGTAGCTTCGAAAAACGCTTAGGTTAAGTTTCAGAGTTGCTTCTAATGTACCAAAGCTGGACTTAGACATAATTTCACTCTCACAACATTATGGCTGGTTGGAGACAGTCCGAACCACAAGTACCGGGTCCATGGTTCTGGGCGTATACTGGGGGGACGGGGACGACTCCCATTAACCCCTGACTATACCGGGGATACGCTTATCACAATGCCTTTCTGGTCTGTGCTGAAGCAGGGCATTCTGGCAGCCAAGTGGCTTGACCTTTATTAGTGAGCCTGGTTAACCCCTCTCGGAACTACAGACTTAGAAATCGCCAGCTCATATACAGTGCATAAAATATATTTATATATATACCCTTATACACCATTTTAATAAAAAATATCACAAAATTCTTCTAAGTCCCTCGGGAAGAGTGAAAGACGCGCACGTTCATTTTCAGAGCTCCTAGACCTTCCTATAAGAAGTTAGCCTAAAAGTAGCTTCGAAAAACGCTTAGGTTAAGTTTCAGAGTTGCTTCTAATGTACCAAAGCTGGACTTAGACATAATTTCACTCTCACAACATTATGGCTGTTTGGAGACAGTCCGAACCACAAGTACCGGGTCCATGGTTCTGGGCGTATACTGGGGGGACGGGGACGACTCCCATTAACCCCTGACTATACCGGGGATACGCATATCACAATGCCTTTCTGGTCTGTGCTGAAGCAGGGCATTCTGGCAGCCAAGTGGCTTGACCTTTATTAGTGAGCCTGGTTAACCCCTCTCGGAACTACAGACTTAGAAATCGCCAGCTCATATACAGTGCATAAAATATATTTATATATATACCCTTATACACCATTTTAATAAAAAATATCACAAAATTCTTCTAAGTCCCTCGGGAAGAGTGAAAGACGCGCAAGTTCATTTTCAGAGCTCCTAGACCTTCCTATAAGAAGTTAGCCAAAAAGTAGCTTCGAAAAACGCTTAGGTTAAGTTTCAGAGTTGCTTCTAATGTACCAAAGCTGGACTTAGACATAATTTCACTCTCACAACATAATGGCTGGTTGGAGACAGTCCGAACAACAAGTACCGGGTCCATGGTTCTGGGCGTATACTGGGGTGACGGGGACGACTCCCATTAACCCCTGACTATACCGGGGATACGCTTATCACAATGCCTTTCTGGTCTGTGCTGAAGCAGGGCATTCTGGCAGCCAAGTGGCTTGACCTTTATTAGTGAGCCTGGTTACCCCCTCTCGGAACCACAGACTTAGAAATCGCCAGCTCATATACAGTGCATAAAATATATTTATATATATACCCTTATACACCATTTTAATAAAAAATATCACAAAATTCTTCTAAGTCCCTCGGGAAGAGTGAAAGACGCGCACGTTCATTTTCAGAGCTCCTAGACCTTCCTATAAGAAGTTAGCCAAAAAGTAGCTTCGAAAAACGCTTAGGTTAAGTTTCAGAGTTGCTTCTAATGTACCGAAGCTGGACTTAGACATAATTTCACTCTCACAACATTATGGCTGGTTGGAGACAGTCCGAACCACAAGTACCGGGTCCATGGTTCTGGGCGTATACTGGGGGGACGGGGACGACTCCCATTAACCCCTGACTATACCGGGGATACGCTTATCACAATGCCTTTCTGGTCTGTGCTGAAGCAGGGCATTCTGGCAGCCAAGTGGCTTGACCTTTATTAGTGAGCCTGGTTAACCCCTCTCGGAACTACAGACTTAGAAATCGCCAGCTCATATACAGTGCATAAAATATATTTATATATATACCCTTATACACCATTTTAATAAAAAATATCACAAAATTCTTCTAAGTCCCTCGGGAAGAGAGAAAGACGCGCACGTTCATTTTCAGAGCTCCTAGACCTTCCTATAAGAAGTTAGCCAAAAAGTAGCTTCGAAAAACGCTTAGGTTAAGTTTCAGAGTTGCTTCTAATTTACCGAAGCTGGACTTAGACATAATTTCACTCTCACAACATTATGGCTGGTTGGAGACAGTTCGAACCACAAGTACCGGGTCCATGGTTCTGGGCGTATACTGGGGGGACGGGGACGACTCCCATTAACCCCTGACTATACCGGGGATACGCTTATCACAATGCCTTTCTGGTCTGTGCTGAAGCAGGGCATTCTGGCAGCCATGTGGCTTGACCTTTATTAGTGAGTCTGGTTACCCCCTCTCGGAACTACAGACTTAGAAATCGCCAGCTCATATACAGTGCATAAAATATATTTATATATATACCCTTATACACCATTTTAATAAAAAATATCACAAAATTCTTCTAAGTCCCTCGGGAAGAGTGAAAGACGCGCACGTTCATTTTCAGAGCTCCTAGACCTTCCTATAAGAAGTTAGCCAAAAAGTAGCTTCGAAAAACGCTTAGGTTAAGTTTCAGAGTTGCTTCTAATGTACCAAAGCTGGACTTAGACATAATTTCACTCTCACAACATTATGGCTGGTTGGAGACAGTCCGAACAACAAGTACCGGGTCCATGGTTCTGGGCGTATACTGGGGTGACGGGGATGACTCCCATTAACCCCTGAAAATACCGGGGATACGCTTATCACAATGCCTTTCTGGTCTGTGCTGAAGCAGGGCATTCTGGCAGCCAAGTGGCTTGACCTTTATTAGTGAGCCTGGTTACCCCCTCTCGGAACCACAGACTTATAAATCGCCAGCTCATTTACAGTGCATAAAATATATTTATATATATACCCTTATACACCATTTTAATAAAAAATATCACAAAATTCTTCTAAGTCCCTCGGGAAGAGTGAAAGACGCGCACGTTCATTTTCAGAGCTCCTAGACCTTCCTATAAGAAGTTAGCCAAAAAGTAGCTTCGAAAAACGCTTAGGTTAAGTTTCAGAGTTGCTTCTAATGTACCGAAGCTGGACTTAGACATAATTTCACTCTCACAACATTATGGCTGGTTGGAGACAGTTCGAACCACAAGTACCGGGTCCATGGTTCTGGGCGTATACTGGGGGGACGGGTGGGACTCCCATTAACCCCTGAAAATACCGGGGATACGCTTATCACAATGCCTTTCTGGTCTGTGCTGAAGCAGGGCATTCTGGCAGCCAAGTGGCTTGACCTTTATTAGTGAGCCTGGTTACCCCCTCTCGGAACCACAGACTTAGAAATCGCCAGCTCATATACAGTGCATAAAATATATTTATATATATATACCCTTATACACCATTTTAATAAAAAATATCACAAAATTCTTCTAAGTCCCTCGGGAAGAGTGAAAGACGCGCACGTTCATTTTCAGAGCTCCTAGACCTTCCTATAAGAAGTTAGCCAAAAAGTAGCTTCGAAAAACGCTTAGGTTAAGTTTCAGAGTTGCTTCTAATGTACCAAAGCTGGACTTAGACATAATTTCACTCTCACAACATTATGGCTGGTTGGAGACAGTTCGAACCACAAGTACCGGGTCCATGGTTCTGGGCGTATACTGGGGGGACGGGTGGGACTCCCATTAACCCCTGAAAATACCGGGGATACGCTTATCACAATGCCTTTCTGGTCTGTGCTGAAGCAGGGCATTCTGGCAGCCAAGTGGCTTGACCTTTATTAGTGAGCCTGGTTACCCCCTCTCGGAACCACAGACTTAGAAATCGCCAGCTCATATACAGTGCATAAAATATATTTATATATATATACCCTTATACACCATTTTAATAAAAAATATCACAAAATTCTTCTAAGTCCCTCGGGAAGAGTGAAAGACGCGCACGTTCATTTTCAGAGCTCCTAGACCTTCCTATAAGAAGTTAGCCAAAAAGTAGCTTCGAAAAACGCTTAGGTTAAGTTTCAGAGTTGCTTCTAATGTACCAAAGCTGGACTTAGACATAATTTCACTCTCACAACATTATGGCTGGTTGGAGACAGTCCGAACCACAAGTACCGGGTCCATGGTTCTGGGCGTATACTGGGGGGACGGGGACGACTCCCATTAACCCCTGACTATACCGGGGATACGCTTATCACAATGCCTTTCTGGTCTGTGCTGAAGCAGGGCATTCTGGCAGCCAAGTGGCTTGACCTTTATTAGTGAGCCTGGTTAACCCCTCTCGGAACTACAGACTTAGAAATCGCCAGCTCATATACAGTGCATAAAATATATTTATATATATACCCTTATACACCATTTTAATAAAAAATATCACAAAATTCTTCTAAGTCCCTCGGGAAGAGTGAAAGACGCGCACGTTCATTTTCAGAGCTCCTAGACCTTCCTATAAGAAGTTAGCCTAAAAGTAGCTTCGAAAAACGCTTAGGTTAAGTTTCAGAGTTGCTTCTAATGTACCAAAGCTGGACTTAGACATAATTTCACTCTCACAACATTATGGCTGTTTGGAGACAGTCCGAACCACAAGTACCGGGTCCATGGTTCTGGGCGTATACTGGGGGGACGGGGACGACTCCCATTAACCCCTGACTATACCGGGGATACGCATATCACAATGCCTTTCTGGTCTGTGCTGAAGCAGGGCATTCTGGCAGCCAAGTGGCTTGACCTTTATTAGTGAGCCTGGTTAACCCCTCTCGGAACTACAGACTTAGAAATCGCCAGCTCATATACAGTGCATAAAATATATTTATATATATACCCTTATACACCATTTTAATAAAAAATATCACAAAATTCTTCTAAGTCCCTCGGGAAGAGTGAAAGACGCGCAAGTTCATTTTCAGAGCTCCTAGACCTTCCTATAAGAAGTTAGCCAAAAAGTAGCTTCGAAAAACGCTTAGGTTAAGTTTCAGAGTTGCTTCTAATGTACCAAAGCTGGACTTAGACATAATTTCACTCTCACAACATTATGGCTGGTTGGAGACAGTCCGAACAACAAGTACCGGGTCCATGGTTCTGGGCGTATACTGGGGTGACGGGGACGACTCCCATTAACCCCTGACTATACCGGGGATACGCTTATCACAATGCCTTTCTGGTCTGTGCTGAAGCAGGGCATTCTGGCAGCCAAGTGGCTTGACCTTTATTAGTGAGCCTGGTTACCCCCTCTCGGAACCACAGACTTAGAAATCGCCAGCTCATATACAGTGCATAAAATATATTTATATATATACCCTTATACACCATTTTAATAAAAAATATCACAAAATTCTTCTAAGTCCCTCGGGAAGAGTGAAAGACGCGCACGTTCATTTTCAGAGCTCCTAGACCTTCCTATAAGAAGTTAGCCAAAAAGTAGCTTCGAAAAACGCTTAGGTTAAGTTTCAGAGTTGCTTCTAATGTACCAAAGCTGGACTTAGACATAATTTCACTCTCACAACATTATGGCTGGTTGGAGACAGTCCGAACCACAAGTACCGGGTCCATGGTTCTGGGCGTATACTGGGGGGACGGGGACGACTCCCATTAACCCCTGACTATACCGGGGATACGCTTATCACAATGCCTTTCTGGTCTGTGCTGAAGCAGGGCATTCTGGCAGCCAAGTGGCTTGACCTTTATTAGTGAGCCTGGTTAACCCCTCTCGGAACTACAGACTTAGAAATCGCCAGCTCATATACAGTGCATAAAATATATTTATATATATACCCTTATACACCATTTTAATAAAAAATATCACAAAATTCTTCTAAGTCCCTCGGGAAGAGTGAAAGACGCGCACGTTCATTTTCAGAGCTCCTAGACCTTCCTATAAGAAGTTAGCCAAAAAGTAGCTTCGAAAAACGCTTAGGTTAAGTTTCAGAGTTGCTTCTAATTTACCGAAGCTGGACTTAGACATAATTTCACTCTCACAACATTATGGCTGGTTGGAGACAGTTCGAACCACAAGTACCGGGTCCATGGTTCTGGGCGTATACTGGGGGGACGGGGACGACTCCCATTAACCCCTGACTATACCGGGGATACGCTTATCACAATGCCTTTCTGGTCTGTGCTGAAGCAGGGCATTCTGGCAGCCATGTGGCTTGACCTTTATTAGTGAGTCTGGTTACCCCCTCTCGGAACTACAGACTTAGAAATCGCCAGCTCATATACAGTGCATAAAATATATTTATATATATACCCTTATACACCATTTTAATAAAAAATATCACAAAATTCTTCTAAGTCCCTCGGGAAGAGTGAAAGACGCGCACGTTCATTTTCAGAGCTCCTAGACCTTCCTATAAGAAGTTAGCCAAAAAGTAGCTTCGAAAAACGCTTAGGTTAAGTTTCAGAGTTGCTTCTAATGTACCAAAGCTGGACTTAGACATAATTTCACTCTCACAACATTATGGCTGGTTGGAGACAGTCCGAACAACAAGTACCGGGTCCATGGTTCTGGGCGTATACTGGGGTGACGGGGATGACTCCCATTAACCCCTGAAAATACCGGGGATACGCTTATCACAATGCCTTTCTGGTCTGTGCTGAAGCAGGGCATTCTGGCAGCCAAGTGGCTTGACCTTTATTAGTGAGCCTGGTTACCCCCTCTCGGAACCACAGACTTATAAATCGCCAGCTCATTTACAGTGCATAAAATATATTTATATATATACCCTTATACACCATTTTAATAAAAAATATCACAAAATTCTTCTAAGTCCCTCGGGAAGAGTGAAAGACGCGCACGTTCATTTTCAGAGCTCCTAGACCTTCCTATAAGAAGTTAGCCAAAAAGTAGCTTCGAAAAACGCTTAGGTTAAGTTTCAGAGTTGCTTCTAATGTACCGAAGCTGGACTTAGACATAATTTCACTCTCACAACATTATGGCTGGTTGGAGACAGTTCGAACCACAAGTACCGGGTCCATGGTTCTGGGCGTATACTGGGGGGACGGGTGGGACTCCCATTAACCCCTGAAAATACCGGGGATACGCTTATCACAATGCCTTTCTGGTCTGTGCTGAAGCAGGGCATTCTGGCAGCCAAGTGGCTTGACCTTTATTAGTGAGCCTGGTTACCCCCTCTCGGAACCACAGACTTAGAAATCGCCAGCTCATATACAGTGCATAAAATATATTTATATATATATACCCTTATACACCATTTTAATAAAAAATATCACAAAATTCTTCTAAGTCCCTCGGGAAGAGTGAAAGACGCGCACGTTCATTTTCAGAGCTCCTAGACCTTCCTATAAGAAGTTAGCCAAAAAGTAGCTTCGAAAAACGCTTAGGTTAAGTTTCAGAGTTGCTTCTAATGTACCAAAGCTGGACTTAGACATAATTTCACTCTCACAACATTATGGCTGGTTGGAGACAGTCCGAACCACAAGTACCGGGTCCATGGTTCTGGGCGTATACTGGGGGGACGGGGACGACTCCCATTAACCCCTGACTATACCGGGGATACGCTTATCACAATGCCTTTCTGGTCTGTGCTGAAGCAGGGCATTCTGGCAGCCAAGTGGCTTGACCTTTATTAGTGAGCCTGGTTAACCCCTCTCGGAACTACAGACTTAGAAATCGCCAGCTCATATACAGTGCATAAAATATATTTATATATATACCCTTATACACCATTTTAATAAAAAATATCACAAAATTCTTCTAAGTCCCTCGGGAAGAGTGAAAGACGCGCACGTTCATTTTCAGAGCTCCTAGACCTTCCTATAAGAAGTTAGCCAAAAAGTAGCTTCGAAAAACGCTTAGGTTAAGTTTCAGAGTTGCTTCTAATGTACCGAAGCTGGACTTAGACATAATTTCACTCTCACAACATTATGGCTGGTTGGAGACAGTTCGAACCACAAGTACCGGGTCCATGGTTCTGGGCGTATACTGGGGGGACGGGTGGGACTCCCATTAACCCCTGAAAATACCGGGGATACGCTTATCACAATGCCTTTCTGGTCTGTGCTGAAGCAGGGCATTCTGGCAGCCAAGTGGCTTGACCTTTATTAGTGAGCCTGGTTACCCCCTCTCGGAACCACAGACTTAGAAATCGCCAGCTCATATACAGTGCATAAAATATATTTATATATATATACCCTTATACACCATTTTAATAAAAAATATCACAAAATTCTTCTAAGTCCCTCGGGAAGAGTGAAAGACGCGCACGTTCATTTTCAGAGCTCCTAGACCTTCCTATAAGAAGTTAGCCAAAAAGTAGCTTCGAAAAACGCTTAGGTTAAGTTTCAGAGTTGCTTCTAATGTACCAAAGCTGGACTTAGACATAATTTCACTCTCACAACATTATGGCTGGTTGGAGACAGTCCGAACCACAAGTACCGGGTCCATGGTTCTGGGCGTATACTGGGGGGACGGGGACGACTCCCATTAACCCCTGACTATACCGGGGATACGCTTATCACAATGCCTTTCTGGTCTGTGCTGAAGCAGGGCATTCTGGCAGCCAAGTGGCTTGACCTTTATTAGTGAGCCTGGTTAACCCCTCTCGGAACTACAGACTTAGAAATCGCCAGCTCATATACAGTGCATAAAATATATTTATATATATACCCTTATACACCATTTTAATAAAAAATATCACAAAATTCTTCTAAGTCCCTCGGGAAGAGTGAAAGACGCGCACGTTCATTTTCAGAGCTCCTAGACCTTCCTATAAGAAGTTAGCCTAAAAGTAGCTTCGAAAAACGCTTAGGTTAAGTTTCAGAGTTGCTTCTAATGTACCAAAGCTGGACTTAGACATAATTTCACTCTCACAACATTATGGCTGTTTGGAGACAGTCCGAACCACAAGTACCGGGTCCATGGTTCTGGGCGTATACTGGGGGGACGGGGACGACTCCCATTAACCCCTGACTATACCGGGGATACGCATATCACAATGCCTTTCTGGTCTGTGCTGAAGCAGGGCATTCTGGCAGCCAAGTGGCTTGACCTTTATTAGTGAGCCTGGTTAACCCCTCTCGGAACTACAGACTTAGAAATCGCCAGCTCATATACAGTGCATAAAATATATTTATATATATACCCTTATACACAATTTTAATAAAAAATATCACAAAATTCTTCTAAGTCCCTCGGGAAGAGTGAAAGACGCGCAAGTTCATTTTCAGAGCTCCTAGACCTTCCTATAAGAAGTTAGCCAAAAAGTAGCTTCGAAAAACGCTTAGGTTAAGTTTCAGAGTTGCTTCTAATGTACCAAAGCTGGACTTAGACATAATTTCACTCTCACAACATTATGGCTGGTTGGAGACAGTCCGAACAACAAGTACCGGGTCCATGGTTCTGGGCGTATACTGGGGTGACGGGGACGACTCCCATTAACCCCTGACTATACCGGGGATACGCTTATCACAATGCCTTTCTGGTCTGTGCTGAAGCAGGGCATTCTGGCAGCCAAGTGGCTTGACCTTTATTAGTGAGCCTGGTTACCCCCTCTCGGAACCACAGACTTAGAAATCGCCAGCTCATATACAGTGCATAAAATATATTTATATATATACCCTTATACACCATTTTAATAAAAAATATCACAAAATTCTTCTAAGTCCCTCGGGAAGAGTGAAAGACGCGCACGTTCATTTTCAGAGCTCCTAGACCTTCCTATAAGAAGTTAGCCAAAAAGTAGCTTCGAAAAACGCTTAGGTTAAGTTTCAGAGTTGCTTCTAAAGTACCGAAGCTGGACTTAGACATAATTTCACTCTCACAACATTATGGCTGGTTGGAGACAGTTCGAACCACAAGTACCGGGTCCATGGTTCTGGGCGTATACTGGGGGGACGGGGACGACTCCCATTAACCCCTGACTATACCGGGGATACGCATATCACAATGCCTTTCTGGTCTGTGCTGAAGCAGGGCATTCTGGCAGCCAAGTGGCTTGACCTTTATTAGTGAGCCTGGTTAACCCCTCTCGGAACTACAGACTTAGAAATCGCCAGCTCATATACAGTGCATAAAATATATTTATATATATACCCTTATACACAATTTTAATAAAAAATATCACAAAATTCTTCTAAGTCCCTCGGGAAGAGTGAAAGACGCGCAAGTTCATTTTCAGAGCTCCTAGACCTTCCTATAAGAAGTTAGCCAAAAAGTAGCTTCGAAAAACGCTTAGGTTAAGTTTCAGAGTTGCTTCTAATGTACCAAAGCTGGACTTAGACATAATTTCACTCTCACAACATTATGGCTGGTTGGAGACAGTCCGAACAACAAGTACCGGGTCCATGGTTCTGGGCGTATACTGGGGTGACGGGGACGACTCCCATTAACCCCTGACTATACCGGGGATACGCTTATCACAATGCCTTTCTGGTCTGTGCTGAAGCAGGGCATTCTGGCAGCCAAGTGGCTTGACCTTTATTAGTGAGCCTGGTTACCCCCTCTCGGAACCACAGACTTAGAAATCGCCAGCTCATATACAGTGCATAAAATATATTTATATATATACCCTTATACACCATTTTAATAAAAAATATCACAAAATTCTTCTAAGTCCCTCGGGAAGAGTGAAAGACGCGCACGTTCATTTTCAGAGCTCCTAGACCTTCCTATAAGAAGTTAGCCAAAAAGTAGCTTCGAAAAACGCTTAGGTTAAGTTTCAGAGTTGCTTCTAATGTACCGAAGCTGGACTTAGACATAATTTCACTCTCACAACATTATGGCTGGTTGGAGACAGTTCGAACCACAAGTACCGGGTCCATGGTTCTGGGCGTATACTGGGGGGACGGGGACGACTCCCATTAACCCCTGACTATACCGGGGATACGCTTATCACAATGCCTTTCTGGTCTGTGCTGAAGCAGGGCATTCTGGCAGCCATGTGGCTTGACCTTTATTAGTGAGTCTGGTTACCCCCTCTCGGAACTACAGACTTAGAAATCGCCAGCTCATATACAGTGCATAAAATATATTTATATATATACCCTTATACACCATTTTAATAAAAAATATCACAAAATTCTTCTAAGTCCCTCGGGAAGAGTGAAAGACGCGCACGTTCATTTTCAGAGCTCCTAGACCTTCCTATAAGAAGTTAGCCAAAAAGTAGCTTCGAAAAACGCTTAGGTTAAGTTTCAGAGTTGCTTCTAATGTACCAAAGCTGGACTTAGACATAATTTCACTCTCACAACATTATGGCTGGTTGGAGACAGTCCGAACAACAAGTACCGGGTCCATGGTTCTGGGCGTATACTGGGGTGACGGGGATGACTCCCATTAACCCCTGAAAATACCGGGGATACGCTTATCACAATGCCTTTCTGGTCTGTGCTGAAGCAGGGCATTCTGGCAGCCAAGTGGCTTGACCTTTATTAGTGAGCCTGGTTACCCCCTCTCGGAACCACAGACTTATAAATCGCCAGCTCATTTACAGTGCATAAAATATATTTATATATATACCCTTATACACCATTTTAATAAAAAATATCACAAAATTCTTCTAAGTCCCTCGGGAAGAGTGAAAGACGCGCACGTTCATTTTCAGAGCTCCTAGACCTTCCTATAAGAAGTTAGCCAAAAAGTAGCTTCGAAAAACGCTTAGGTTAAGTTTCAGAGTTGCTTCTAATGTACCGAAGCTGGACTTAGACATAATTTCACTCTCACAACATTATGGCTGGTTGGAGACAGTTCGAACCACAAGTACCGGGTCCATGGTTCTGGGCGTATACTGGGGGGACGGGTGGGACTCCCATTAACCCCTGAAAATACCGGGGATACGCTTATCACAATGCCTTTCTGGTCTGTGCTGAAGCAGGGCATTCTGGCAGCCAAGTGGCTTGACCTTTATTAGTGAGCCTGGTTAACCCCTCTCGGAACTACAGACTTAGAAATCGCCAGCTCATATACAGTGCATAAAATATATTTATATATATATACCCTTATACACCATTTTAATAAAAAATATCACAAAATTCTTCTAAGTCCCTCGGGAAGAGTGAAAGACGCGCACGTTCATTTTCAGAGCTCCTAGACCTTCCTATAAGAAGTTAGCCAAAAAGTAGCTTCGAAAAACGCTTAGGTTAAGTTTCAGAGTTGCTTCTAATGTACCAAAGCTGGACTTAGACATAATTTCACTCTCACAACATTATGGCTGGTTGGAGACAGTCCGAACCACAAGTACCGGGTCCATGGTTCTGGGCGTATACTGGGGGGACGGGGACGACTCCCATTAACCCCTGACTATACCGGGGATACGCTTATCACAATGCCTTTCTGGTCTGTGCTGAAGCAGGGCATTCTGGCAGCCAAGTGGCTTGACCTTTATTAGTGAGCCTGGTTAACCCCTCTCGGAACTACAGACTTAGAAATCGCCAGCTCATATACAGTGCATAAAATATATTTATATATATACCCTTATACACCATTTTAATAAAAAATATCACAAAATTCTTCTAAGTCCCTCGGGAAGAGTGAAAGACGCGCACGTTCATTTTCAGAGCTCCTAGACCTTCCTATAAGAAGTTAGCCTAAAAGTAGCTTCGAAAAACGCTTAGGTTAAGTTTCAGATTTGCTTCTAATGTACCAAAGCTGGACTTAGACATAATTTCACTCTCACAACATTATGGCTGTTTGGAGACAGTCCGAACCACAAGTACCGGGTCCATGGTTCTGGGCGTATACTGGGGGGACGGGGACGACTCCCATTAACCCCTGACTATACCGGGGATACGCATATCACAATGCCTTTCTGGTCTGTGCTGAAGCAGGGCATTCTGGCAGCCAAGTGGCTTGACCTTTATTAGTGAGCCTGGTTAACCCCTCTCGGAACTACAGACTTAGAAATCGCCAGCTCATATACAGTGCATAAAATATATTTATATATATACCCTTATACACAATTTTAATAAAAAATATCACAAAATTCTTCTAAGTCCCTCGGGAAGAGTGAAAGACGCGCAAGTTCATTTTCAGAGCTCCTAGACCTTCCTATAAGAAGTTAGCCAAAAAGTAGCTTCGAAAAACGCTTAGGTTAAGTTTCAGAGTTGCTTCTAATGTACCAAAGCTGGACTTAGACATAATTTCACTCTCACAACATTATGGCTGGTTGGAGACAGTCCGAACAACAAGTACCGGGTCCATGGTTCTGGGCGTATACTGGGGTGACGGGGACGACTCCCATTAACCCCTGACTATACCGGGGATACGCTTATCACAATGCCTTTCTGGTCTGTGCTGAAGCAGGGCATTCTGGCAGCCAAGTGGCTTGACCTTTATTAGTGAGCCTGGTTACCCCCTCTCGGAACCACAGACTTAGAAATCGCCAGCTCATATACAGTGCATAAAATATATTTATATATATACCCTTATACACCATTTTAATAAAAAATATCACAAAATTCTTCTAAGTCCCTCGGGAAGAGTGAAAGACGCGCACGTTCATTTTCAGAGCTCCTAGACCTTCCTATAAGAAGTTAGCCAAAAAGTAGCTTCGAAAAACGCTTAGGTTAAGTTTCAGAGTTGCTTCTAATGTACCAAAGCTGGACTTAGACATAATTTCACTCTCACAACATTATGGCTGGTTGGAGACAGTCCGAACCACAAGTACCGGGTCCATGGTTCTGGGCGTATACTGGGGGGACGGGGACGACTCCCATTAACCCCTGACTATACCGGGGATACGCTTATCACAATGCCTTTCTGGTCTGTGCTGAAGCAGGGCATTCTGGCAGCCAAGTGGCTTGACCTTTATTAGTGAGCCTGGTTAACCCCTCTCGGAACTACAGACTTAGAAATCGCCAGCTCATATACAGTGCATAAAATATATTTATATATATACCCTTATACACCATTTTAATAAAAAATATCACAAAATTCTTCTAAGTCCCTCGGGAAGAGTGAAAGACGCGCACGTTCATTTTCAGAGCTCCTAGACCTTCCTATAAGAAGTTAGCCAAAAAGTAGCTTCGAAAAACGCTTAGGTTAAGTTTCAGAGTTGCTTCTAAAGTACCAAAGCTGGACTTAGACATAATTTCACTCTCACAACATTATGGCTGGTTGGAGACAGTCCGAACAACAAGTACCGGGTCCATGGTTCTGGGCGTATACTGGGGGGACGGGTGGGACTCCCATTAACCCCTGAAAATACCGGGGATACGCTTATCACAATGCCTTTCTGGTCTGTGCTGAAGCAGGGCATTCTGGCAGCCAAGTGGCTTGACCTTTATTAGTGAGCCTGGTTAACCCCTCTCGGAACTACAGACTTAGAAATCGCCAGCTCATATACAGTGCATAAAATATATTTATATATATATACCCTTATACACCATTTTAATAAAAAATATCACAAAATTCTTCTAAGTCCCTCGGGAAGAGTGAAAGACGCGCACGTTCATTTTCAGAGCTCCTAGACCTTCCTATAAGAAGTTAGCCAAAAAGTAGCTTCGAAAAACGCTTAGGTTAAGTTTCAGAGTTGCTTCTAATGTACCAAAGCTGGACTTAGACATAATTTCACTCTCACAACATTATGGCTGGTTGGAGACAGTCCGAACCACAAGTACCGGGTCCATGGTTCTGGGCGTATACTGGGGGGACGGGGACGACTCCCATTAACCCCTGACTATACCGGGGATACGCTTATCACAATGCCTTTCTGGTCTGTGCTGAAGCAGGGCATTCTGGCAGCCAAGTGGCTTGACCTTTATTAGTGAGCCTGGTTAACCCCTCTCGGAACTACAGACTTAGAAATCGCCAGCTCATATACAGTGCATAAAATATATTTATATATATACCCTTATACACCATTTTAATAAAAAATATCACAAAATTCTTCTAAGTCCCTCGGGAAGAGTGAAAGACGCGCACGTTCATTTTCAGAGCTCCTAGACCTTCCTATAAGAAGTTAGCCTAAAAGTAGCTTCGAAAAACGCTTAGGTTAAGTTTCAGATTTGCTTCTAATGTACCAAAGCTGGACTTAGACATAATTTCACTCTCACAACATTATGGCTGTTTGGAGACAGTCCGAACCACAAGTACCGGGTCCATGGTTCTGGGCGTATACTGGGGGGACGGGGACGACTCCCATTAACCCCTGACTATACCGGGGATACGCATATCACAATGCCTTTCTGGTCTGTGCTGAAGCAGGGCATTCTGGCAGCCAAGTGGCTTGACCTTTATTAGTGAGCCTGGTTAACCCCTCTCGGAACTACAGACTTAGAAATCGCCAGCTCATATACAGTGCATAAAATATATTTATATATATACCCTTATACACAATTTTAATAAAAAATATCACAAAATTCTTCTAAGTCCCTCGGGAAGAGTGAAAGACGCGCAAGTTCATTTTCAGAGCTCCTAGACCTTCCTATAAGAAGTTAGCCAAAAAGTAGCTTCGAAAAACGCTTAGGTTAAGTTTCAGAGTTGCTTCTAATGTACCAAAGCTGGACTTAGACATAATTTCACTCTCACAACATTATGGCTGGTTGGAGACAGTCCGAACAACAAGTACCGGGTCCATGGTTCTGGGCGTATACTGGGGTGACGGGGACGACTCCCATTAACCCCTGACTATACCGGGGATACGCTTATCACAATGCCTTTCTGGTCTGTGCTGAAGCAGGGCATTCTGGCAGCCAAGTGGCTTGACCTTTATTAGTGAGCCTGGTTACCCCCTCTCGGAACCACAGACTTAGAAATCGCCAGCTCATATACAGTGCATAAAATATATTTATATATATACCCTTATACACCATTTTAATAAAAAATATCACAAAATTCTTCTAAGTCCCTCGGGAAGAGTGAAAGACGCGCACGTTCATTTTCAGAGCTCCTAGACCTTCCTATAAGAAGTTAGCCAAAAAGTAGCTTCGAAAAACGCTTAGGTTAAGTTTCAGAGTTGCTTCTAATGTACCAAAGCTGGACTTAGACATAATTTCACTCTCACAACATTATGGCTGGTTGGAGACAGTCCGAACCACAAGTACCGGGTCCATGGTTCTGGGCGTATACTGGGGGGACGGGGACGACTCCCATTAACCCCTGACTATACCGGGGATACGCTTATCACAATGCCTTTCTGGTCTGTGCTGAAGCAGGGCATTCTGGCAGCCAAGTGGCTTGACCTTTATTAGTGAGCCTGGTTAACCCCTCTCGGAACTACAGACTTAGAAATCGCCAGCTCATATACAGTGCATAAAATATATTTATATATATACCCTTATACACCATTTTAATAAAAAATATCACAAAATTCTTCTAAGTCCCTCGGGAAGAGTGAAAGACGCGCACGTTCATTTTCAGAGCTCCTAGACCTTCCTATAAGAAGTTAGCCAAAAAGTAGCTTCGAAAAACGCTTAGGTTAAGTTTCAGAGTTGCTTCTAAAGTACCAAAGCTGGACTTAGACATAATTTCACTCTCACAACATTATGGCTGGTTGGAGACAGTCCGAACAACAAGTACCGGGTCCATGGTTCTGGGCGTATACTGGGGTGACGGGGACGACTCCCATTAACCCCTGACTATACCGGGGATACGCTTATCACAATGCCTTTCTGGTCTGTGCTGAAGCAGGGCATTCTGGCAGCCAAGTGGCTTGACCTTTATTAGTGAGCCTGGTTAACCCCTCTCGGAACTACAGACTTAGAAATCGCCAGCTCATATACAGTGCATAAAATATATTTATATATATACCCTTATACACCATTTTAATAAAAAATATCACAAAATTCTTCTAAGTCCCTCGGGAAGAGTGAAAGACGCGCACGTTCATTTTCAGAGCTCCTAGACCTTCCTATAAGAAGTTAGCCAAAAAGTAGCTTCGAAAAACGCTTAGGTTAAGTTTCAGAGTTGCTTCTAATGTACCAAAGCTGGACTTAGACATAATTTCACTCTCACAACATTATGGCTGGTTGGAGACAGTCCGAACCACAAGTACCGGGTCCATGGTTCTGGGCGTATACTGGGGGGACGGGGACGACTCCCATTAACCCCTGACTATACCGGGGATACGCTTATCACAATGCCTTTCTGGTCTGTGCTGAAGCAGGGCATTCTGGCAGCCAAGTGGCTTGACCTTTATTAGTGAGCCTGGTTAACCCCTCTCGGAACTACAGACTTAGAAATCGCCAGCTCATATACAGTGCATAAAATATATTTATATATATACCCTTATACACCATTTTAATAAAAAATATCACAAAATTCTTCTAAGTCCCTCGGGAAGAGTGAAAGACGCGCACGTTCATTTTCAGAGCTACTAGACCTTCCTATAAGAAGTTAGCCAAAAAGTAGCTTCGAAAAACGCTTAGGTTAAGTTTCAGAGTTGCTTCTAATGTACCAAAGCTGGACTTAGACATAATTTCACTCTCACAACATTATGGCTGGTTGGAGACAGTCCGAACAACAAGTACCGGGTCCATGGTTCTGGGCGTATACTGGGGTGACGGGGACGACTCCCATTAACCCCTGACTATACCGGGGATACGCTTATCACAATGCCTTTCTGGTCTGTGCTGAAGCAGGGCATTCTGGCAGCCAAGTGGCTTGACCTTTATTAGTGAGCCTGGTTACCCCCTCTCGGAACCACAGACTTAGAAATCGCCAGCTCATATACAGTGCATAAAATATATTTATATATATACCCTTATACACCATTTTAATAAAAAATATCACAAAATTCTTCTAAGTCCCTCGGGAAGAGTGAAAGACGCGCACGTTCATTTTCAGAGCTCCTAGACCTTCCTATAAGAAGTTAGTCAAAAAGTAGCTTCGAAAAACGCTTAGGTTAAGTTTCAGAGTTGCTTCTAATGTACCAAAGCTGGACTTAGACATAATTTCACTCTCACAACATTATGGCTGGTTGGAGACAGTCCGAACCACAAGTACCGGGTCCATGGTTCTGGGCGTATACTGGGGGGACGGGGACGACTCCCATTAACCCCTGACTATACCGGGGATACGCTTATCACAATGCCTTTCTGGTCTGTGCTGAAGCAGGGCATTCTGGCAGCCAAGTGGCTTGACCTTTATTAGTGAGCCTGGTTAACCCCTCTCGGAACTACAGACTTAGAAATCGCCAGCTCATATACAGTGCATAAAATATATTTATATATATATCCTTATACACCATTTTAATAAAAAATATCACAAAATTCTTCTAAGTCCCTCGGGAAGAGTGAAAGACGCGCACGTTCATTTTCAGAGCTCCTAGACCTTCCTATAAGCAGTTATCCAAAAAGTAGCTTCGAAAAACGCTTAGGTTAAGTTTCAGAGTTGCTTCTAATGTACCAAAGCTGGACTTAGACATAATTTCACTCTCACAACATTATGGCTGGTTGGAGACAGTCCGAACCACAAGTACCGGGTCCATGGTTCTGGGCGTATACTGGGGGGACGGGGACGACTCCCATTAACCCCTGACTATACCGGGGATACGCTTATCACAATGCCTTTCTGGTCTGTGCTGAAGCAGGGCATTCTGGCAGCCAAGTGGCTTGACCTTTATTAGTAAGCCTGGTTAACCCCTCTCGGAACTACAGACTTAGAAATCGCCAGCTCATATACAGTGCATAAAATATATTTATATATATACCCTTATACACCATTTTAATAAAAAATATCACAAAATTCTTCTAAGTCCCTCGGGAAGAGTGAAAGACGCGCACGTTCATTTTCAGAGCTCCTAGACCTTCCTATAAGAAGTTAGCCAAAAAGTAGCTTCGAAAAACGCTTAGGTTAAGTTTCAGAGTTGCTTCTAATGTACCAAAGCTGGACTTAGACATAATTTCACTCTCACAACATTATGGCTGGTTGGAGACAGTCCGAACAACAAGTACCGGGTCCATGGTTCTGGGCGTATACTGGGGTGACGGGGACGACTCCCATTAACCCCTGACTATACCGGGGATACGCTTATCACAATGCCTTTCTGGTCTGTGCTGAAGCAGGGCATTCTGGCAGCCAAGTGGCTTGACCTTTATTAGTGAGCCTGGTTACCCCCTCTCGGAACCACAGACTTAGAAATCGCCAGCTCATATACAGTGCATAAAATATATTTATATATATACCCTTATACACCATTTTAATAAAAAATATCACAAAATTCTTCTAAGTCCCTCGGGAAGAGTGAAAGACGCGCACGTTCATTTTTAGAGCTCCTAGACCTTCCTATAAGAAGTTAGCCAAAAAGTAGCTTCGAAAAACGCTTAGGTTAAGTTTCAGAGTTGCTTCTAATGTACCAAAGCTGGACTTAGACATAATTTCACTCTCACAACATTATGGCTGGTTGGAGACAGTCCGAACCACAAGTACCGGGTCCATGGTTCTGGGCGTATACTGGGGGGACGGGGACGACTCCCATTAACCCCTGACTATACCGGGGATACGCTTATCACAATGCCTTTCTGGTCTGTGCTGAAGCAGGGCATTCTGGCAGCCAAGTGGCTTGACCTTTATTAGTGAGCCTGGTTAACCCCTCTCGGAACTACAGACTTAGAAATCGCCAGCTCATATACAGTGCATAAAATATATTTATATATATACCCTTATACACCATTTTAATAAAAAATATCACAAAATTCTTCTAAGTCCCTCGGGAAGAGTGAAAGACGCGCACGTTCATTTTCAGAGCTCCTAGACCTTCCTATAAGAAGTTAGCCAAAAAGTAGCTTCGAAAAACGCTTAGGTTAAGTTTCAGAGTTGCTTCTAATGTACCAAAGCTGGACTTAGACATAATTTCACTCTCACAACATTATGGCTGGTTGGAGACAGTCCGAACAACAAGTACCGGGTCCATGGTTCTGGGCGTATACTGGGGTGACGGTGACGACTCCCATTAACCCCTGACTATACCGGGGATACGCTTATCACAATGCCTTTCTGGTCTGTGCTGAAGCAGGGCATTCTGGCAGCCAAGTGGCTTGACCTTTATTAGTGAGCCTGGTTACCCCCTCTCGGAACCACAGACTTAGAAATCGCCAGCTCATATACAGTGCATAAAATATATTTATATATATACCCTTATACACCATTTTAATAAAAAATATCACAAAATTCTTCTAAGTCCCTCGGGAAGAGTGAAAGACGCGCACGTTCATTTTCAGAGCTACTAGACATTCCTATAAGAAGTTAGCCAAAAAGTAGCTTCGAAAAACGCTTAGGTTAAGTTTCAGAGTTGCTTCTAATGTACCAAAGCTGGACTTAGACATAATTTCACTCTCACAACATTATGGCTGGTTGGAGACAGTCCGAACCACAAGTACCGGGTCCATGGTTCTGGGCGTATACTGGGGGGACGGGGACGACTCCCATTAACCCCTGACTATACCGGGGATACGCTTATCACAATGCCTTTCTGGTCTGTGCTGAAGCAGGGCATTCTGGCAGCCAAGTGGCTTGACCTTTATTAGTGAGCCTGGTTAACCCCTCTCGGAACTACAGACTTAGAAATCGCCAGCTCATATACAGTGCATAAAATATATTTATATATATACCCTTATACACCATTTTAATAAAAAATATCACAAAATTCTTCTAAGTCCCTCGGGAAGAGTGAAAGACGCGCACGTTCATTTTCAGAGCTCCTAGACATTCCTATAAGAAGTTAGCCAAAAAGTAGCTTCGAAAAACGCTTAGGTTAAGTTTCAGAGTTGCTTCTAAAGTACCAAAGCTGGACTTAGACATAATTTCACTCTCACAACATTATGGCTGGTTGGAGACAGTCCGAACCACAAGTACCGGGTCCATGGTTCTGGGCGTATACTGGGGGGACGGGGACGACTCCCATTAACCCCTGACTATACCGGGGATACGCTTATCACAATGCCTTTCTGGTCTGTGCTGAAGCAGGGCATTCTGGCAGCCAAGTGGCTTGACCTTTATTAGTGAGCCTGGTTAACCCCTCTCGGAACTACAGACTTAGAAATCGCCAGCTCATATACAGTGCATAAAATATATTTATATATATATCCTTATACACCATTTTAATAAAAAATATCACAAAATTCTTCTAAGTCCCTCGGGAAGAGTGAAAGACGCGCACGTTCATTTTCAGAGCTCCTAGACCTTCCTATAAGCAGTTATCCAAAAAGTAGCTTCGAAAAACGCTTAGGTTAAGTTTCAGAGTTGCTTCTAATGTACCAAAGCTGGACTTAGACATAATTTCACTCTCACAACATTATGGCTGGTTGGAGACAGTCCGAACCACAAGTACCGGGTCCATGGTTCTGGGCGTATACTGGGGGGACGGGGACGACTCCCATTAACCCCTGACTATACCGGGGATACGCTTATCACAATGCCTTTCTGGTCTGTGCTGAAGCAGGGCATTCTGGCAGCCAAGTGGCTTGACCTTTATTAGTAAGCCTGGTTAACCCCTCTCGGAACTACAGACTTAGAAATCGCCAGCTCATATACAGTGCATAAAATATATTTATATATATACCCTTATACACCATTTTAATAAAAAATATCACAAAATTCTTCTAAGTCCCTCGGGAAGAGTGAAAGACGCGCACGTTCATTTTCAGAGCTCCTAGACCTTCCTATAAGAAGTTAGCCAAAAAGTAGCTTCGAAAAACGCTTAGGTTAAGTTTCAGAGTTGCTTCTAATGTACCAAAGCTGGACTTAGACATAATTTCACTCTCACAACATTATGGCTGGTTGGAGACAGTCCGAACAACAAGTACCGGGTCCATGGTTCTGGGCGTATACTGGGGTGACGGGGACGACTCCCATTAACCCCTGACTATACCGGGGATACGCTTATCACAATGCCTTTCTGGTCTGTGCTGAAGCAGGGCATTCTGGCAGCCAAGTGGCTTGACCTTTATTAGTGAGCCTGGTTACCCCCTCTCGGAACCACAGACTTAGAAATCGCCAGCTCATATACAGTGCATAAAATATATTTATATATATACCCTTATACACCATTTTAATAAAAAATATCACAAAATTCTTCTAAGTCCCTCGGGAAGAGTGAAAGACGCGCACGTTCATTTTTAGAGCTCCTAGACCTTCCTATAAGAAGTTAGCCAAAAAGTAGCTTCGAAAAACGCTTAGGTTAAGTTTCAGAGTTGCTTCTAATGTACCAAAGCTGGACTTAGACATAATTTCACTCTCACAACATTATGGCTGGTTGGAGACAGTCCGAACCACAAGTACCGGGTCCATGGTTCTGGGCGTATACTGGGGGGACGGGGACGACTCCCATTAACCCCTGACTATACCGGGGATACGCTTATCACAATGCCTTTCTGGTCTGTGCTGAAGCAGGGCATTCTGGCAGCCAAGTGGCTTGACCTTTATTAGTGAGCCTGGTTAACCCCTCTCGGAACTACAGACTTAGAAATCGCCAGCTCATATACAGTGCATAAAATATATTTATATATATACCCTTATACACCATTTTAATAAAAAATATCACAAAATTCTTCTAAGTCCCTCGGGAACAGTGAAAGACGCGCACGTTCATTTTCAGAGCTCCTAGACCTTCCTATAAGAAGTTAGCCAAAAAGTAGCTTCGAAAAACGCTTAGGTTAAGTTTCAGAGTTGCTTCTAATGTACCAAAGCTGGACTTAGACATAATTTCACTCTCACAACATTATGGCTGGTTGGAGACAGTCCGAACCACAAGTACCGGGTACATGGTTCTGGGCGTATACTGGGGGGACGGGGACGACTCCCATTAACCCCTGACTATACCGGGGATACGCTTATCACAATGCCTTTCTGGTCTGTGCTGAAGCAGGGCATTCTGGCAGCCAAGTGGCTTGACCTTTATTAGTGAGCCTGGTTAACCCCTCTCGGAACTACAGACTTAGAAATCGCCAGCTCATATACAGTGCATAAAATATATTTATATATATACCCTTATACACCATTTTAATAAAAAATATCACAAAATTCTTCTAAGTCCCTCGGGAAGAGTGAAAGACGCGCACGTTCATTTTCAGAGCTCCTAGACCTTCCTATAAGAAGTTAGCCAAAAAGTAGCTTCGAAAAACGCTTAGGTTAAGTTTCAGAGTTGCTTCTAATGTACCAAAGCTGGACTTAGACATAATTTCACTCTCACAACATTATGGCTGGTTGGAGACAGTCCGAACAACAAGTACCGGGTCCATGGTTCTGGGCGTATACTGGGGTGACGGTGACGACTCCCATTAACCCCTGACTATACCGGGGATACGCTTATCACAATGCCTTTCTGGTCTGTGCTGAAGCAGGGCATTCTGGCAGCCAAGTGGCTTGACCTTTATTAGTGAGCCTGGTTACCCCCTCTCGGAACCACAGACTTAGAAATCGCCAGCTCATATACAGTGCATAAAATATATTTATATATATACCCTTATACACCATTTTAATAAAAAATATCACAAAATTCTTCTAAGTCCCTCGGGAAGAGTGAAAGACGCGCACGTTCATTTTCAGAGCTCCTAGACCTTCCTATAAGAAGTTAGCCAAAAAGTAGCTTCGAAAAACGCTTAGGTTAAGTTTCAGAGTTGCTTCTAATGTACCAAAGCTGGACTTAGACATAATTTCACTCTCACAACATTATGGCTGGTTGGAGACAGTCCGAACAACAAGTACCGGGTCCATGGTTCTGGGCGTATACTGGGGTGACGGTGACGACTCCCATTAACCCCTGACTATACCGGGGATACGCTTATCACAATGCCTTTCTGGTCTGTGCTGAAGCAGGGCATTCTGGCAGCCAAGTGGCTTGACCTTTATTAGTGAGCCTGGTTACCCCCTCTCGGAACCACAGACTTAGAAATCGCCAGCTCATATACAGTGCATAAAATATATTTATATATATACCCTTATACACCATTTTAATAAAAAATATCACAAAATTCTTCTAAGTCCCTCGGGAAGAGTGAAAGACGCGCACGTTCATTTTCAGAGCTACTAGACATTCCTATAAGAAGTTAGCCAAAAAGTAGCTTCGAAAAACGCTTAGGTTAAGTTTCAGAGTTGCTTCTAATGTACCAAAGCTGGACTTAGACATAATTTCACTCTCACAACATTATGGCTGGTTGGAGACAGTCCGAACCACAAGTACCGGGTCCATGGTTCTGGGCGTATACTGGGGGGACGGGGACGACTCCCATTAACCCCTGACTATACCGGGGATACGCTTATCACAATGCCTTTCTGGTCTGTGCTGAAGCAGGGCATTCTGGCAGCCAAGTGGCTTGACCTTTATTAGTGAGCCTGGTTAACCCCTCTCGGAACTACAGACTTAGAAATCGCCAGCTCATATACAGTGCATAAAATATATTTATATATATACCCTTATACACCATTTTAATAAAAAATATCACAAAATTCTTCTAAGTCCCTCGGGAAGAGTGAAAGACGCGCACGTTCATTTTCAGAGCTCCTAGACATTCCTATAAGAAGTTAGCCAAAAAGTAGCTTCGAAAAACGCTTAGGTTAAGTTTCAGAGTTGCTTCTAAAGTACCAAAGCTGGACTTAGACATAATTTCACTCTCACAACATTATGGCTGGTTGGAGACAGTCCGAACCACAAGTACCGGGTCCATGGTTCTGGGCGTATACTGGGGGGACGGGGACGACTACCATTAACCCCTGACTATACCGGGGATACGCTTATCACAATGCCTTTCTGGTCTGTGCTGAAGCAGGGCATTCTGGCAGCCAAGTGGCTTGACCTTTATTAGTGAGCCTGGTTAACCCCTCTCGGAACTACAGACTTAGAAATCGCCAGCTCATATACAGTGCATAAAATATATTTATATATATACCCTTATACACCATTTTAATAAAAAATATCACAAAATTCTTCTAAGTCCCTCGGGAAGAGTGAAAGACGCGCACGTTCATTTTCAGAGCTCCTAGACCTTCCTATAAGAAGTTAGCCAAAAAGTAGCTTCGAAAAACGCTTAGGTTAAGTTTCAGAGTTGCTTCTAATGTACCAAAGCTGGACTTAGACATAATTTCACTCTCACAACATTATGGCTGGTTGGAGACAGTCCGAACCACAAGTACCGGGTCCATGGTTCTGGGCGTATACTGGGGGGACGGGGACGACTCCCATTAACCCCTGACTATACCGGGGATACGCTTATCACAATGCCTTTCTGGTCTGTGCTGAAGCAGGGCATTCTGGCAGCCAAGTGGCTTGACCTTTATTAGTGAGCCTGGTTACCCCCTCTCGGAACCACAGACTTAGAAATCGCCAGCTCATATACAGTGCATAAAATATATTTATATATATACCCTTATACACCATTTTAATAAAAAATATCACAAAATTCTTCTAAGTCCCTCGGGAAGAGTGAAAGACGCGCACGTTCATTTTCAGAGCTACTAGACATTCCTATAAGAAGTTAGCCAAAAAGTAGCTTCGAAAAACGCTTAGGTTAAGTTTCAGAGTTGCTTCTAATGAACCAAAGCTGGACTTAGACATAATTTCACTCTCACAACATTATGGCTGGTTGGAGACAGTCCGAACCACAAGTACCGGGTCCATGGTTCTGGGCGTATACCGGGGGGACGGGGACGACTCCCATTAACCCCTGACTATACCGGGGATACGCTTATCACAATGCCTTTCTGGTCTGTGCTGAAGCAGGGCATTCTGGCAGCCAAGTGGCTTGACCTTTATTAGTGAGTCTGGTTAACCCCTCTCGGAACTACAGACTTAGAAATCGCAAGCTCATATACAGTGCATAAAATATATTTATATATATACCCTTATACACCATTTTAATAAAAAATATCACAAAATTCTTCTAAGTCCCTCGGGAAGAGTGAAAGACGCGCACGTTCATTTTCAGAGCTCCTAGACCTTCCTATAAGAAGTTAGCCAAAAAGTAGCTTCGAAAAACGCTTAGGTTAAGTTTCAGAGTTGCTTCTAATGTACCAAAGCTGGACTTAGACATAATTTCACTCTCACAACATTATGGCTGGTTGGAGACAGTCCGAACCACAAGTACCGGGTCCATGGTTCTGGGCGTATACTGGGGGGACGGGGACGACTCCCATTAACCCCTGACTATACCGGGGATACGCTTATCACAATGCCTTTCTGGTCTGTGCTGAAGCAGGGCATTCTGGCAGCCAAGTGGCTTGACCTTTATTAGTGAGCCTGGTTAACCCCTCTCGGAACTACAGACTTAGAAATCGCCAGCTCATATACAGTGCATAAAATATATTTATATATATACCCTTATACACCATTTTAATAAAAAATATCACAAAATTCTTCTAAGTCCCTCGGGAAGAGTGAAAGACGCGCACGTTCATTTTCAGAGCTCCTAGACCTTCCTATAAGAAGTTAGCCAAAAAGTAGCTTCGAAAAACGCTTAGGTTAAGTTTCAGAGTTGCTTCTAAAGTACCAAAGCTGGACTTAGACATAATTTCACTCTCACAACATTATGGCTGGTTGGAGACAGTCCGAACCACAAGTACCGGGTCCATGGTTCTGGGCGTATACTGGGGGGACGGGGACGACTACCATTAACCCCTGACTATACCGGGGATACGCTTATCACAATGCCTTTCTGGTCTGTGCTGAAGCAGGGCATTCTGGCAGCCAAGTGGCTTGACCTTTATTAGTGAGCCTGGTTAACCCCTCTCGGAACTACAGACTTAGAAATCGCCAGCTCATATACAGTGCATAAAATATATTTATATATATACCCTTATACACCATTTTAATAAAAAATATCACAAAATTCTTCTAAGTCCCTCGGGAAGAGTGAAAGACGCGCACGTTCATTTTCAGAGCTCCTAGACCTTCCTATAAGAAGTTAGCCAAAAAGTAGCTTCGAAAAACGCTTAGGTTAAGTTTCAGAGTTGCTTCTAATGTACCAAAGCTGGACTTAGACATAATTTCACTCTCACAACATTATGGCTGGTTGGAGACAGTCCGAACCACAAGTACCGGGTCCATGGTTCTGGGCGTATACTGGGGGGACGGGGACGACTCCCATTAACCCCTGACTATACCGGGGATACGCTTATCACAATGCCTTTCTGGTCTGTGCTGAAGCAGGGCATTCTGGCAGCCAAGTGGCTTGACCTTTATTAGTGAGCCTGGTTACCCCCTCTCGGAACCACAGACTTAGAAATCGCCAGCTCATATACAGTGCATAAAATATATTTATATATATACCCTTATACACCATTTTAATAAAAAATATCACAAAATTCTTCTAAGTCCCTCGGGAAGAGTGAAAGACGCGCACGTTCATTTTCAGAGCTACTAGACATTCCTATAAGAAGTTAGCCAAAAAGTAGCTTCGAAAAACGCTTAGGTTAAGTTTCAGAGTTGCTTCTAATGTACCAAAGCTGGACTTAGACATAATTTCACTCTCACAACATTATGGCTGGTTGGAGACAGTCCGAACCACAAGTACCGGGTCCATGGTTCTGGGCGTATACTGGGGGGACGGGGACGACTCCCATTAACCCCTGACTATACCGGGGATACGCTTATCACAATGCCTTTCTGGTCTGTGCTGAAGCAGGGCATTCTGGCAGCCAAGTGGCTTGACCTTTATTAGTGAGCCTGGTTAACCCCTCTCGGAACTACAGACTTAGAAATCGCCAGCTCATATACAGTGCATAAAATATATTTATATATATACCCTTATACACCATTTTAATAAAAAATATCACAAAATTCTTCTAAGTCCCTCGGGAAGAGTGAAAGACGCGCACGTTCATTTTCAGAGCTCCTAGACATTCCTATAAGAAGTTAGCCAAAAAGTAGCTTCGAAAAACGCTTAGGTTAAGTTTCAGAGTTGCTTCTAAAGTACCAAAGCTGGACTTAGACATAATTTCACTCTCACAACATTATGGCTGGTTGGAGACAGTCCGAACCACAAGTACCGGGTCCATGGTTCTGGGCGTATACTGGGGGGACGGGGACGACTACCATTAACCCCTGACTATACCGGGGATACGCTTATCACAATGCCTTTCTGGTCTGTGCTGAAGCAGGGCATTCTGGCAGCCAAGTGGCTTGACCTTTATTAGTGAGCCTGGTTAACCCCTCTCGGAACTACAGACTTAGAAATCGCCAGCTCATATACAGTGCATAAAATATATTTATATATATACCCTTATACACCATTTTAATAAAAAATATCACAAAATTCTTCTAAGTCCCTCGGGAAGAGTGAAAGACGCGCACGTTCATTTTCAGAGCTCCTAGACCTTCCTATAAGAAGTTAGCCAAAAAGTAGCTTCGAAAAACGCTTAGGTTAAGTTTCAGAGTTGCTTCTAATGTACCAAAGCTGGACTTAGACATAATTTCACTCTCACAACATTATGGCTGGTTGGAGACAGTCCGAACCACAAGTACCGGGTCCATGGTTCTGGGCGTATACTGGGGGGACGGGGACGACTCCCATTAACCCCTGACTATACCGGGGATACGCTTATCACAATGCCTTTCTGGTCTGTGCTGAAGCAGGGCATTCTGGCAGCCAAGTGGCTTGACCTTTATTAGTGAGCCTGGTTACCCCCTCTCGGAACCACAGACTTAGAAATCGCCAGCTCATATACAGTGCATAAAATATATTTATATATATACCCTTATACACCATTTTAATAAAAAATATCACAAAATTCTTCTAAGTCCCTCGGGAAGAGTGAAAGACGCGCACGTTCATTTTCAGAGCTACTAGACATTCCTATAAGAAGTTAGCCAAAAAGTAGCTTCGAAAAACGCTTAGGTTAAGTTTCAGAGTTGCTTCTAATGAACCAAAGCTGGACTTAGACATAATTTCACTCTCACAACATTATGGCTGGTTGGAGACAGTCCGAACCACAAGTACCGGGTCCATGGTTCTGGGCGTATACCGGGGGGACGGGGACGACTCCCATTAACCCCTGACTATACCGGGGATACGCTTATCACAATGCCTTTCTGGTCTGTGCTGAAGCAGGGCATTCTGGCAGCCAAGTGGCTTGACCTTTATTAGTGAGTCTGGTTAACCCCTCTCGGAACTACAGACTTAGAAATCGCAAGCTCATATACAGTGCATAAAATATATTTATATATATACCCTTATACACCATTTTAATAAAAAATATCACAAAATTCTTCTAAGTCCCTCGGGAAGAGTGAAAGACGCGCACGTTCATTTTCAGAGCTCCTAGACCTTCCTATAAGAAGTTAGCCAAAAAGTAGCTTCGAAAAACGCTTAGGTTAAGTTTCAGAGTTGCTTCTAATGTACCAAAGCTGGACTTAGACATAATTTCACTCTCACAACATTATGGCTGGTTGGAGACAGTCCGAACCACAAGTACCGGGTCCATGGTTCTGGGCGTATACTGGGGGGACGGGGACGACTCCCATTAACCCCTGACTATACCGGGGATACGCTTATCACAATGCCTTTCTGGTCTGTGCTGAAGCAGGGCATTCTGGCAGCCAAGTGGCTTGACCTTTATTAGTGAGCCTGGTTAACCCCTCTCGGAACTACAGACTTAGAAATCGCCAGCTCATATACAGTGCATAAAATATATTTATATATATACCCTTATACACCATTTTAATAAAAAATATCACAAAATTCTTCTAAGTCCCTCGGGAAGAGTGAAAGACGCGCACGTTCATTTTCAGAGCTCCTAGACCTTCCTATAAGAAGTTAGCCAAAAAGTAGCTTCGAAAAACGCTTAGGTTAAGTTTCAGAGTTGCTTCTAAAGTACCAAAGCTGGACTTAGACATAATTTCACTCTCACAACATTATGGCTGGTTGGAGACAGTCCGAACCACAAGTACCGGGTCCATGGTTCTGGGCGTATACTGGGGGGACGGGGACGACTACCATTAACCCCTGACTATACCGGGGATACGCTTATCACAATGCCTTTCTGGTCTGTGCTGAAGCAGGGCATTCTGGCAGCCAAGTGGCTTGACCTTTATTAGTGAGCCTGGTTAACCCCTCTCGGAACTACAGACTTAGAAATCGCCAGCTCATATACAGTGCATAAAATATATTTATATATATACCCTTATACACCATTTTAATAAAAAATATCACAAAATTCTTCTAAGTCCCTCGGGAAGAGTGAAAGACGCGCACGTTCATTTTCAGAGCTCCTAGACCTTCCTATAAGAAGTTAGCCAAAAAGTAGCTTCGAAAAACGCTTAGGTTAAGTTTCAGAGTTGCTTCTAATGTACCAAAGCTGGACTTAGACATAATTTCACTCTCACAACATTATGGCTGGTTGGAGACAGTCCGAACCACAAGTACCGGGTCCATGGTTCTGGGCGTATACTGGGGGGACGGGGACGACTCCCATTAACCCCTGACTATACCGGGGATACGCTTATCACAATGCCTTTCTGGTCTGTGCTGAAGCAGGGCATTCTGGCAGCCAAGTGGCTTGACCTTTATTAGTGAGCCTGGTTACCCCCTCTCGGAACCACAGACTTAGAAATCGCCAGCTCATATACAGTGCATAAAATATATTTATATATATACCCTTATACACCATTTTAATAAAAAATATCACAAAATTCTTCTAAGTCCCTCGGGAAGAGTGAAAGACGCGCACGTTCATTTTCAGAGCTACTAGACATTCCTATAAGAAGTTAGCCAAAAAGTAGCTTCGAAAAACGCTTAGGTTAAGTTTCAGAGTTGCTTCTAATGAACCAAAGCTGGACTTAGACATAATTTCACTCTCACAACATTATGGCTGGTTGGAGACAGTCCGAACCACAAGTACCGGGTCCATGGTTCTGGGCGTATACCGGGGGGACGGGGACGACTCCCATTAACCCCTGACTATACCGGGGATACGCTTATCACAATGCCTTTCTGGTCTGTGCTGAAGCAGGGCATTCTGGCAGCCAAGTGGCTTGACCTTTATTAGTGAGTCTGGTTAACCCCTCTCGGAACTACAGACTTAGAAATCGCAAGCTCATATACAGTGCATAAAATATATTTATATATATACCCTTATACACCATTTTAATAAAAAATATCACAAAATTCTTCTAAGTCCCTCGGGAAGAGTGAAAGACGCGCACGTTCATTTTCAGAGCTCCTAGACCTTCCTATAAGAAGTTAGCCAAAAAGTAGCTTCGAAAAACGCTTAGGTTAAGTTTCAGAGTTGCTTCTAATGTACCAAAGCTGGACTTAGACATAATTTCACTCTCACAACATTATGGCTGGTTGGAGACAGTCCGAACAACAAGTACCGGGTCCATGGTTCTGGGCGTATACTGGGGTGACGGGGACGACTCCCATTAACCCCTGACTATACCGGGGATACGCTTATCACAATGCCTTTCTGGTCTGTGCTGAAGCAGGGCATTCTGGCAGCCAAGTGGCTTGACCTTTATTAGTGAGCCTGGTTACCCCCTCTCGGAACCACAGACTTAGAAATCGCCAGCTCATATACAGTGCATAAAATATATTTATATATATACCCTTATACACCATTTTAATAAAAAATATCACAAAATTCTTCTAAGTCCCTCGGGAAGAGTGAAAGACGCGCACGTTCATTTTCAGAGCTACTAGACATTCCTATAAGAAGTTAGCCAAAAAGTAGCTTCGAAAAACGCTTAGGTTAAGTTTCAGAGTTGCTTCTAATGTACCAAAGCTGGACTTAGACATAATTTCACTCTCACAACATTATGGCTGGTTGGAGACAGTCCGAACCACAAGTACCGGGTCCATGGTTCTGGGCGTATACTGGGGGGACGGGGACGACTCCCATTAACCCCTGACTATACCGGGGATACGCTTATCACAATGCCTTTCTGGTCTGTGCTGAAGCAGGGCATTCTGGCAGCCAAGTGGCTTGACCTTTATTAGTGAGCCTGGTTAACCCCTCTCGGAACTACAGACTTAGAAATCGCCAGCTCATATACAGTGCATAAAATATATTTATATATATACCCTTATACACCATTTTAATAAAAAATATCACAAAATTCTTCTAAGTCCCTCGGGAAGAGTGAAAGACGCGCACGTTCATTTTCAGAGCTGCTAGACCTTCCTATAAGAAGTTAGCCAAAAAGTAGCTTCGAAAAACGCTTAGGTTAAGTTTCAGAGTTGCTTCTAAAGTACCAAAGCTGGACTTAGACATAATTTCACTCTCACAACATTATGGCTGGTTGGAGACAGTCCGAACAACAAGTACCGGGTCCATGGTTCTGGGCGTATACTGGGGTGATGGGGACGACTCCCATTAACCCCTGACTATACCGGGGATACGCTTATCACAATGCCTTTCTGGTCTGTGCTGAAGCAGGGCATTCTGGCAGCCAAGTGGCTTGACCTTTATTAGTGAGCCTGGTTAACCCCTCTCGGAACTACAGACTTAGAAATCGCCAGCTCATATACAGTGCATAAAATATATTTATATATATACCCTTATACACCATTTTAATAAAAAATATCACAAAATTCTTCTAAGTCCCTCGGGAAGAGTGAAAGACGCGCACGTTCATTTTCAGAGCTCCTAGACCTTCCTATAAGAAGTTAGCCAAAAAGTAGCTTCGAAAAACGCTTAGGTTAAGTTTCAGAGTTGCTTCTAATGTACCAAAGCTGGACTTAGACATAATTTCACTCTCACAACATTATGGCTGGTTGGAGACAGTCCGAACCACAAGTACCGGGTCCATGGTTCTGGGCGTATACTGGGGGGACGGGGACGACTACCATTAACCCCTGACTATACCGGGGATACGCTTATCACAATGCCTTTCTGGTCTGTGCTGAAGCAGGGCATTCTGGCAGCCAAGTGGCTTGACCTTTATTAGTGAGCCTGGTTAACCCCTCTCGGAACTACAGACTTAGAAATCGCCAGCTCATATACAGTGCATAAAATATATTTATATATATACCCTTATACACCATTTTAATAAAAAATATCACAAATTTCTTCTAAGTCCCTCGGGAAGAGTGAAAGACGCGCACGTTCATTTTCAGAGCTCCTAGACCTTCCTATAAGAAGTTAGCCAAAAAGTAGCTTCGAAAAACGCTTAGGTTAAGTTTCAGAGTTGCTTCTAATGTACCAAAGCTGGACTTAGACATAATTTCACTCTCACAACATTATGGCTGGTTGGAGACAGTCCGAACAACAAGTACCGGGTCCATGGTTCTGGGCGTATACTGGGGTGACGGGGACGACTCCCATTAACCCCTGACTATACCGGGGATACGCTTATCACAATGCCTTTCTGGTCTGTGCTGAAGCAGGGCATTCTGGCAGCCAAGTGGCTTGACCTTTATTAGTGAGCCTGGTTACCCCCTCTCGGAACCACAGACTTAGAAATCGCCAGCTCATATACAGTGCATAAAATATATTTATATATATACCATTATACACCATTTTAATAAAAAATATCACAAAATTCTTCTAAGTCACTCGGGAAGAGTGAAAGACGCGCACGTTCATTTTCAGAGCTCCTAGACCTTCTTATAAGAAGTTAGCCAAAAAGTAGCTTCGAAAAACGCTTAGGTTACGTTTCAGAGTTGCTTCTAATGTACCAAAGCTGGACTTAGACATAATTTCACTCTCACAACATTATGGCTGGTTGGAGACAGTCCGAACCACAAGTACCGGGTCCATGGTTCTGGGCGTATACTGGGGGGACGGGGACGACTCCCATTAACCCCTGACTATACCGGGGATACGCTTATCACAATGCCTTTCTGGTCTGTGCTGAAGCAGGGCATTCTGGCAGCCAAGTGGCTTGACCTTTATTAGTGAGCCTGGTTACCCCCTCTCGGAACCACAGACTTAGAAATCGCCAGCTCATATACAGTGCATAAAATATATTTATATATAAACCCTTTTACACCATTTTAATAAAAAATATCACAAAATTCTTCTAAGTCCCTCAGGAAGAGTGAAAGACGCGCACTTTCATTTTCAGAGCTCCTAGACCTTCCTATAAGAAGTTAGCCAAAAAGTAGCTTCGAAGAATGCTTAGGTTAAGTTTCAGAGTTGGTTCTAATGTACCGAAGCTGGACTTAGACATAATTTCACTCTCACAACATTATGGCTGGTTGGAGACAGTCCGAACAACAAGTACCGGGTCCATGGTTCTGGGCGTATACTGGGGTGACGGGGACGACTCCCATTAACCCCTGACTATACCGGGGATACGCTTATCACAATGCCTTTCTGGTCTGTGCTGAAGCAGGGCATTCTGGCAGCCAAGTGGCTTGACCTTTATTAGTGAGCCTGGTTACCCCCTCTCGGAACCACAGACTTAGAAATCGCCAGCTCATATACAGTGCATAAAATATATTTATATATATACCCTTATACACCATTTTAATAAAAAATATCACAAAATTCTTCTAAGTCCCTCGGGAAGAGTGAAAGACGCGCACGTTCATTTTCAGAGCTCCTAGACCTTCCTATAAGAAGTTAGCCAAAAAGTAGCTTCGAAAAACGCTTAGGTTAAGTTTCAGAGTTGCTTCTAATGTACCAAAGCTGGACTTAGACATAATTTCACTCTCACAACATTATGGCTGGTTGGAGACAGTCCGAACCACAAGTACCGGGTCCATGGTTCTGGGCGTATACTGGGGGGACGGGGACGACTACCATTAACCCCTGACTATACCGGGGATACGCTTATCACAATGCCTTTCTGGTCTGTGCTGAAGCAGGGCATTCTGGCAGCCAAGTGGCTTGACCTTTATTAGTGAGCCTGGTTAACCCCTCTCGGAACTACAGACTTAGAAATCGCCAGCTTATATACAGTGCATAAAATATATTTATATATATACCCTTATACACCATTTTAATAAAAAATATCACAAAATTCTTCTAAGTCCCTCGGGAAAAGTGAAAGACGCGCACGTTCATTTTCAGAGCTCCTAGACCTTCCTATAAGAAGTTAGCCAAAAAGTAGCTTCGAAAAACGCTTAGGTTAAGTTTCAGAGTTGCTTCTAATGTACCAAAGCTGGACTTAGACATAATTTCACTCTCACAACATTATGGCTGGTTGGAGACAGTCCGAACAACAAGTACCGGGTCCATGGTTCTGGGCGTATACTGGGGTGACGGGGACGACTCCCATTAACCCCTGACTATACCGGGGATACGCTTATCACAATGCCTTTCTGGTCTGTGCTGAAGCAGGGCATTCTGGCAGCCAAGTGGCTTGACCTTTATTAGTGAGCCTGGTTACCCCCTCTCGGAACCACAGACTTAGAAATCGCCAGCTCATATACAGTGCATAAAATATATTTATATATATACCCTTATACACCATTTTAATAAAAAATATCACAAAATTCTTCTAAGTCCCTCGGGAAGAGTGAAAGACGCGCACGTTCATTTTCAGAGCTACTAGACATTCCTATAAGAAGTTAGCCAAAAAGTAGCTTCGAAAAACGCTTAGGTTAAGTTTCAGAGTTGCTTCAAATGAACCAAAGCTGGACTTAGACATAATTTCACTCTCACAACATTATGGCTGGTTGGAGACAGTCCGAACCACAAGTACCGGGTCCATGGTTCTGGGCGTATACCGGGGGGACGGGGACGACTCCCATTAACCCCTGACTATACCGGGGATACGCTTATCACAATGCCTTTCTGGTCTGTGCTGAAGCAGGGCATTCTGGCAGCCAAGTGGCTTGACCTTTATTAGTGAGTCTGGTTACCCCCTCTCGGAACTACAGACTTAGAAATCGCCAGCTCATATACAGTGCATAAAATATATTTATATATATACCATTATACACCATTTTAATAAAAAATATCACAAAATTCTTGTAAGTCACTCGGGAAGAGTGAAAGACGCGCACGTTCATTTTCAGAGCTCCTAGACCTTCTTATAAGAAGTTAGCCAAAAAGTAGCTTCGAAAAACGCTTAGGTTACGTTTCAGAGTTGCTTCTAATGTACCAAAGCTGGACTTAGACATAATTTCACTCTCACAACATTATGGCTGGTTGGAGACAGTCCGAACCACAAGTACCGGGTCCATGGTTCTGGGCGTATACTGGGGGGACGGGAGGGACTCCCATTAACCCCTGAAAATACCGGGGATACGCTTATCACAATGCCTTTCTGTCTGTGCTGAAGCAGGGCATTCTGGCAGCCAAGTGGCTTGACCTTTATTAGTGAGCCTGGTTACCCCCTCTCGGAACCACAGACTTAGAAATCGCCAGCTCATATACAGTGCATAAAATATATTTATATATATATACCCTTATACACCATTTTAATAAAAAATATCACAAAATTCTTCTAAGTCCCTCGGGAAGAGTGAAAGACGCGCACGTTCATTTTTAGAGCTCCTAGACCTTCCTATAAGAAGTTAGCCAAAAAGTAGCTTCGAAAAACGCTTAGGTTAAGTTTCAGAGTTGCTTCTAATGTACCAAAGCTGGACTTAGACATAATTTCACTCTCACAACATTATGGCTGGTTGGAGACAGTCCGAACCACAAGTACCGGGTCCATGGTTCTGGGCGTATACTGGGGGGACGGGGACGACTCCCATTAACCCCTGACTATACCGGGGATACGCTTATCACAATGCCTTTCTGGTCTGTGCTGAAGCAGGGCATTCTGGCAGCCAAGTGGCTTGACCTTTATTAGTGAGTCTGGTTACCCCCTCTCGGAACTACAGACTTAGAAATCGCCAGCTCATATACAGTGCATAAAATATATTTATATATATACCCTTATACACCATTTTAATAAAAAATTTCACAAAATTCTTCTAAGTCCCTCGGGAAGAGTGAAAGACGCGCACGTTCATTTTCAGAGCTACTAGACATTCCTATAAGAAGTTAGCCAAAAAGTAGCTTCGAAAAACGCTTAGGTTAAGTTTCAGAGTTGCTTCTAATGAACCAAAGCTGGACTTAGACATAATTTCACTCTCACAACATTATGGCTGGTTGGAGACAGTCCGAACCACAAGTACCGGGTCCATGGTTCTGGGCGTATACCGGGGGGACGGGGACGACTCCCATTAACCCCTGACTATACCGGGGATACGCTTATCACAATGCCTTTCTGGTCTGTGCTGAAGCAGGGCATTCTGGCAGCCAATTGGCTTGACCTTTATTAGTGAGTCTGGTTACCCCCTCTCGGAACTACAGACTTAGAAATCGCCAGCTCATATACAGTGCATAAAATATATTTATATATATACCATTATACACCATTTTAATAAAAAATATCACAAAATTCTTCTAAGTCCCTCGGGAAGAGTGAAAGACGCGCACGTTCATTTTCAGAGCTACTAGACATTCCTATAAGAAGTTAGCCAAAAAGTAGCTTCGAAAAACGCTTAGGTTAAGTTTCAGAGTTGCTTCAAATGAACCAAAGCTGGACTTAGACATAATTTCACTCTCACAACATTATGGCTGGTTGGAGACAGTCCGAACCACAAGTACCGGGTCCATGGTTCTGGGCGTATACCGGGGGGACGGGGACGACTCCCATTAACCCCTGACTATACCGGGGATACGCTTATCACAATGCCTTTCTGGTCTGTGCTGAAGCAGGGCATTCTGGCAGCCAAGTGGCTTGACCTTTATTAGTGAGTCTGGTTACCCCCTCTCGGAACTACAGACTTAGAAATCGCCAGCTCATATACAGTGCATAAAATATATTTATATATATACCATTATACACCATTTTAATAAAAAATATCACAAAATTCTTGTAAGTCACTCGGGAAGAGTGAAAGACGCGCACGTTCATTTTCAGAGCTCCTAGACCTTCTTATAAGAAGTTAGCCAAAAAGTAGCTTCGAAAAACGCTTAGGTTACGTTTCAGAGTTGCTTCTAATGTACCAAAGCTGGACTTAGACATAATTTCACTCTCACAACATTATGGCTGGTTGGAGACAGTCCGAACCACAAGTACCGGGTCCATGGTTCTGGGCGTATACTGGGGGGACGGGAGGGACTCCCATTAACCCCTGAAAATACCGGGGATACGCTTATCACAATGCCTTTCTGTCTGTGCTGAAGCAGGGCATTCTGGCAGCCAAGTGGCTTGACCTTTATTAGTGAGCCTGGTTACCCCCTCTCGGAACCACAGACTTAGAAATCGCCAGCTCATATACAGTGCATAAAATATATTTATATATATATACCCTTATACACCATTTTAATAAAAAATATCACAAAATTCTTCTAAGTCCCTCGGGAAGAGTGAAAGACGCGCACGTTCATTTTTAGAGCTCCTAGACCTTCCTATAAGAAGTTAGCCAAAAAGTAGCTTCGAAAAACGCTTAGGTTAAGTTTCAGAGTTGCTTCTAATGTACCAAAGCTGGACTTAGACATAATTTCACTCTCACAACATTATGGCTGGTTGGAGACAGTCCGAACCACAAGTACCGGGTCCATGGTTCTGGGCGTATACTGGGGGGACGGGGACGACTCCCATTAACCCCTGACTATACCGGGGATACGCTTATCACAATGCCTTTCTGGTCTGTGCTGAAGCAGGGCATTCTGGCAGCCAAGTGGCTTGACCTTTATTAGTGAGTCTGGTTACCCCCTCTCGGAACTACAGACTTAGAAATCGCCAGCTCATATACAGTGCATAAAATATATTTATATATATACCCTTATACACCATTTTAATAAAAAATTTCACAAAATTCTTCTAAGTCCCTCGGGAAGAGTGAAAGACGCGCACGTTCATTTTCAGAGCTACTAGACATTCCTATAAGAAGTTAGCCAAAAAGTAGCTTCGAAAAACGCTTAGGTTAAGTTTCAGAGTTGCTTCTAATGAACCAAAGCTGGACTTAGACATAATTTCACTCTCACAACATTATGGCTGGTTGGAGACAGTCCGAACCACAAGTACCGGGTCCATGGTTCTGGGCGTATACCGGGGGGACGGGGACGACTCCCATTAACCCCTGACTATACCGGGGATACGCTTATCACAATGCCTTTCTGGTCTGTGCTGAAGCAGGGCATTCTGGCAGCCAATTGGCTTGACCTTTATTAGTGAGTCTGGTTACCCCCTCTCGGAACTACAGACTTAGAAATCGCCAGCTCATATACAGTGCATAAAATATATTTATATATATACCATTATACACCATTTTAATAAAAAATATCACAAAATTCTTCTAAGTCACTCGGGAAGAGTGAAAGACGCGCACATTCATTTTCAGAGCTCCTAGACCTTCTTATAAGAAGTTAGCCAAAAAGTAGCTTCGAAAAACGCTTAGGTTACGTTTCAGAGTTGCTTCTAATGTACCAAAGCTGGACTTAGACATAATTTCACTCTCACAACATTATGGCTGGTTGGAGACAGTCCGAACCACAAGTACCGGGTCCATGGTTCTGGGCGTATACTGGGGGGACGGGGACGACTCCCATTAACCCCTGACTATACCGGGGATACGCTTATCACAATGCCTTTCTGGTCTGTGCTGAAGCAGGGCATTCTGGCAGCCAAGTGGCTTGACCTTTATTAGTGAGCCTGGTTACCCCCTCTCGGAACCACAGACTTAGAAATCGCCAGCTCATATACAGTGCATAAAATATATTTATATATATACCCTTATACACCATTTTAATAAAAAATATCACAAAATTCTTCTAAGTCCCTCAGGAAGAGTGAAAGACGCGCACTTTCATTTTCAGAGCTCCTAGACCTTCCTATAAGAAGTTAGCCAAAAAGTAGCTTCGAAGAATGCTTAGGTTAAGTTTCAGAGTTGCTTCTAATGTACCGAAGCTGGACTTAGACATAATTTCACTCTCACAACATTATGGCTGGTTGGAGACAGTCCGAACCACAAGTACCAGGTCCATGGTTCTGGGCGTATACTGGGGGGACGGGGGGGACTCCCATTAACCCCTGAAAATACCGGGGATACGCTTATCACAATGCCTTTCTGGTCTGTGCTGAAGCAGGGCATTCTGGCAGCCAAGTGGCTTGACCTTTATTAGTGAGCCTGGTTACCCCCTCTCGGAACTACAGACTTAGAAATCGCCAGCTCATATACAGTGCATAAAATATATTTATATATATATACCCTTATACACCATTTTAATAAAAAATATCACAAAATTCTTCTAAGTCCCTCGGGAAGAGTGAAAGACGCGCACGTTCATTTTTAGAGCTCCTAGACCTTCCTATAAGAAGTTAGCCAAAAAGTAGCTTCGAAAAACGCTTAGGTTAAGTTTCAGAGTTGCTTCTAATGTACCAAAGCTGGACTTAGACATAATTTCACTCTCACAACATTATGGCTGGTTGGAGACAGTCCGAACCACAAGTACCGGGTCCATGGTTCTGGGCGTATACTGGGGGGACGGGGACGACTCCCATTAACCCCTGACTATACCGGGGATACGCTTATCACAATGCCTTTCTGGTCTGTGCTGAAGCAGGGCATTCTGGCAGCCAAGTGGCTTGACCTTTATTAGTGAGCCTGGTTACCCCCTCTCGGAACTACAGACTTAGAAATCGCCAGCTCATATACAGTGCATAAAATATATTTATATATACCCTTATACACCATTTTAATAAAAAATATCACAAAATTCTTCTAAGTCCCTCGGGAAGAGTGAAAGACGCGCACGTTCATTTTCAGAGCTCCTAGACCTTCCTATAAGAAGTTAGCCAAAAAGTAGTTTCGAAAAACGCTTAGGTTAAGTTTCAGAGTTGCTTCTAATGTACCGAAGCTGGACTTAGACATAATTTCACTCTCACAACATTATGGCTGGTTGGAGACAGTCCGAACCACAAGTACCGGGTCCATGGTTCTGGGCGTATACCGGGGGGACGGGGACGACTCCCATTAACCCCTGACTATACCGGGGATACGCTTATCACAATGCCTTTCTGGTCTGTGCTGAAGCAGGGCATTCTGGCAGCCAAGTGGCTTGACCTTTATTAGTGAGTCTGGTTACCCCCTCTCGGAACTACAGACTTAGAAATCGCCAGCTCATATACAGTGCATAAAATATATTTATATATATACCCTTATACACCATTTTAATAAAAAATTTCACAAAATTCTTCTAAGTCCCTAGGGAAGAGTGAAAGACGCGCACTTTCATTTTCAGAACTCCTAGACCTTCCTATAAGAAGTTAGCCAAAAAGTAGCTTCGAAGAATGCTTAGGTTAAGTTTCAGAGTTGCTTCTAATGTACCGAAGCTGGACTTAGACATAATTTCACTCTCACAACATTATGGCTGGTTGGAGACAGTCCGAACCACAAGTACCAGGTCCATGGTTCTGGGCGTATACTGGGGGGACGGGGGGGACTCCCATTAACCCCTGAAAATACCAGGGATACGATTATCACAATGCCTTTCTGGTCTGTGCTGAAGAAGGGCATTCTGGCAGCCAAGTGGCTTGACCTTTATTAGTGAGCCTGGTTACCCCCTCTCGGAACCACAGACTTAGAAATCGCCAGCTCATATACAGTGCATAAAATATATTTATATATATATATACCCTTATACACCATTTTAATAAAAAATATCACAAAATTCTTCTAAGTCCCTCGGGAAGAGTGAAAGACGCGCACGTTCATTTTTAGAGCTCCTAGACCTTCCTATAAGAAGTTAGCCAAAAAGTAGCTTCGAAAAACGCTTAGGTTAAGTTTCAGAGTTGCTTCTAATGTACCAAAGCTGGACTTAGACATAATTTCACTCTCACAACATTATGGCTGGTTGGAGACAGTCCGAACCACAAGTACCGGGTCCATGGTTCTGGGCGTATACTGGGGGGACGGGGACGACTCCCATTAACCCCTGACTATACCGGGGATACGCTTATCACAATGCCTTTCTGGTCTGTGCTGAAGCAGGGCATTCTGGCAGCCAAGTGGCTTGACCTTTATTAGTGAGCCTGGTTAACCCCTCTCGGAACTACAGACTTAGAAATCGCCAGCTCATATACAGTGCATAAAATATATTTATATATATACCCTTATACACCATTTTAATAATAAATATCACAAAATTCTTCTAAGTCCCTCGGGAAGAGTGGAAGACGCGCACGTTCATTTTCAGAGCTCCTAGACCTTCCTATAAGAAGTTAGCCTAAAAGTAGCTTCGAAAAACGCTTAGGTTAAGTTTCAGAGTTGCTTCTAATGTACCGAAGCTGGACTTAGACATAATTTCACTCTCACAACATTATGGCTGGTTGGAGACAGTCCGAACCACAAGTACCGGGTCCATGGTTCTGGGCGTATACCGGGGGGACGGGGACGACTCCCATTAACCCCTGACTATACCGGGGATACGCTTATCACAATGCCTTTCTGGTCTGTGCTGAAGCAGGGCATTCTGGCAGCCAAGTGGCTTGACCTTTATTAGTGAGTCTGGTTACCCCCTCTCGGAACTACAGACTTAGAAATCGCCAGCTCATATACAGTGCATACAATATATTTATATATATACCCTTATACACCATTTTAATAAAAAATTTCACAAAATTCTTCTAAGTCCCTAGGGAAGAGTGAAAGACGCGCACTTTCATTTTCAGAACTCCTAGACCTTCCTATAAGAAGTTAGCCAAAAAGTAGCTTCGAAGAATGCTTAGGTTAAGTTTCAGAGTTGCTTCTAATGTACCGAAGCTGGACTTAGACATAATTTCACTCTCACAACATTATGGCTGGTTGGAGACAGTCCGAACCACAAGTACCAGGTCCATGGTTCTGGGCGTATACTGGGGGGACGGGGGGGACTCCCATTAACCCCTGAAAATACCAGGGATACGATTATCACAATGCCTTTCTGGTCTGTGCTGAAGAAGGGCATTCTGGCAGCCAAGTGGCTTGACCTTTATTAGTGAGCCTGGTTACCCCCTCTCGGAACCACAGACTTAGAAATCGCCAGCTCATATACAGTGCATAAAATATATTTATATATATATATACCCTTATACACCATTTTAATAAAAAATATCACAAAATTCTTCTAAGTCCCTCGGGAAGAGTGAAAGACGCGCACGTTCATTTTTAGAGCTCCTAGACCTTCCTATAAGAAGTTAGCCAAAAAGTAGCTTCGAAAAACGCTTAGGTTAAGTTTCAGAGTTGCTTCTAATGTACCAAAGCTGGACTTAGACATAATTTCACTCTCACAACATTATGGCTGGTTGGAGACAGTCCGAACCACAAGTACCGGGTCCATGGTTCTGGGCGTATACTGGGGGGACGGGGACGACTCCCATTAACCCCTGACTATACCGGGGATACGCATATCACAATGCCTTTCTGGTCTGTGCTGAAGCAGGGCATTCTGGCAGCCAAGTGGCTTGACCTTTATTAGTGAGCCTGGTTAACCCCTCTCGGAACTACAGACTTAGAAATCGCCAGCTCATATACAGTGCATAAAATATATTTATATATATACCCTTATACACCATTTTAATAAAAAATATCACAAAATTCTTCTAAGTCCCTCGGGAAGAGTGAAAGACGCGCACGTTCATTTTCAGAGCTCCTAGACCTTCCTATAAGAAGTTAGCCAAAAAGTAGCTTCGAAAAACGCTTAGGTTAAGTTTCAGAGTTGCTTCTAATGTACCAAAGCTGGACTTAGACATAATTTCACTCTCACAACATTATGGCTGGTTGGAGACAGTCCGAACAACAAGTACCGGGTCCATGGTTCTGGGCGTATACTGGGGTGACGGGGACGACTCCCATTAACCCCTGACTATACCGGGGATACGCTTATCACAATGCCTTTCTGGTCTGTGCTGAAGCAGGGCATTCTGGCAGCCAAGTGGCTTGACCTTTATTAGTGAGCCTGGTTAACCCCTCTCGGAACCACAGACTTAGAAATCGCCAGCTCATATACAGTGCATAAAATATATTTATATATATACCCTTATACACCATTTTAATAAAAAATATCACAAAATTCTTCTAAGTCCCTCGGGAAGAGTGAAAGACGCGCACGTTCATTTTCAGAGCTCCTAGACCTTCCTATAAGAAGTTAGCCAAAAAGTAGCTTCGAAAAACGCTTAGGTTAAGTTTCAGAGTTGCTTCTAATGTACCAAAGCTGGACTTAGACATAATTTCACTCTCACAACATTATGGCTGGTTGGAGACAGTCCGAACCACAAGTACCGGGTCCATGGTTCTGGGCGTATACTGGGGGGACGGGGACGACTCCCATTAACCCCTGACTATACCGGGGATACGCTTATCACAATGCCTTTCTGGTCTGTGCTGAAGCAGGGCATTCTGGCAGCCAAGTGGCTTGACCTTTATTAGTGAGCCTGGTTAACCCCTCTCGGAACTACAGACTTAGAAATCGCCAGCTCATATACAGTGCATAAAATATATTTATATATATACCCTTATACACCATTTTAATAAAAAATATCACAAAATTCTTCTAAGTCCCTCGGGAAGAGTGAAAGACGCGCACGTTCATTTTCAGAGCTCCTAGACCTTCCTATAAGAAGTTAGCCAAAAAGTAGCTTCGAAAAACGCTTAGGTTAAGTTTCAGAGTTGCTTCTAATGTACCAAAGCTGGACTTAGACATAATTTCACTCTCACAACATTATGGCTGGTTGGAGACAGTCCGAACCACAAGTACCGGGTCCATGGTTCTGGGCGTATACTGGGGGGACGGGGACGACTCCCATTAACCCCTGACTATACCGGGGATACGCTTATCACAATGCCTTTCTGGTCTGTGCTGAAGCAGGGCATTCTGGCAGCCAAGTGGCTTGACCATTATTAGTGAGCCTGGTTAACCCCTCTCGGAACTACAGACTTAGAAATCGCCAGCTCATATACAGTGCATAAAATATATTTATATATATACCCTTATACACCATTTTAATAAAAAATATCACAAAATTCTTCTAAGTCCCTCGGGAAGAGTGAAAGACGCGCACGTTCATTTTCAGAGCTCCTAGACCTTCCTATAAGAAGTTAGCCAAAAAGTAGCTCCGAAAAACGCTTAGGTTAAGTTTCAGAGTTGCTTCTAAAGTACCAAAGCTGGACTTAGACATAATTTCACTCTCACAACATTATGGCTGGTTGGAGACAGTCCGAACCACAAGTACCGGGTCCATGGTTCTGGGCGTATACTGGGGGGACGGGGACGACTCCCATTAACCCCTGACTATACCGGGGATACGCTTATCACAATGCCTTTCTGGTCTGTGCTGAAGCAGGGCATTCTGGCAGCCAAGTGGCTTGACCTTTATTAGTGAGCCTGGTTAACCCCTCTCGGAACTACAGACTTAGAAATCGCCAGCTCATATACAGTGCATAAAATATATTTATATATATACCCTTATACACCATTTTAATAAAAAATATCACAAAATTCTTCTAAGTCCCTCGGGAAGAGTGAAAGACGCGCACGTTCATTTTCAGAGCTCCTAGACCTTCCTATAAGAAGTTAGCCTAAAAGTAGCTTCGAAAAACGCTTAGGTTAAGTTTCAGAGTTGCTTCTAATGTACCAAAGCTGGACTTAGACATAATTTCACTCTCACAACATTATGGCTGGTTGGAGACAGTCCGAACCACAAGTACCGGGTCCATGGTTCTGGGCGTATACTGGGGGGACGGGGACGACTCCCATTAACCCCTGACTATACCGGGGATACGCATATCACAATGCCTTTCTGGTCTGTGCTGAAGCAGGGCATTCTGGCAGCCAAATGGCTTGACCTTTATTAGTGAGCCTGGTTAACCCCTCTCGGAACTACAGACTTAGAAATCGCCAGCTCATATACAGTGCATAAAATATATTTATATATATACCCTTATACACCATTTTAATAAAAAATATCACAAAATTCTTCTAAGTCCCTCGGGAAGAGTGAAAGACGCGCACGTTCATTTTCACAGCTCCTAGACCTTCCTATAAGAAGTTAGCCAAAAAGTAGCTTCGAAAAACGCTTAGGTTAAGTTTCAGAGTTGCTTCTAATGTACCAAAGCTGGACTTAGACATAATTTCACTCTCACAACATTATGGCTGGTTGGAGACAGTCCGAACAACAAGTACCGGGTCCATGGTTCTGGGCGTATACTGGGGTGACGGGGACGACTCCCATTAACCCCTGACTATACCGGGGATACGCTTATCACAATGCCTTTCTGGTCTGTGCTGAAGCAGGGCATTCTGGCAGCCAAGTGGCTTGACCTTTATTAGTGAGCCTGGTTACCCCCTCTCGGAACCACAGACTTAGAAATCGCCAGCTCATATACAGTGCATAAAATATATTTATATATTTACCCTTATACACCATTTTAATAAAAAATATCACAAAATTCTTCTAAGTCCCTCGGGAAGAGTGAAAGACGCGCACGTTCATTTTCAGAGCTCCTAGACCTTCCTATAAGAAGTTAGCCAAAAAGTAGCTTCGAAAAACGCTTAGGTTAAGTTTCAGAGTTGCTTCTAATGTACCAAAGCTGGACTTAGACATAATTTCACTCTCACAACATTATGGCTGGTTGGAGACAGTCCGAACCACAAGTACCGGGTCCATGGTTCTGGGCGTATACTGGGGGGACGGGGACGACTCCCATTAACCCCTGACTATACCGGGGATACGCTTATCACAATGCCTTTCTGGTCTGTGCTGAAGCAGGGCATTCTGGCAGCCAAGTGGCTTGACCTTTATTAGTGAGCCTGGTTAACCCCTCTCGGAACTACAGACTTAGAAATCGCCAGCTCATATACAGTGCATAAAATATATTTATATATATACCCTTATACACCATTTTAATAAAAAATATCACAAAATTCTTTTAAGTCCCTCGGGAAGAGTGAAAGACGCGCACGTTCATTTTCAGAGCTCCTAGACCTTCCTATAAGAAGTTAGCCAAAAAGTAGCTTCGAAAAACGCTTAGGTTAAGTTTCAGAGTTGCTTCTAATGTACCAAAGCTGGACTTAGACATAATTTCACTCTCACAACATTATGGCTGGTTGGAGACAGTCCGAACCACAAGTACCGGGTCCATGGTTCTGGGCGTATACTGGGGGGACGGGGACGACTCCCATTAACCCCTGACTATACCGGGGATACGCTTATCACAATGCCTTTCTGGTCTGTGCTGAAGCAGGGCATTCTGGCAGCCAAGTGGCTTGACCATTATTAGTGAGCCTGGTTAACCCCTCTCGGAACTACAGACTTAGAAATCGCCAGCTCATATACAGTGCATAAAATATATTTATATATATACCCTTATACACCATTTTAATAAAAAATATCACAAAATTCTTCTAAGTCCCTCGGGAAGAGTGAAAGACGCGCACTTTCATTTTCAGAACTCCTAGACCTTCCTATAAGAAGTTAGCCAAAAAGTAGCTTCGAAGAATGCTTAGGTTAAGTTTCAGAGTTGCTTCTAATGTACCGAAGCTGGACTTAGACATAATTTCACTCTCACAACATTATGGCTGGTTGGAGACAGTCCGAACCACAAGTACCAGGTCCATGGTTCTGGGCGTATACTGGGGGGACGGGGGGGACTCCCATTAACCCCTGAAAATACCAGGGATACGCTTATCACAATGCCTTTCTGGTCTGTGCTGAAGAAGGGCATTCTGGCAGCCAAGTGGCTTGACCTTTATTAGTGAGCCTGGTTACCCCCTCTCGGAACCACAGACTTAGAAATCGCCAGCTCATATACAGTGCATAAAATATATTTATATATATATACCCTTATACACCATTTTAATAAAAAATATCACAAAATTCTTCTAAGTCCCTCGGGAAGAGTGAAAGACGCGCACGTTCATTTTTAGAGCTCCTAGACCTTCCTATAAGAAGTTAGCCAAAAAGTAGCTTCGAAAAACGCTTAGGTTAAGTTTCAGAGTTGCTTCTAATGTACCAAAGCTGGACTTAGACATAATTTCACTCTCACAACATTATGGCTGGTTGGAGACAGTCCGAACCACAAGTACCGGGTCCATGGTTCTGGGCGTATACTGGGGGGACGGGGACGACTCCCATTAACCCCTGACTATACCGGGGATACGCTTATCACAATGCCTTTCTGGTCTGTGCTGAAGCAGGGCATTCTGGCAGCCAAGTGGCTTGACCTTTATTAGTGAGCCTGGTTAACCCCTCTCGGAACTACAGACTTAGAAATCGCCAGCTCATATACAGTGCATAAAATATATTTATATATATACCCTTATACACCATTTTAATAAAAAATATCACAAAATTCTTCTAAGTCCCTCGGGAAGAGTGAAAGACGCGCACGTTCATTTTCAGAGCTCCTAGACCTTCCTATAAGAAGTTAGCCAAAAAGTAGCTTCGAAAAACGCATAGGTTAAGTTTCAGAGTTGCTTCTAATGTACCAAAGCTGGACTTAGACATAATTTCACTCTCACAACATTATGGCTGGTTGGAGACAGTCCGAACCACAAGTACCGGGTCCATGGTTCTGGGCGTATACTGGGGGGACGGGGACGACTCCCATTAACCCCTGACTATACCGGGGATACGCTTATCACAATGCCTTTCTGGTCTGTGCTGAAGCAGGGCATTCTGGCAGCCAAGTGGCTTGACCATTATTAGTGAGCCTGGTTAACCCCTCTCGGAACTACAGACTTAGAAATCGCCAGCTCATATACAGTGCATAAAATATATTTATATATATACCCTTATACACAATTTTAATAAAAAATATCACAAAATTCTTCTAAGTCCCTCGGGAAGAGTGAAAGACGCGCACGTTCATTTTCAGAGCTCCTAGACATTCCTATAAGAAGTTAGCCAAAAAGTAGCTTCGAAAAACGCTTAGGTTAAGTTTCAGAGTTGCTTCTAATGTACCAAAGCTGGACTTAGACATAATTTCACTCTCACAACATTATGGCTGGTTGGAGACAGTCCGAACCACAAGTACTGGTCCATGGTTCTGGGCGTATACTGGGGTGACGGGGACGACTCCCATTAACCCCTGACTATACCGGGGATACGCTTATCACAATGCCTTTCTGGTCTGTGCTGAAGCAGGGCATTCTGGCAGCCAAGTGGCTTGACCTTTATTAGTGAGCCTGGTTACCCCCTCTCGGAACCACAGACTTAGAAATCGCCAGCTCATATACAGTGCATAAAATATATTTATATATTTACCCTTATACACCATTTTAATAAAAAATATCACAAAATTCTTCTAAGTCCCTCGGGAAGAGTGAAAGACGCGCACGTTCATTTTCAGAGCTCCTAGACCTTCCTATAAGAAGTTAGCCAAAAAGTAGCTTCGAAAAACGCTTAGGTTAAGTTTCAGAGTTGCTTCTAATGTACCAAAGCTGGACTTAGACATAATTTCACTCTCACAACATTATGGCTGGTGGAGACAGTCCGAACCACAAGTACCGGGTCCATGGTTCTGGGCGTATACTGGGGGGACGGGGACGACTCCCATTAACCCCTGACTATACCGGGGATACGCTTATCACAATGCCTTTCTGGTCTGTGCTGAAGCAGGGCATTCTGGCAGCAAAGTGGCTTGACCTTTATTAGTGAGCCTGGTTAACCCCTCTCGGAACTACAGACTTAGAAATCGCCAGCTCATATACAGTGCATAAAATATATTTATATATATACCCTTATACACCATTTTAATAAAAAATATCACAAAATTCTTCTAAGTCCCTCGGGAAGAGTGAAAGACGCGCACGTTCATTTTCAGAGCTCCTAGACCTTCCTATAAGAAGTTAGCCAAAAAGTAGCTTCGAAAAACGCATAGGTTAAGTTTCAGAGTTGCTTCTAATGTACCAAAGCTGGACTTAGACATAATTTCACTCTCACAACATTATGGCTGGTTGGAGACAGTCCGAACCACAAGTACCGGGTCCATGGTTCTGGGCGTATACTGGGGGGACGGGGACGACTCCCATTAACCCCTGACTATACCGGGGATACGCTTATCACAATGCCTTTCTGGTCTGTGCTGAAGCAGGGCATTCTGGCAGCCAAGTGGCTTGACCATTATTAGTGAGCCTGGTTAACCCCTCTCGGAACTACAGACTTAGAAATCGCCAGCTCATATACAGTGCATAAAATAAATTTATATATATACCCTTATACACAATTTTAATAAAAAATATCACAAAATTCTTCTAAGTCCCTCGGGAAGAGTGAAAGACGCGCACGTTCATTTTCAGAGCTCCTAGACATTCCTATAAGAAGTTAGCCAAAAAGTAGCTTCGAAAAACGCTTAGGTTAAGTTTCAGAGTTGCTTCTAATGTACCAAAGCTGGACTTAGACATAATTTCACTCTCACAACATTATGGCTGGTTGGAGACAGTCCGAACCACAAGTACTGGTCCATGGTTCTGGGCGTATACTGGGGTGACGGGGACGACTCCCATTAACCCCTGACTATACCGGGGATACGCTTATCACAATGCCTTTCTGGTCTGTGCTGAAGCAGGGCATTCTGGCAGCCAAGTGGCTTGACCTTTATTAGTGAGCCTGGTTACCCCCTCTCGGAACCACAGACTTAGAAATCGCCAGCTCATATACAGTGCATAAAATATATTTATATATTTACCCTTATACACCATTTTAATAAAAAATATCACAAAATTCTTCTAAGTCCCTCGGGAAGAGTGAAAGACGCGCACGTTCATTTTCAGAGCTCCTAGACCTTCCTATAAGAAGTTAGCCAAAAAGTAGCTTCGAAAAACGCTTAGGTTAAGTTTCAGAGTTGCTTCTAATGTACCAAAGCTGGACTTAGACATAATTTCACTCTCACAACATTATGGCTGGTTGGAGACAGTCCGAACCACAAGTACCGGGTCCATGGTTCTGGGCGTATACTGGGGGGACGGGGACGACTCCCATTAACCCCTTACTATACCGGGGATACGCTTATCACAATGCCTTTCTGGTCTGTGCTGAAGCAGGGCATTCTGGCAGCCAAGTGGCTTGACCTTTATTAGTGAGCCTGGTTAACCCCTCTCGGAACTACAGACTTAGAAATCGCCAGCTCATATACAGTGCATAAAATATATTTATATATATACCCTTATACACCATTTTAATAAAAAATATCACAAAATTCTTCTACAGTAAGTCCCTCGGGAAGAGTGAAAGACGCGCACGTTCATTTTCAGAGCTCCTAGACCTTCCTATAAGAAGTTAGCCAAAAAGTAGCTTCGAAAAACGCTTAGGTTAAGTTTCAGAGTTGCTTCTAATGTACCAAAGCTGGACTTAGACATAATTTCACTCTCACAACATTATGGCTGGTTGGAGACAGTCCGAACCACAAGTACCGGGTCCATGGTTCTGGGCGTATACTGGGGGGACGGGGACGACTCCCATTAACCCCTGACTATACCGGGGATACGCTTATCACAATGCCTTTCTGGTCTGTGCTGAAGCAGGGCATTCTGGCAGCCAAGTGGCTTGACCTTTATTAGTGAGCCTGGTTAACCCCTCTCGGAACTACAGACTTAGAAATCGCCAGCTCATATACAGTGCATAAAATATATTTATATATATACCCTTATACACCATTTTAATAAAAAATATCACAAAATTCTTCTAAGTCCCTCGGGAAGAGTGAAAGACGCGCACGTTCATTTTCAGAGCTCCTAGTCCTTCCTATAAGAAGTTAGCCAAAAAGTAGCTTCGAAAAACGCTTAGGTTAAGTTTCAGAGTTGCTTCTAATGTACCAAAGCTGGACTTAGACATAATTTCACTCTCACAACATTATGGCTGGTTGGAGACAGTCCGAACCACAAGTACCGGGTCCATGGTTCTGGGCGTATACTGGGGGGACGGGGACGACTCCCATTAACCCCTGACTATACCGGGGATACGCTTATCACAATGCCTTTCTGGTCTGTGCTGAAGCAGGGCATTCTGGCAGCCAAGTGGCTTGACCATTATTAGTGAGCCTGGTTAACCCCTCTCGGAACTACAGACTTAGAAATCGCCAGCTCATATACAGTGCATAAAATATATTTATATATATACCCTTATACACCATTTTAATAAAAAATATCACAAAATTCTTCTAAGTCCCTCGGGAAGAGTGAAAGACGCGCACGTTCATTTTCAGAGCTCCTAGACCTTCCTATAAGAAGTTAGCCAAAAAGTAGCTTCGAAAAACGCTTAGGTTAAGTTTCAGAGTTGCTTCTAAAGTACCAAAGCTGGACTTAGACATAATTTCACTCTCACAACATTATGGCTGGTTGGAGACAGTCCGAACAACAAGTACCGGGTCCATGGTTCTGGGCGTATACTGGGGTGACGGGGACGACTCCCATTAACCCCTGACTATACCGGGGATACGCTTATCACAATGCCTTTCTGGTCTGTGCTGAAGCAGGGCATTCTGGCAGCCAAGTGGCTTGACCTTTATTAGTGAGCCTGGTTACCCCCTCTCGGAACCACAGACTTAGAAATCGCCAGCTCCTATACAGTGCATAAAATATATTTATATATTTACCCTTATACACCATTTTAATAAAAAATATCACAAAATTCTTCTAAGTCCCTCGGGAAGAGTGAAAGACGCGCACGTTCATTTTCAGAGGTGCTAGACCTTCCTATAAGAAGTTAGCCAAAAAGTAGCTTCGAAAAACGCTTAGGTTAAGTTTCAGAGTTGCTTCTAATGTACCAAAGCTGGACTTAGACATAATTTCACTCTCACAACATTATGGCTGGTTGGAGACAGTCCGAACCACAAGTACCGGGTCCATGGTTCTGGGCGTATACTGGGGGGACGGGGACGACTCCCATTAACCCCTTACTATACCTGGGATACGCTTATCACAATGCCTTTCTGGTCTGTGCTGAAGCAGGGCATTCTGGCAGCCAAGTGGCTTGACCTTTATTAGTGAGCCTGGTTAACCCCTCTCGGAACTACAGACTTAGAAATCGCCAGCTCATATACAGTGCATAAAATATATTTATATATATACCCTTATACACCATTTTAATAAAAAATATCACAAAATTCTTCTAAGTCCCTCGGGAAGAGTGAAAGACGCGCACGTTCATTTTCAGAGCTCCTAGACCTTCCTATAAGAAGTTAGCCAAAAAGTAGCTTCGAAAAACGCTTAGGTTAAGTTTCAGAGTTGCTTCTAATGTACCAAAGCTGGACTTAGACATAATTTCACTCTCACAACATTATGGCTGGTTGGAGACAGTCCGAACCACAAGTACCGGGTCCATGGTTCTGGGCGTATACTGGGGGGACGGGGACGACTCCCATTAACCCCTGACTATACCGGGGATACGCTTATCACAATGCCTTTCTGGTCTGTGCTGAAGCAGGGCATTCTGGCAGCCAAGTGGCTTGACCATTATTAGTGAGCCTGGTTAACCCCTCTCGGAACTACAGACTTAGAAATCGCCAGCTCATATACAGTGCATAAAATATATTTATATATATATACCCTTATACACCATTTTAATAAAAAATATCACAAAATTCTTCTAAGTCCCTCGGGAAGAGTGAAAGACGCGCACGTTCATTTTCAGAGCTCCTAGACCTTCCTATAAGAAGTTAGCCAAAAAGTAGCTTCGAAAAACGCTTAGGTTAAGTTTCAGAGTTGCTTCTAAAGTACCAAAGCTGGACTTAGACATAATTTCACTCTCACAACATTATGGCTGGTTGGAGACAGTCCGAACAACAAGTACCGGGTCCATGGTTCTGGGCGTATACTGGGGTGACGGGGACGACTCCCATTAACCCCTGACTATACCGGGGATACGCTTATCACAATGCCTTTCTGGTCTGTGCTGAAGCAGGGCATTCTGGCAGCCAAGTGGCTTCACCTTTATTAGTGAGCCTGGTTACCCCCTCTCGGAACCACAGACTTAGAAATCGCCAGCTCATATACAGTGCATAAAATATATTTATATATATACCCTTATACACCATTTTAATAAAAAATATCACAAAATTCTTCTAAGTCCCTCGGGAAGAGTGAAAGACGCGCACGTTCATTTTCAGAGCTCCTAGACCTTCCTATAAGAAGTTAGCCTAAAAGTAGCTTCGAAAAACGCTTAGGTTAAGTTTCAGAGTTGCTTCTAATGTACCAAAGCTGGACTTAGACATAATTTCACTCTCACAACATTATGGCTGGTTGGAGACAGTCCGAACCACAAGTACCGGGTCCATGGTTCTGGGCGTATACTGGGGGGACGGGGACGACTCCCATTAACCCCTGACTATACCGGGGATACGCATATCACAATGCCTTTCTGGTCTGTGCTGAAGCAGGGCATTCTGGCAGCCAAGTGGCTTGACCTTTATTAGTGAGCCTGGTTAACCCCTCTCGGAACTACAGACTTAGAAATCGCCAGCTCATATACAGTGCATAAAATATATTTATATATATACCCTTATACACCATTTTAATAAAAAATATCACAAAATTCTTCTAAGTCCCTCGGGAAGAGTGAAAGACGCGCACGTTCATTTTCAGAGCTCCTAGACCTTCCTATAAGAAGTTAGCCAAAAAGTAGCTTCGAAAAACGCTTAGGTTAAGTTTCAGAGTTGCTTCTAATGTACCAAAGCTGGACTTAGACATAATTTCACTCTCACAACATTATGGCTGGTTGGAGACAGTCCGAACCACAAGTACCGGGTCCATGGTTCTGGGCGTATACTGGGGGGACGGGGACGACTCCCATTAACCCCTGACTATACCGGGGATACGCTTATCACAATGCCTTTCTGGTCTGTGCTGAAGCAGGGCATTCTGGCAGCCAAGTGGCTTCACCTTTATTAGTGAGCCTGGTTACCCCCTCTCGGAACCACAGACTTAGAAATCGCCAGCTCATATACAGTGCATAAAATATATTTATATATATACCCTTATACACCATTTTAATAAAAAATATCACAAAATTCTTCTAAGTCCCTCGGGAAGAGTGAAAGACGCGCACGTTCATTTTCAGAGCTCCTAGACCTTCCTATAAGAAGTTAGCCAAAAAGTAGCTTCGAAAAACGCTTAGGTTAAGTTTCAGAGTTGCTTCTAATGTACCAAAGCTGGACTTAGACATAATTTCACTCTCACAACATTATGGCTGGTTGGAGACAGTCCGAACCACAAGTACCGGGTCCATGGTTCTGGGCGTATACTGGGGGGACGGGGACGACTCCCATTAACCCCTGACTATACCGGGGATACGCTTATCACAATGCCTTTCTGGTCTGTGCTGAAGCAGGGCATTCTGGCAGCCAAGTGGCTTCACCTTTATTAGTGAGCCTGGTTACCCCCTCTCGGAACCACAGACTTAGAAATCGCCAGCTCATATACAGTGCATAAAATATATTTATATATATACCCTTATACACCATTTTAATAAAAAATATCACAAAATTCTTCTAAGTCCCTCGGGAAGAGTGAAAGACGCGCACGTTCATTTTCAGAGCTCCTAGACCTTCCTATAAGAAGTTAGCCTAAAAGTAGCTTCGAAAAACGCTTAGGTTAAGTTTCAGAGTTGCTTCTAATGTACCAAAGCTGGACTTAGACATAATTTCACTCTCACAACATTATGGCTGGTTGGAGACAGTCCGAACCACAAGTACCGGGTCCATGGTTCTGGGCGTATACTGGGGGGACGGGGACGACTCCCATTAACCCCTGACTATACCGGGGATACGCATATCACAATGCCTTTCTGGTCTGTGCTGAAGCAGGGCATTCTGGCAGCCAAGTGGCTTGACCTTTATTAGTGAGCCTGGTTAACCCCTCTCGGAACTACAGACTTAGAAATCGCCAGCTCATATACAGTGCATAAAATATATTTATATATATACCCTTATACACCATTTTAATAAAAAATATCACAAAATTCTTCTAAGTCCCTCGGGAAGAGTGAAAGACGCGCACGTTCATTTTCAGAGCTCCTAGACCTTCCTATAAGAAGTTAGCCAAAAAGTAGCTTCGAAAAACGCTTAGGTTAAGTTTCAGAGTTGCTTCTAATGTACCAAAGCTGGACTTAGACATAATTTCACTCTCACAACATTATGGCTGGTTGGAGACAGTCCGAACCACATGTACCGGGTCCATGGTTCTGGGCGTATACTGGGGGGACGGGGACGACTCCCATTAACCCCTTACTATACCGGGGATACGCTTATCACAATGCCTTTCTGGTCTGTGCTGAAGCAGGGCATTCTGGCAGCCAAGTGGCTTGACCTTTATTAGTGAGCCTGGTTAACCCCTCTCGGAACTACAGACTTAGAAATCGCCAGCTCATATACAGTGCATAAAATATATTTATATATATACCCTTATACACCATTTTAATAAAAAATATCACAAAATTCTTCTAAGTCCCTCGGGAAGAGTGAAAGACGCGCACGTTCATTTTCAGAGCTCCTAGACCTTCCTATAAGAAGTTAGCCAAAAAGTAGCTTCGAAAAACGCTTAGGTTAAGTTTCAGAGTTGCTTCTAATGTACCAAAGCTGGACTTAGACATAATTTCACTCTCACAACATTATGGCTGGTTGGAGACAGTCCGAACCACAAGTACCGGGTCCATGGTTCTGGGCGTATACTGGGGGGACGGGGACGACTCCCATTAACCCCTGACTATACCGGGGATACGCTTATCACAATGCCTTTCTGGTCTGTGCTGAAGCAGGGCATTCTGGCAGCCAAGTGGCTTGACCATTATTAGTGAGCCTGGTTAACCCCTCTCGGAACTACAGACTTAGAAATCGCCAGCTCATATACAGTGCATAAAATATATTTATATATATACCCTTATACACCATTTTAATAAAAAATATCACAAAATTCTTCTAAGTCCCTCGGGAAGAGTGAAAGACGCGCACGTTCATTTTCAGAGCTCCTAGACCTTCCTATAAGAAGTTAGCCAAAAAGTAGCTTCGAAAAACGCTTAGGTTAAGTTTCAGAGTTGCTTCTAATGTACCAAAGCTGGACTTAGACATAATTTCACTCTCACAACATTATGGCTGGTTGGAGACAGTCCGAACAACAAGTACCGGGTCCATGGTTCTGGGCGTATACTGGGGTGACGGGGACGACTCCCATTAACCCCTGACTATACCGGGGATACGCTTATCACAATGCCTTTCTGGTCTGTGCTGAAGCAGGGCATTCTGGCAGCCAAGTGGCTTGACCTTTATTAGTGAGCCTGGTTACCCCCTCTCGGAACCACAGACTTAGAAATCGCCAGCTCATATACAGTGCATAAAATATATTTATATATTTACCCTTATACACCATTTTAATAAAAAATATCACAAAATTCTTCTAAGTCCCTCGGGAAGAGTGAAAGACGCGCACGTTCATTTTCAGAGCTCCTAGACCTTCCTATAAGAAGTTAGCCAAAAAGTAGCTTCGAAAAACGCTTAGGTTAAGTTTCAGAGTTGCTTCTAATGTACCAAAGCTGGACTTAGACATAATTTCACTCTCACAACATTATGGCTGGTTGGAGACAGTCCGAACCACAAGTACCGGGTCCATGGTTCTGGGCGTATACTGGGGGGACGGGGACGACTCCCATTAACCCCTGACTATACCGGGGATACGCTTATAACAATGCCTTTCTGGTCTGTGCTGAAGCAGGGCATTCTGGCAGCCAAGTGGCTTGACCTTTATTAGTGAGCCTGGTTAACCCCTCTCGGAACTACAGACTTAGAAATCGCCAGCTCATATACAGTGCATAAAATATATTTATATATATACCCTTATACACCATTTTAATAAAAAATATCACAAAATTCTTCTAAGTCCCTCGGGAAGAGTGAAAGACGCGCACGTTCATTTTCAGAGCTCCTAAACCTTCCTATAAGAAGTTAGCCAAAAAGTAGCTTCGAAAAACGCTTAGGTTAAGTTTCAGAGTTGCTTCTAATGTACCAAAGCTGGACTTAGACATAATTTCACTCTCACAACATTATGGCTGGTTGGAGACAGTCCGAACCACAAGTACCGGGTCCATGGTTCTGGGCGTATACTGGGGGGACGGGGACGACTCCCATTAACCCCTGACTATACCGGGGATACGCTTATCACAATGCCTTTCTGGTCTGTGCTGAAGCAGGGCATTCTGGCAGCCAAGTGGCTTGACCATTATTAGTGAGCCTGGTTAACCCCTCTCGGAACTACAGACTTAGAAATCGCCAGCTCATATACAGTGCATAAAATATATTTATATATATACCCTTATACACAATTTTAATAAAAAATATCACAAAATTCTTCTAAGTCCCTCGGGAAGAGTGAAAGACGCGCACGTTCATTTTCAGAGCTCCTAGACCTTCCTATAAGAAGTTAGCCAAAAAGTAGCTTCGAAAAACGCTTAGGTTAAGTTTCAGAGTTGCTTCTAATGTACCAAAGCTGGACTTAGACATAATTTCACTCTCACAACATTATGGCTGGTTGGAGACAGTCCGAACCACAAGTACCGGGTCCATGGTTCTGGGCGTATACTGGGGGGACGGGGACGACTCCCATTAACCCCTGACTATACCGGGGATACGCTTATCACAATGCCTTTCTGGTCTGTGCTGAAGCAGGGCATTCTGGCAGCCAAGTGGCTTGACCTTTATTAGTGAGCCTGGTTACCCCCTCTCGGAACCACAGACTTAGAAATCGCCAGCTCATATACAGTGCATAAAATATATTTATATATATATACCCTTATACACCATTTTAATAAAAAATATCACAAAATTCTTCTAAGTCCCTCGGGAAGAGTGAAAGACGCGCACGTTCATTTTCAGAGCTCCTAGACCTTCCTATAAGAAGTTAGCCAAAAAGTAGCTTCGAAAAACGCTTAGGTTAAGTTTCAGAGTTGCTTCTAATGTACCAAAGCTGGACTTAGACATAATTTCACTCTCACAACATTATGGCTGGTTGGAGACAGTCCGAACCACAAGTACCGGGTCCATGGTTCTGGGCGTATACTGGGGGGACGGGGACGACTCCCATTAACCCCTGACTATACCGGGGATACGCTTATCACAATGCCTTTCTGGTCTGTGCTGAAGCAGGGCATTCTGGCAGCCAAGTGGCTTGACCATTATTAGTGAGCCTGGTTAACCCCTCTCGGAACTACAGACTTAGAAATCGCCAGCTCATATACAGTGCATAAAATATATTTATATATATACCCTTATACACCATTTTAATAAAAAATATCACAAAATTCTTCTAAGTCTCTCGGGAAGAGTGAAAGACGCGCACGTTCATTTTCAGAGCTCCTAGACCTTCCTATAAGAAGTTAGCCAAAAAGTAGCTTCGAAAAACGCTTAGGTTAAGTTTCAGAGTTGCTTCTAAAGTACCAAAGCTGGACTTAGACATAATTTCACTCTCACAACATTATGGCTGGTTGGAGACAGTCCGAACAACAAGTACCGGGTCCATGGTTCTGGGCGTATACTGGGGTGACGGGGACGACTCCCATTAACCCCTGACTATACCGGGGATACGCTTATCACAATGCCTTTCTGGTCTGTGCTGAAGCAGGGCATTCTGGCAGCCAAGTGGCTTGACCTTTATTAGTGAGCCTGGTTACCCCCTCTCGGAACCACAGACTTAGAAATCGCCAGCTCATATACAGTGCATAAAATATATTTATATATATACCCTTATACACCATTTTAATAAAAAATATCACAAAATTCTTCTAAGTCCCTCGGGAAGAGTGAAAGACGCGCACGTTCATTTTCAGAGCTCCTAGACCTTCCTATAAGAAGTTAGCCTAAAAGTAGCTTCGAAAAACGCTTAGGTTAAGTTTCAGAGTTGCTTCTAATGTACCAAAGCTGGACTTAGACATAATTTCACTCTCACAACATTATGGCTGGTTGGAGACAGTCCGAACCACAAGTACCGGGTCCATGGTTCTGGGCGTATACTGGGGGGACGGGGACGACTCCCATTAACCCCTGACTATACCGGGGATACGCATATCACAATGCCTTTCTGGTCTGTGCTGAAGCAGGGCATTCTGGCAGCCAAGTGGCTTGACCTTTATTAGTGAGCCTGGTTAACCCCTCTCGGAACTACAGACTTAGAAATCGCCAGCTCATATACAGTGCATAAAATATATTTATATATATACCCTTATACACCATTTTAATAAAAAATATCACAAAATTCTTCTAAGTCCCTCGGGAAGAGTGAAAGACGCGCACGTTCATTTTCAGAGCTCCTAGACCTTCCTATAAGAAGTTAGCCAAAAAGTAGCTTCGAAAAACGCTTAGGTTAAGTTTCAGAGTTGCTTCTAATGTACCAAAGCTGGACTTAGACATAATTTCACTCTCACAACATTATGGCTGGTTGGAGACAGTCCGAACCACAAGTACCGGGTCCATGGTTCTGGGCGTATACTGGGGGGACGGGGACGACTCCCATTAACCCCTGACTATACCGGGGATACGCTTATCACAATGCCTTTCTGGTCTGTGCTGAAGCAGGGCATTCTGGCAGCCAAGTGGCTTCACCTTTATTAGTGAGCCTGGTTACCCCCTCTCGGAACCACAGACTTAGAAATCGCCAGCTCATATACAGTGCATAAAATATATTTATATATATACCCTTATACACCATTTTAATAAAAAATATCACAAAATTCTTCTAAGTCCCTCGGGAAGAGTGAAAGACGCGCACGTTCATTTTCAGAGCTCCTAGACCTTCCTATAAGAAGTTAGCCTAAAAGTAGCTTCGAAAAACGCTTAGGTTAAGTTTCAGAGTTGCTTCTAATGTACCAAAGCTGGACTTAGACATAATTTCACTCTCACAACATTATGGCTGGTTGGAGACAGTCCGAACCACAAGTACCGGGTCCATGGTTCTGGGCGTATACTGGGGGGACGGGGACGACTCCCATTAACCCCTGACTATACCGGGGATACGCATATCACAATGCCTTTCTGGTCTGTGCTGAAGCAGGGCATTCTGGCAGCCAAGTGGCTTGACCTTTATTAGTGAGCCTGGTTAACCCCTCTCGGAACTACAGACTTAGAAATCGCCAGCTCATATACAGTGCATAAAATATATTTATATATATACCCTTATACACCATTTTAATAAAAAATATCACAAAATTCTTCTAAGTCCCTCGGGAAGAGTGAAAGACGCGCACGTTCATTTTCAGAGCTCCTAGACCTTCCTATAAGAAGTTAGCCAAAAAGTAGCTTCGAAAAACGCTTAGGTTAAGTTTCAGAGTGGCTTCTAATGTACCAAAGCTGGACTTAGACATAATTTCACTCTCACAACATTTTGGCTGGTTGGAGACAGTCCGAACCACATGTACCGGGTCCATGGTTCTGGGCGTATACTGGGGTGACGGGGACGACTCCCATTAACCCCTTACTATACCGGGGATACGCTTATCACAATGCCTTTCTGGTCTGTGCTGAAGCAGGGCATTCTGGCAGCCAAGTGGCTTGACCTTTATTAGTGAGCCTGGTTAACCCCTCTCGGAACTACAGACTTAGAAATCGCCAGCTCATATACAGTGCATAAAATATATTTATATATATACCCTTATACACCATTTTAATAAAAAATATCACAAAATTCTTCTAAGTCCCTCGGGAAGAGTGAAAGACGCGCACGTTCATTTTCAGAGCTCCTAGACCTTCCTATAAGAAGTTAGCCAAAAAGTAGCTTCGAAAAACGCTTAGGTTAAGTTTCAGAGTTGCTTCTAATGTACCAAAGCTGGACTTAGACATAATTTCACTCTCACAACATTATGGCTGGTTGGAGACAGTCCGAACCACAAGTACCGGGTCCATGGTTCTGGGCGTATACTGGGGGGACGGGGACGACTCCCATTAACCCCTGACTATACCGGGGATACGCTTATCACAATGCCTTTCTGGTCTGTGCTGAAGCAGGGCATTCTGGCAGCCAAGTGGCTTGACCATTATTAGTGAGCCTGGTTAACCCCTCTCGGAACTACAGACTTAGAAATCGCCAGCTCATATACAGTGCATAAAATATATTTATATATATACCCTTATACACCATTTTAATAAAAAATATCACAAAATTCTTCTAAGTCCCTCGGGAAGAGTGAAAGACGCGCACGTTCATTTTCAGAGCTCCTAGACCTTCCTATAAGAAGTTAGCCAAAAAGTAGCTTCGAAAAACGCTTAGGTTAAGTTTCAGAGTTGCTTCTAATGTACCAAAGCTGGACTTAGACATAATTTCACTCTCACAACATTATGGCTGGTTGGAGACAGTCCGAACAACAAGTACCGGGTCCATGGTTCTGGGCGTATACTGGGGTGACGGGGACGACTCCCATTAACCCCTGACTATACCGGGGATACGCTTATCACAATGCCTTTCTGGTCTGTGCTGAAGCAGGGCATTCTGGCAGCCAAGTGGCTTGACCTTTATTAGTGAGCCTGGTTACCCCCTCTCGGAACCACAGACTTAGAAATCGCCAGCTCATATACAGTGCATAAAATATATTTATATATTTACCCTTATACACCATTTTAATAAAAAATATCACAAAATTCTTCTAAGTCCCTCGGGAAGAGTGAAAGACGCGCACGTTCATTTTCAGAGCTCCTAGACCTTCCTATAAGAAGTTAGCCAAAAAGTAGCTTCGAAAAACGCTTAGGTTAAGTTTCAGAGTTGCTTCTAATGTACCAAAGCTGGACTTAGACATAATTTCACTCTCACAACATTATGGCTGGTTGGAGACAGTCCGAACCACAAGTACCGGGTCCATGGTTCTGGGCGTATACTGGGGGGACGGGGACGACTCCCATTAACCCCTGACTATACCGGGGATACGCTTATCACAATGCCTTTCTGGTCTGTGCTGAAGCAGGGCATTCTGGCAGCCAAGTGGCTTGACCTTTATTAGTGAGCCTGGTTAACCCCTCTCGGAACTACAGACTTAGAAATCGCCAGCTCATATACAGTGCATAAAATATATTTATATATATACCCTTATACACCATTTTAATAAAAAATATCACAAAATTCTTCTAAGTCCCTCGGGAAGAGTGAAAGACGCGCACGTTCATTTTCAGAGCTCCTAGACCTTCCTATAAGAAGTTAGCCAAAAAGTAGCTTCGAAAAACGCTTAGGTTAAGTTTCAGAGTTGCTTCTAATGTACCAAAGCTGGACTTAGACATAATTTCACTCTCACAACATTATGGCTGGTTGGAGACAGTCCGAACCACAAGTACCGGGTCCATGGTTCTGGGCGTATACTGGGGGGACGGGGACGACTCCCATTAACCCCTGACTATACCGGGGATACGCTTATCACAATGCCTTTCTGGTCTGTGCTGAAGCAGGGCATTCTGGCAGCCAAGTGGCTTGACCATTATTAGTGAGCCTGGTTAACCCCTCTCGGAACTACAGACTTAGAAATCGCCAGCTCATATACAGTGCATAAAATATATTTATATATATACCCTTATACACAATTTTAATAAAAAATATCACAAAATTCTTCTAAGTCCCTCGGGAAGAGTGAAAGACGCGCACGTTCATTTTCAGAGCTCCTAGACCTTCCTATAAGAAGTTAGCCAAAAAGTAGCTTCGAAAAACGCTTAGGTTAAGTTTCAGAGTTGCTTCTAATGTACCAAAGCTGGACTTAGACATAATTTCACTCTCACAACATTATGGCTGGTTGGAGACAGTCCGAACCACAAGTACCGGGTCCATGGTTCTGGGCGTATACTGGGGGGACGGGGACGACTCCCATTAACCCCTGACTATACCGGGGATACGCTTATCACAATGCCTTTCTGGTCTGTGCTGAAGCAGGGCATTCTGGCAGCCAAGTTGCTTGACCTTTATTAGTGAGCCTGGTTACCCCCTCTCGGAACCACAGACTTAGAAATCGCCAGCTCATATACAGTGCATAAAATATATTTATATATATATACCCTTATACACCATTTTAATAAAAAATATCACAAAATTCTTCTAAGTCCCTCGGGAAGAGTGAAAGACGCGCACGTTCATTTTTAGAGCTCCTAGACCTTCCTATAAGAAGTTAGCCAAAAAGTAGCTTCGAAAAACGCTTAGGTTAAGTTTCAGAGTTGCTTCTAATGTACCAAAGCTGGACTTAGACATAATTTCACTCTCACAACATTATGGCTGGTTGGAGACAGTCCGAACCACAAGTACCGGGTCCATGGTTCTGGGCGTATACTGGGGGGACGGGGACGACTCCCATTAACCCCTGACTATACCGGGGATACGCTTATCACAATGCCTTTCTGGTCTGTGCTGAAGCAGGGCATTCTGGCAGCCAAGTGGCTTGACCTTTATTAGTGAGCCTGGTTACCCCCTCTCGGAACCACAGACTTAGAAATCGCCAGCTCATATACAGTGCATAAAATATATTTATATATTTACCCTTATACACCATTTTAATAAAAAATATCACAAAATTCTTCTAAGTCCCTCGGGAAGAGTGAAAGACGCGCACGTTCATTTTCAGAGCTCCTAGACCTTCCTATAAGAAGTTAGCCAAAAAGTAGCTTCGAAAAACGCTTAGGTTAAGTTTCAGAGTTGCTTCTAATGTACCAAAGCTGGACTTAGACATAATTTCACTCTCACAACATTATGGCTGGTTGGAGACAGTCCGAACCACAAGTACCGGGTCCATGGTTCTGGGCGTATACTGGGGGGACGGGGACGACTCCCATTAACCCCTGACTATACCGGGGATACGCTTATCACAATGCCTTTCTGGTCTGTGCTGAAGCAGGGCATTCTGGCAGCCAAGTGGCTTGACCTTTATTAGTGAGCCTGGTTAACCCCTCTCGGAACTACAGACTTAGAAATCGCCAGCTCATATACAGTGCATAAAATATATTTATATATATACCCTTATACACCATTTTAATAAAAAATATCACAAAATTCTTCTAAGTCCCTCGGGAAGAGTGAAAGACGCGCACGTTCATTTTCAGAGCTCCTAGACCTTCCTATAAGAAGTTAGCCAAAAAGTAGCTTCGAAAAACGCTTAGGTTAAGTTTCAGAGTTGCTTCTAATGTACCAAAGCTGGACTTAGACATAATTTCACTCTCACAACATTATGGCTGGTTGGAGACAGTCCGAACCACAAGTACCGGGTCCATGGTTCTGGGCGTATACTGGGGGGACGGGGACGACTCCCATTAACCCCTGACTATACCGGGGATACGCTTATCACAATGCCTTTCTGGTCTGTGCTGAAGCAGGGCATTCTGGCAGCCAAGTGGCTTGACCATTATTAGTGAGCCTGGTTAACCCCTCTCGGAACTACAGACTTAGAAATCGCCAGCTCATATACAGTGCATAAAATATATTTATATATATACCCTTATACACAATTTTAATAAAAAATATCACAAAATTCTTCTAAGTCCCTCGGGAAGAGTGAAAGACGCGCACGTTCATTTTCAGAGCTCCTAGACCTTCCTATAAGAAGTTAGCCAAAAAGTAGCTTCGAAAAACGCTTAGGTTAAGTTTCAGAGTTGCTTCTAATGTACCAAAGCTGGACTTAGACATAATTTCACTCTCACAACATTATGGCTGGTTGGAGACAGTCCGAACCACAAGTACCGGGTCCATGGTTCTGGGCGTATACTGGGGGGACGGGGACGACTCCCATTAACCCCTGACTATACCGGGGATACGCTTATCACAATGCCTTTCTGGTCTGTGCTGAAGCAGGGCATTCTGGCAGCCAAGTGGCTTGACCTTTATTAGTGAGCCTGGTTACCCCCTCTCGGAACCACAGACTTAGAAATCGCCAGCTCATATACAGTGCATAAAATATATTTATATATATATACCCTTATACACCATTTTAATAAAAAATATCACAAAATTCTTCTAAGTCCCTCGGGAAGAGTGAAAGACGCGCACGTTCATTTTTAGAGCTCCTAGACCTTCCTATAAGAAGTTAGCCAAAAAGTAGCTTCGAAAAACGCTTAGGTTAAGTTTCAGAGTTGCTTCTAATGTACCAAAGCTGGACTTAGACATAATTTCACTCTCACAACATTATGGCTGGTTGGAGACAGTCCGAACCACAAGTACCGGGTCCATGGTTCTGGGCGTATACTGGGGGGACGGGGACGACTCCCATTAACCCCTGACTATACCGGGGATACGCTTATCACAATGCCTTTCTGGTCTGTGCTGAAGCAGGGCATTCTGGCAGCCAAGTGGCTTGACCATTATTAGTGAGCCTGGTTAACCCCTCTCGGAACTACAGACTTAGAAATCGCCAGCTCATATACAGTGCATAAAATATATTTATATATATACCCTTATACACCATTTTAATAAAAAATATCACAAAATTCTTCTAAGTCTCTCGGGAAGAGTGAAAGACGCGCACGTTCATTTTCAGAGCTCCTAGACCTTCCTATAAGAAGAAATCCAAAAAGTAGCTTCGAAAAACGCTTAGGTTAAGTTTCAGAGTTGCTTCTAAAGTACCAAAGCTGGACTTAGACATAATTTCACTCTCACAACATTATGGCTGGTTGGAGACAGTCCGAACAACAAGTACCGGGTCCATGGTTCTGGGCGTATACTGGGGTGACGGGGACGACTCCCATTAACCCCTGACTATACCGGGGATACGCTTATCACAATGCCTTTCTGGTCTGTGCTGAAGCAGGGCATTCTGGCAGCCAAGTGGCTTGACCTTTATTAGTGAGCCTGGTTACCCCCTCTCGGAACCACAGACTTAGAAATCGCCAGCTCATATACAGTGCATAAAATATATTTATATATATACCCTTATACACCATTTTAATAAAAAATATCACAAAATTCTTCTAAGTCCCTCGGGAAGAGTGAAAGACGCGCACGTTCATTTTCAGAGCTCCTAGACCTTCCTATAAGAAGTTAGCCTAAAAGTAGCTTCGAAAAACGCTTAGGTTAAGTTTCAGAGTTGCTTCTAATGTACCAAAGCTGGACTTAGACATAATTTCACTCTCACAACATTATGGCTGGTTGGAGACAGTCCGAACCACAAGTACCGGGTCCATGGTTCTGGGCGTATACTGGGGGGACGGGGACGACTCCCATTAACCCCTGACTATACCGGGGATACGCATATCACAATGCCTTTCTGGTCTGTGCTGAAGCAGGGCATTCTGGCAGCCAAGTGGCTTGACCTTTATTAGTGAGCCTGGTTAACCCCTCTCGGAACTACAGACTTAGAAATCGCCAGCTCATATACAGTGCATAAAATATATTTATATATATACCCTTATACACCATTTTAATAAAAAATATCACAAAATTCTTCTAAGTCCCTCGGGAAGAGTGAAAGACGCGCACGTTCATTTTCAGAGCTCCTAGACCTTCCTATAAGAAGTTAGCCAAAAAGTAGCTTCGAAAAACGCTTAGGTTAAGTTTCAGAGTTGCTTCTAATGTACCAAAGCTGGACTTAGACATAATTTCACTCTCACAACATTATGGCTGGTTGGAGACAGTCCGAACAACAAGTACCGGGTCCATGGTTCTGGGCGTAGACTGGGGTGACGGGGACGACTCCCATTAACCCCTGACTATACCGGGGATACGCTTATCACAATGCCTTTCTGGTCTGTGCTGAAGCAGGGCATTCTGGCAGCCAAGTGGCTTGACCTTTATTAGTGAGCCTGGTTACCCCCTCTCGGAACCACAGACTTAGAAATCGCCAGCTCATATACAGTGCATAAAATATTTTATATATATACCCTTATACACCATTTTAATAAAAAATATCACAAAATTCTTCTAAGTCCCTCGGGAAGAGTGAAAGACGCGCACGTTCATTTTCAGAGCTCCTAGACCTTCCTATAAGAAGTTAGCCTAAAAGTAGCTTCGAAAAACGCTTAGGTTAAGTTTCAGAGTTGCTTCTAATGTACCAAAGCTGGACTTAGACATAATTTCACTCTCACAACATTATGGCTGGTTGGAGACAGTCCGAACCACAAGTACCGGGTCCATGGTTCTGGGCGTATACTGGGGGGACGGGGACGACTCCCATTAACCCCTGACTATACCGGGGATACGCATATCACAATGCCTTTCTGGTCTGTGCTGAAGCAGGGCATTCTGGCAGCCAAGTGGCTTGACCTTTATTAGTGAGCCTGGTTAACCCCTCTCGGAACTACAGACTTAGAAATCGCCAGCTCATATACAGTGCATAAAATATATTTATATATATACCCTTATACACCATTTTAATAAAAAATATCACAAAATTCTTCTAAGTCCCTCGGGAAGAGTGAAAGACGCGCACGTTCATTTTCAGAGCTCCTAGACCTTCCTATAAGAAGTTAGCCAAAAAGTAGCTTCGAAAAACGCTTAGGTTAAGTTTCAGAGTTGCTTCTAATGTACCAAAGCTGGACTTAGACATAATTTCACTCTCACAACATTATGGCTGGTTGGAGACAGTCCGAACAACAAGTACCGGGTCCATGGTTCTGGGCGTAGACTGGGGTGACGGGGACGACTCCCATTAACCCCTGACTATACCGGGGATACGCTTATCACAATGCCTTTCTGGTCTGTGCTGAAGCAGGGCATTCTGGCAGCCAAGTGGCTTGACCTTTATTAGTGAGCCTGGTTACCCCCTCTCGGAACCACAGACTTAGAAATCGCCAGCTCATATACAGTGCATAAAATATATTTATATATTTACCCTTATACACCATTTTAATAAAAAATATCACAAAATTCTTCTAAGTCCCTCGGGAAGAGTGAAAGACGCGCACGTTCATTTTCAGAGCTCCTAGACCTTCCTATAAGAAGTTAGCCAAAAAGTAGCTTCGAAAAACGCTTAGGTTAAGTTTCAGAGTTGCTTCTAATGTACCAAAGCTGGACTTAGACATAATTTCACTCTCACAACATTATGGCTGGTTGGAGACAGTCCGAACCACAAGTACCGGGTCCATGGTTCTGGGCGTATACTGGGGGGACGGGGACGACTCCCATTAACCCCTGACTATACCGGGGATACGCTTATCACAATGCCTTTCTGGTCTGTGCTGAAGCAGGGCATTCTGGCAGCCAAGTGGCTTGACCATTATTAGTGAGCCTGGTTAACCCCTCTCGGAACTACAGACTTAGAAATCGCCAGCTCATATACAGTGCATAAAATATATTTATATATATACCCTTATACACAATTTTAATAAAAAATATCACAAAATTCTTCTAAGTCCCTCGGGAAGAGTGAAAGACGCGCACGTTCATTTTCAGAGATCCTAGACATTCCTATAAGAAGTTAGCCAAAAAGTAGCTTCGAAAAACGCTTAGGTTAAGTTTCAGAGTTGCTTCTAATGTACCAAAGCTGGACTTAGACATAATTTCACTCTCACAACATTATGGCTGGTTGGAGACAGTCCGAACCACAAGTACTGGTCCATGGTTCTGGGCGTATACTGGGGACGACTCCCATTAACCCCTGACTATACCGGGGATACGCTTATCACAATGCCTTTCTGGTCTGTGCTGAAGCAGGGCATTCTGGCAGCCAAGTGGCTTGACCATTATTAGTGAGCCTGGTTAACCCCTCTCGGAACTACAGACTTAGAAATCGCCAGCTCATATACAGTGCATAAAATATATTTATATATATACCCTTATACACCATTTTAATAAAAAATTCTTCTATTTATATATTTACCCTTATACACCATTTTAATAAAAAATATCACAAAATTCTTCTAAGTCCCTCGGGAAGAGTTAAAGACGCGCACGTTCATTTTCAGAGCTCCTAGACCTTCCTATAAGAAGTTAGCCAAAAAGTAGCTTCGAAAAACGCTTAGGTTAAGTTTCAGAGTTGCTTCTAATGTACCAAAGCTGGACTTAGACATAATTTCACTCTCACAACATTATGGCTGGTTGGAGACAGTCCGAACAACAAGTACCGGGTCCATGGTTCTGGGCGTATACTGGGGTGACGGGGACGACTCCCATTAACCCCTGACTATACCGGGGATACGCTTATCACAATGCCTTTCTGGTCTGTGCTGAAGCAGGGCATTCTGGCAGCCAAGTGGCTTGACCTTTATTAGTGAGCCTGGTTACCCCCTCTCGGAACCACAGACTTAGAAATCGCCAGCTCATATACAGTGCATAAAATATATTTATATATTTACCCTTATACACCATTTTAATAAAAAATATCACAAAATTCTTCTAAGTCCCTCGGGAAGAGTGAAAGACGCGCACGTTCATTTTCAGAGCTCCTAGACCTTCCTATAAGAAGTTAGCCAAAAAGTAGCTTCGAAAAACGCTTAGGTTAAGTTTCAGAGTTGCTTCTAATGTACCAAAGCTGGACTTAGACATAATTTCACTCTCACAACATTATGGCTGGTTGGAGACAGTCCGAACAACAAGTACCGGGTCCATGGTTCTGGGCGTAGACTGGGGTGACGGGGACGACTCCCATTAACCCCTGACTATACCGGGGATACGCTTATCACAATGCCTTTCTGGTCTGTGCTGAAGCAGGGTATTCTGGCAGCCAAGTGGCTTGACCTTTATTAGTGAGCCTGGTTACCCCCTCTCGGAACCACAGACTTAGAAATCGCCAGCTCATATACAGTGCATAAAATATATTTATATATTTACCCTTATACACCATTTTAATAAAAAATATCACAAAATTCTTCTAAGTCCCTCGGGAAGAGTGAAAGACGCGCACGTTCATTTTCAGAGCTCCTAGACCTTCCTATAAGAAGTTAGCCAAAAAGTAGCTTCGAAAAACGCTTAGGTTAAGTTTCAGAGTTGCTTCTAATGTTCCAAAGCTGGACTTAGACATAATTTCACTCTCACAACATTATGGCTGGTTGGAGACAGTCCGAACCACAAGTACCGGGTCCATGGTTCTGGGCGTATACTGGGGGGACGGGGACGACTCCCATTAACCCCTGACTATACCGGGGATACGCTTATCACAATGCCTTTCTGGTCTGTGCTGAAGCAGGGCATTCTGGCAGCCAAGTGGCTTGACCATTATTAGTGAGCCTGGTTAACCCCTCTCGGAACTACAGACTTAGAAATCGCCAGCTCATATACAGTGCATAAAATATATTTATATATATACCCTTATACACAATTTTAATAAAAAATATCACAAAATTCTTCTAAGTCCCTCGGGAAGAGTGAAAGACGCGCACGTTCATTTTCAGAGATCCTAGACATTCCTATAAGAAGTTAGCCAAAAAGTAGCTTCGAAAAACGCTTAGGTTAAGTTTCAGAGTTGCTTCTAATGTACCAAAGCTGGACTTAGACATAATTTCACTCTCACAACATTATGGCTGGTTGGAGACAGTCCGAACCACAAGTACTGGTCCATGGTTCTGGGCGTATACTGGGGACGACTCCCATTAACCCCTGACTATACCGGGGATACGCTTATCACAATGCCTTTCTGGTCTGTGCTGAAGCAGGGCATTCTGGCAGCCAAGTGGCTTGACCATTATTAGTGAGCCTGGTTAACCCCTCTCGGAACTACAGACTTAGAAATCGCCAGCTCATATACAGTGCATAAAATATATTTATATATATACCCTTATACACCATTTTAATAAAAAATTCTTCTATTTATATATTTACCCTTATACACCATTTTAATAAAAAATATCACAAAATTCTTCTAAGTCCCTCGGGAAGAGTTAAAGACGCGCACGTTCATTTTCAGAGCTCCTAGACCTTCCTATAAGAAGTTAGCCAAAAAGTAGCTTCGAAAAACGCTTAGGTTAAGTTTCAGAGTTGCTTCTAATGTACCAAAGCTGGACTTAGACATAATTTCACTCTCACAACATTATGGCTGGTTGGAGACAGTCCGAACAACAAGTACCGGGTCCATGGTTCTGGGCGTATACTGGGGTGACGGGGACGACTCCCATTAACCCCTGACTATACCGGGGATACGCTTATCACAATGCCTTTCTGGTCTGTGCTGAAGCAGGGCATTCTGGCAGCCAAGTGGCTTGACCTTTATTAGTGAGCCTGGTTAACCCCTCTCGGAACTACAGACTTAGAAATCGCCAGCTCATATACAGTGCATAAAATATATTTATATATATACCCTTATACACCATTTTAATAAAAAATTCTTCTATTTATATATTTACCCTTATACACCATTTTAATAAAAAATATCACAAAATTCTTCTAAGTCCCTCGGGAAGAGTGAAAGACGCGCACGTTCATTTTCAGAGCTCCTAGACATTCCTATAAGAAGTTAGCCAAAAAGTAGCTTCGAAAAACGCTTAGGTTAAGTTTCAGAGTTGCTTCTAATGTACCAAAGCTGGACTTAGACATAATTTCACTCTCACAACATTATGGCTGGTTGGAGACAGTCCGAACCACAAGTACTGGTCCATGGTTCTGGGCGTATACTGGGGTGACGGGGACGACTCCCATTAACCCCTGACTATACCGGGGATACGCTTATCACAATGCCTTTCTGGTCTGTGCTGAAGCAGGGCATTCTGGCAGCCAAGTGGCTTGACCATTATTAGTGAGCCTGGTTAACCCTCTCGGAACTACAGACTTAGAAATCGCCAGCTCATATACAGTGCATAAAATATATTTATATATATACCCTTATACACCATTTTAATAAAAAATATCACAAAATTCTTCTAAGTCCCTCGGGAAGAGTGAAAGACGCGCATGTTCATTTTCAGAGCTCCTAGACCTTCCTATAAGAAGTTAGCCAAAAAGTAGCTTCGAAAAACGCTTAGGTTAAGTTTCAGAGTTGCTTCTAAAGTACCAAAGCTGGACTTAGACATAATTTCACTCTCACAACATTATGGCTGGTTGGAGACAGTCCGAACAACAAGTACCGGGTCCATGGTTCTGGGCGTATACTGGGGTGACGGGGACGACTCCCATTAACCCCTGACTATACCGGGGATACGCTTATCACAATGCCTTTCTGGTCTGTGCTGAAGCAGGGCATTCTGGCAGCCAAGTGGCTTGACCTTTATTAGTGAGCCTGGTTACCCCCTCTCGGAACCACAGACGTAGAAATCGCCAGCTCATATACAGTGCATAAAATATATTTATATATATACCCTTATACACCATTTTAATAAAAAATATCACAAAATTCTTCTAAGTCCCTCGGGAAGAGTGAAAGACGCGCACGTTCATTTTTAGAGCTCCTAGACCTTCCTATAAGAAGTTTGCCAAAAAGTAGCTTCGAAAAACGCTTAGGTTAAGTTTCAGAGTTGCTTCTAATGTACCAAAGCTGGACTTAGACATAATTTCACTCTCACAACATTATGGCTGGTTGGAGACAGTCCGAACCACAAGTACCGGGTCCATGGTTCTGGGCGTATACTGGGGGGACGGGGACGACTCCCATTAACCCCTGACTATACCGGGGATACGCTTATCACAATGCCTTTCTGGTCTGTGCTGAAGCAGGGCATTCTGGCAGCCAAGTGGCTTGACCTTTATTAGTGAGCCTGGTTAACCCCTCTCGGAACTACAGACTTAGAAATCGCCAGCTCATATACAGTGCATAAAATATATTTATATATATACCCTTATACACCATTTTAATAAAAAATATCACAAAATTCTTCTAAGTCCCTCGGGAAGAGTGAAAGACGCGCACGTTCATTTTCAGAGCTCCTAGACCTTCCTATAAGAAGTTAGCCAAAAAGTAGCTTCGAAAAACGCTTAGGTTAAGTTTCAGAGTTGCTTCTAATGTACCAAAGCTGGACTTAGACATAATTTCACTCTCACAACATTATGGCTGGTTGGAGACAGTCCGAACAACAAGTACCGGGTCCATGGTTCTGGGCGTATACTGGGGGGACGGGGACGACTCCCATTAACCCCTGACTATACCGGGGATACGCTTATCACAATGCCTTTCTGGTCTGTGCTGAAGCAGGGCATTCTGGCAGCCAAGTGGCTTCACCTTTATTAGTGAGCCTGGTTAACCCCTCTCGGAACTACAGACTTAGAAATCGCCAGCTCATATACAGTGCATAAAATATATTTATACATATACCCTTATACACCATTTTAATAAAAAATATCACAAAATTCTTCTAAGTCCCTCGGGAAGAGTGAAAGACGCGCACGTTCATTTTTAGAGCTCCTAGACCTTCCTATAAGAAGTTAGCCAAAAAGTAGCTTCGAAAAACGCTTAGGTTAAGTTTCAGAGTTGCTTCTAATGTACCAAAGCTGGACTTAGACATAATTTCACTCTCACAACATTATGGCTGGTTGGAGACAGTCCGAACCACAAGTACCGGGTCCATGGTTCTGGGCGTATACTGGGGGGACGGGGACGACTCCCATTAACCCCTGACTATACCGGGGATACGCTTATCACAATGCCTTTCTGGTCTGTGCTGAAGCAGGGCATTCTGGCAGCCAAGTAGCTTGACCTTTATTAGTGAGCCTGGTTAACCCCTCTCGGAACTACAGACTTAGAAATCGCCAGCTCATATACAGTGCATAAAATATATTTATATATATACCCTTATACACCATTTTAATAAAAAATATCACAAAATTCTTCTAAGTCCCTCGGGAAGAGTGAAAGACGCGCACGTTCATTTTCAGAGCTCCTAGACCTTCCTATAAGAAGTTAGCCAAAAAGTAGCTTCGAAAAACGCTTAGGTTAAGTTTCAGAGTTGCTTCTAATGTACCAAAGCTGGACTTAGACATAATTTCACTCTCACAACATTATGGCTGGTTGGAGACAGTCCGAACCACAAGTACCGGGTCCATGGTTCTGGGCGTATACTGGGGGGACGGGGACGACTCCCATTAACCCCTGACTATACCGGGGATACGCTTATCACAATGCCTTTCTGGTCTGTGCTGAAGCAGGGCATTCTGGCAGCCAAGTGGCTTGACCTTTATTAGTGAGCCTGGTTACCCCCTCTCGGAACCACAGACTTAGAAATCGCCAGCTCATATACAGTGCATAAAATATATTTATATATTTACCCTTATACACCATTTTAATAAAAAATATCACAAAATTCTTCTAAGTCCCTCGGGAAGAGTGAAAGACGCGCACGTTCATTTTCAGAGCTCCTAGACCTTCCTATAAGAAGTTAGCCAAAAAGTAGCTTCGAAAAACGCTTAGGTTAAGTTTCAGAGTTGCTTCTAATGTACCAAAGCTGGACTTAGACATAATTTCACTCTCACAACATTATGGCTGGTTGGAGACAGTCCGAACCACAAGTACCGGGTCCATGGTTCTGGGCGTATACTGGGGGGACGGGGACGACTCCCATTAACCCCTGACTATACCGGGGATACGCTTATCACAATGCCTTTCTGGTCTGTGCTGAAGCAGGGCATTCTGGCAGCCAAGTGGCTTGACCATTATTAGTGAGCCTGGTTAACCCCTCTCGGAACTACAGACTTAGAAATCGCCAGCTCATATACAGTGCATAAAATATATTTATATATATACCCTTATACACCATTTTAATAAAAAATATCACAAAATTCTTCTAAGTCCCTCGGGAAGAGTGAAAGACGCGCACGTTCATTTTCAGAGCTCCTAGACCTTCCTATAAGAAGTTAGCCAAAAAGTAGCTTCGAAAAACGCTTAGGTTAAGTTTCAGAGTTGCTTCTAAAGTACCAAAGCTGGACTTAGACATAATTTCACTCTCACAACATTATGGCTGGTTGGAGACAGTCCGAACAACAAGTACCGGGTCCATGGTTCTGGGCGTATACTGGGGTGACGGGGACGACTCCCATTAACCCCTGACTATACCGGGGATACGCTTATCACAATGCCTTTCTGGTCTGTGCTGAAGCAGGGCATTCTGGCAGCCAAGTGGCTTGACCTTTATTAGTGAGCCTGGTTACCCCCTCTCGGAACCACAGACTTAGAAATCGCCAGCTCATATACAGTGCATAAAATATATTTATATATATACCCTTATACACCATTTTAATAAAAAATATCACAAAATTCTTCTAAGTCCCTCGGGAAGAGTGAAAGACGCGCACGTTCATTTTTAGAGCTCCTAGACCTTCCTATAAGAAGTTAGCCAAAAAGTAGCTTCGAAAAACGCTTAGGTTAAGTTTCAGAGTTGCTTCTAATGTACCAAAGCTGGACTTAGACATAATTTCACTCTCACAACATTATGGCTGGTTGGAGACAGTCCGAACCACAAGTACCGGGTCCATGGTTCTGGGCGTATACTGGGGGGACGGGGACGACTCCCATTAACCCCTGACTATACCGGGGATACGCTTATCACAATGCCTTTCTGGTCTGTGCTGAAGCAGGGCATTCTGGCAGCCAAGTGGCTTGACCTTTATTAGTGAGCCTGGTTAACCCCTCTCGGAACTACAGACTTAGAAATCGCCAGCTCATATACAGTGCATAAAATATATTTATATATATACCCTTATACACCATTTTAATAAAAAATATCACAAAATTCTTCTAAGTCCCTCGGGAAGAGTGAAAGACGCGCACGTTCATTTTCAGAGCTCCTAGACCTTCCTATAAGAAGTTAGCCAAAAAGTAGCTTCGAAAAACGCTTAGGTTAAGTTTCAGAGTTGCTTCTAATGTACCAAAGCTGGACTTAGACATAATTTCACTCTCACAACATTATGGCTGGTTGGAGACAGTCCGAACAACAAGTACCGGGTCCATGGTTCTGGGCGTATACTGGGGGGGGGGGGACGACTCCCATTAACCCCTGACTATACCGGGGATACGCTTATCACAATGCCTTTCTGGTCTGTGCTGAAGCAGGGCATTCTGGCAGCCAAGTGGCTTGACCTTTATTAGTGAGCCTGGTTAACCCCTCTCGGAACTACAGACTTAGAAATCGCCAGCTCATATACAGTGCATAAAATATATTTATATATATACCCTTATACACCATTTTAATAAAAAATATCACAAAATTCTTCTAAGTCCCTCGGGAAGAGTGAAAGACGCGCACGTTCATTTTCAGAGCTCCTAGACCTTCCTATAAGAAGTTAACCAAAAAGTAGCTTCGAAAAACGCTTAGGTTAAGTTTCAGAGTTGCTTCTAAAGTACCAAAGCTGGACTTAGACATAATTTCACTCTCACAACATTATGGCTGGTTGGAGACAGTCCGAACAACAAGTACCGGGTCCATGGTTCTGGGCGTATACTGGGGTGACGGGGACGACTCCCATTAACCCCTGACTAAACCGGGGATACGCTTATCACAATGCCTTTCTGGTCTGTGCTGAAGCAGGGCATTCTGGCAGCCAAGTGGCTTGACCTTTATTAGTGAGCCTGGTTACCCCCTCTCGGAACCACAGACTTAGAAATCGCCAGCTCATATACAGTGCATAAAATATATTTATATATATACCCTTATACACCATTTTAATAAAAAATATCACAAAATTCTTCTAAGTCCCTCGGGAAGAGTGAAAGACGCGCACGTTCATTTTTAGAGCTCCTAGACCTTCCTATAAGAAGTTAGCCAAAAAGTAGCTTCGAAAAACGCTTAGGTTAAGTTTCAGAGTTGCTTCTAATGTACCAAAGCTGGACTTAGACATAATTTCACTCTCACAACATTATGGCTGGTTGGAGACAGTCCGAACCACAAGTACCGGGTCCATGGTTCTGGGCGTATACTGGGGGGACGGGGACGACTCCCATTAACCCCTGACTATACCGGGGATACGCTTATCACAATGCCTTTCTGGTCTGTGCTGAAGCAGGGCATTCTGGCAGCCAAGTGGCTTGACCTTTATTAGTGAGCCTGGTTAACCCCTCTCGGAACTACAGACTTAGAAATCGCCAGCTCATATACAGTGCATAAAATATATTTATATATATACCCTTATACACCATTTTAATAAAAAATATCACAAAATTCTTCTAAGTCCCTCGGGAAGAGTGAAAGACGCGCACGTTCATTTTCAGAGCTCCTAGACCTTCCTATAAGAAGTTAGCCAAAAAGTAGCTTCGAAAAACGCTTAGGTTAAGTTTCAGAGTTGCTTCTAATGTACCAAAGCTGGACTTAGACATAATTTCACTCTCACAACATTATGGCTGGTTGGAGACAGTCCGAACAACAAGTACCGGGTCCATGGTTCTGGGCGTATACTGGGGGGACGGGGACGACTCCCATTAACCCCTGACTATACCGGGGATACGCTTATCACAATGCCTTTCTGGTCTGTGCTGAAGCAGGGCATTCTGGCAGCCAAGTGGCTTGACCTTTATTAGTGAGCCTGGTTAACCCCTCTCGGAACTACAGACTTAGAAATCGCCAGCTCATATACAGTGCATAAAATATATTTATATATATACCCTTATACACCATTTTAATAAAAAATATCACAAAATTCTTCTAAGTCCCTCGGGAAGAGTGAAAGACGCGCACGTTCATTTTCAGAGCTCCTAGACCTTCCTATAAGAAGTTAGCCAAAAAGTAGCTTCGAAAAACGCTTAGGTTAAGTTTCAGAGTTGCTTCTAAAGTACCAAAGCTGGACTTAGACATAATTTCACTCTCACAACATTATGGCTGGTTGGAGACAGTCCGAACAACAAGTACCGGGTCCATGGTTCTGGGCGTATACTGGGGGGGGGGGGACGACTCCCATTAACCCCTGACTATACCGGGGATACGCTTATCACAATGCCTTTCTGGTCTGTGCTGAAGCAGGGCATTCTGGCAGCCAAGTGGCTTGACCTTTATTAGTGAGCCTGGTTAACCCCTCTCGGAACTACAGACTTAGAAATCGCCAGCTCATATACAGTGCATAAAATATATTTATATATATACCCTTATACACCATTTTAATAAAAAATATCACAAAATTCTTCTAAGTCCCTCGGGAAGAGTGAAAGACGCGCACGTTCATTTTCAGAGCTCCTAGACCTTCCTATAAGAAGTTAGCCAAAAAGTAGCTTCGAAAAACGCTTAGGTTAAGTTTCAGAGTTGCTTCTAAAGTACCAAAGCTGGACTTAGACATAATTTCACTCTCACAACATTATGGCTGGTTGGAGACAGTCCGAACAACAAGTACCGGGTCCATGGTTCTGGGCGTATACTGGGGTGACGGGGACGACTCCCATTAACCCCTGACTAAACCGGGGATACGCTTATCACAATGCCTTTCTGGTCTGTGCTGAAGCAGGGCATTCTGGCAGCCAAGTGGCTTGACCTTTATTAGTGAGCCTGGTTACCCCCTCTCGGAACCACAGACTTAGAAATCGCCAGCTCATATACAGTGCATAAAATATATTTATATATATACCCTTATACACCATTTTAATAAAAAATATCACAAAATTCTTCTAAGTCCCTCGGGAAGAGTGAAAGACGCGCACGTTCATTTTTAGAGCTCCTAGACCTTCCTATAAGAAGTTAGCCAAAAAGTAGCTTCGAAAAACGCTTAGGTTAAGTTTCAGAGTTGCTTCTAATGTACCAAAGCTGGACTTAGACATAATTTCACTCTCACAACATTATGGCTGGTTGGAGACAGTCCGAACCACAAGTACCGGGTCCATGGTTCTGGGCGTATACTGGGGGGACGGGGACGACTCCCATTAACCCCTGACTATACCGGGGATACGCTTATCACAATGCCTTTCTGGTCTGTGCTGAAGCAGGGCATTCTGGCAGCCAAGTGGCTTGACCTTTATTAGTGAGCCTGGTTAACCCCTCTCGGAACTACAGACTTAGAAATCGCCAGCTCATATACAGTGCATAAAATATATTTATATATATACCCTTATACACCATTTTAATAAAAAATATCACAAAATTCTTCTAAGTCCCTCGGGAAGAGTGAAAGACGCGCACGTTCATTTTCAGAGCTCCTAGACCTTCCTATAAGAAGTTAGCCAAAAAGTAGCTTCGAAAAACGCTTAGGTTAAGTTTCAGAGTTGCTTCTAATGTACCAAAGCTGGACTTAGACATAATTTCACTCTCACAACATTATGGCTGGTTGGAGACAGTCCGAACAACAAGTACCGGGTCCATGGTTCTGGGCGTATACTGGGGGGACGGGGACGACTCCCATTAACCCCTGACTATACCGGGGATACGCTTATCACAATGCCTTTCTGGTCTGTGCTGAAGCAGGGCATTCTGGCAGCCAAGTGGCTTGACCTTTATTAGTGAGCCTGGTTAACCCCTCTCGGAACTACAGACTTAGAAATCGCCAGCTCATATACAGTGCATAAAATATATTTATATATATACCCTTATACACCATTTTAATAAAAAATATCACAAAATTCTTCTAAGTCCCTCGGGAAGAGTGAAAGACGCGCACGTTCATTTTCAGAGCTCCTAGACCTTCCTATAAGAAGTTAGCCAAAAAGTAGCTTCGAAAAACGCTTAGGTTAAGTTTCAGAGTTGCTTCTAAAGTACCAAAGCTGGACTTAGACATAATTTCACTCTCACAACATTATGGCTGGTTGGAGACAGTCCGAACCACAAGTACCGGGTCCATGGTTCTGGGCGTATACTGGGGGGACGGGGACGACTCCCATTAACCCCTGACTATACCGGGGATACGCTTATAACAATGCCTTTCTGGTCTGTGCTGAAGCAGGGCATTCTGGCAGCCAAGTGGCTTGACCTTTATTAGTGAGCCTGGTTAACCCCTCTCGGAACTACAGACTTAGAAATCGCCAGCTCATATACAGTGCATAAAATATATTTATATATATACCCTTAAACACCATTTTAATAAAAAATATCACAAAATTCTTCTAAGTCCCTCGGGAAGAGTGAAAGACGCGCACGTTCATTTTCAGAGCTCCTAGACCTTCCTATAAGAAGTTAGCCAAAAAGTAGCTTCGAAAAACGCTTAGGTTAAGTTTCAGAGTTGCTTCTAATGTACCAAAGCTGGACTTAGACATAATTTCACTCTCACAACATTATGGCTGGTTGGAGACAGTCCGAACCACAAGTACCGGGTCCATGGTTCTGGGCGTATACCGGGGGGACGGGGACGACTCCCATTAACCCCTGACTATACCGGGGATACGCTTATCACAATGCCTTTCTGGTCTGTGCTGAAGCAGGGCATTCTGGCAGCCAAGTGGCTTGACCTTTATTAGTGAGTCTGGTTACCCCCTCTCGGAACTACAGACTTAGAAATCGCCAGCTCATATACAGTGCATAAAATATATTTATATATATACCATTATACACCATTTTAATAAAAAATATCACAAAATTCTTCTAAGTAACTCGGGAAGAGTGAAAGACGCGCACGTTCATTTTCAGAGCTCCTAGACCTTCTTATAAGAAGTTAGCCAAAAAGTAGCTTCGAAAAACGCTTAGGTTACGTTTCAGAGTTGCTTCTAATGTACCAAAGCTGGACTTAGACATAATTTCACTCTCACAACATTATGGCTGGTTGGAGACAGTCCGAACCACAAGTACCGGGTCCATGGTTCTGGGCGTATACTGGGGGGACGGGGACGACTCCCATTAACCCCTGACTATACCGGGGATACGCTTATCACAATGCCTTTCTGGTCTGTGCAGAAGCAGGGCATTCTGGCAGCCAAGTGGCTTGACCTTTATTAGTGAGCCTGGTTACCCCTTCTCGGAACCACAGACTTAGAAATCGCCAGCTCATATACAGTGCATAAAATATATTTATATATATACCCTTATACACCATTTTAATAAAAAATATCACAAAATTCTTCTAAGTCCCTCAGGAAGAGTGAAAGACGCGCACTTTCATTTTCAGAGCTCCTAGACCTTCCTATAAGAAGTTAGCCAAAAAGTAGCTTCGAAGAATGCTTAGGTTAAGTTTCAGAGTTGCTTCTAATGTACCGAAGCTGGACTTAGACATAATTTCACTCTCACAACATTATGGCTGGTTGGAGACAGTCCGAACCACAAGTACCGGGTCCATGGTTCTGGGCGTATACTGGGGGGACGGGGACGACTCCCATTAACCCCTGACTATACCGGGGATACGCTTATCACAATGCCTTTCTGGTCTGTGCTGAAGCAGGGCATTCTGGCAGCCAAGTGGCTTGACCTTTATTAGTGAGCCTGGTTACCCCCTCTCGGAACTACAGACTTAGAAATCGCCAGCTCATATACAGTGCATAAAATATATTTATATATACCCTTATACACCATTTTAATAAAAAATATCACAAAATTCTTCTAAGTCACTCGGGAAGAGTGAGAGACGCGCACGTTCATTTTCAGAGCTCCTAGACCTTCCTATAAGAAGTTAGCCAAAAAGTAGTTTCGAAAAACGCTTAGGTTAAGTTTCAGAGTTGCTTCTAATGTACCGAAGCTGGACTTAGACATAATTTCACTCTCACAACATTATGGCTGGTTGGAGACATTCCGAACCACAAGTACCGGGTCCATGGTTCTGGGCGTATACCGGGGGGACGGGGACGACTCCCATTAACCCCTGACTATACCGGGGATACGCTTATCACAATGCCTTTCTGGTCTGTGCTGAAGCAGGGCATTCTGGCAGCCAAGTGGCTTGACCTTTATTAGTGAGCCTGGTTACCCCCTCTCGGAACCACAGACTTAGAAATCGCCAGCTCATATACAGTGCATAAAATATATTTATATATATATACCCTTATACACCATTTTAATAAAAAATATCACAAAATTCTTCTAAGTCCCTCGGGAAGAGTGAAAGACGCGCGCGTTCATTTTTAGAGCTCCTAGACCTTCCTATAAGAAGTTAGCCAAAAAGTAGCTTCGAAAAACGCTTAGGTTAAGTTTCAGAGTTGCTTCTAATGTACCAAAGCTGGACTTAGACATAATTTCACTCTCACAACATTATGGCTGGTTGGAGACAGTCCGAACCACAAGTACCGGGTCCATGGTTCTGGGCGTATACTGGGGGGACGGGGACGACTCCCATTAACCCCTGACTATACCGGGGATACGCTTATCACAATGCCTTTCTGGTCTGTGCTGAAGCAGGGCATTCTGGCAGCCAAGTGGCTTGACCTTTATTAGTGAGCCTGGTTACCCCCTCTCGGAACTACAGACTTAGAAATCGCCAGCTCATATACAGTGCATAAAATACTGTATATTTATATATACCCTTATACACCATTTTAATAAAAAATATCACAAAATTCTTCTAAGTCCCTCGGGAAGAGTGAAAGACGCGCACGTTCATTTTCAGAGCTCCTAGACCTTCCTATAAGAAGTTAGCCAAAAAGTAGCTTCGAAAAACGCTTAGGTTAAGTTTCAGAGTTGCTTCTAATGTACCGAAGCTGGACTTAGACATAATTTCACTCTCACAACATTATGGCTGGTTGGAGACAGTCCGAACCACAAGTACCGGGTCCATGGTTCTGGGCGTATACTGGGGGGACGGGGACGACTCCCATTAACCCCTGACTATACCGGGGATACGCTTATCACAATGCTTTTCTGGTCTGTGCTGAAGCAGGGCATTCTGGCAGCCAAGTGGCTTGACTTTATTAGTGAGCCTGGTTAACCCCTCTCGGAACTACAGACTTAGAAATCGCCAGCTCATATACAGTGCATAAAATATATTTATATATATACCCTTATACACCATTTTAATAAAAAATATCACAAAATTCTTCTAAGTCCCTCGGGAAGAGTGAAAGACGCGCACGTTCATTTTCAGAGCTTCTAGACATTCCTATAAGAAGTTAGCCAAAAAGTAGCTTCGAAAAACGCTTAGGTTAAGTTTCAGAGTTGCTTCTAATGTACCAAAGCTGGACTTAGACATAATTTCACTCTCACAGCATTATGGTTTGTTGGAGACAGTCCGAACTACAAGTACCGGGTCCATGGTTCTGGGCGTATACCGGGGGGACAGGGACGACTCCCATTAACCCCTGACTATACCGGGGATACGCTTATCACAATGCCTTTCTGGTCTGTGCTGAAGCAGGGCATTCTGGCAGCCAAGTGGCTTGACCTTTATTAGTGAGCCTGGTTACCCCCTCTCGGAACCACAGACTTAGAAATCGCCAGCTCATATACAGTGCATAAAATATATTTATATATATATACCCTTATACACCATTTTAATAAAAAATATCACAAAATTCTTCTAAGTCCCTCGGGAAGAGTGAAAGACGCGCACGTTCATTTTCAGAGCTCCTATACCTTCCTATAAGAAGTTAGCCAAAAAGTAGCTTCGAAAAACGCTTAGGTTAAGTTTCAGAGTTGCTTCTAATGTACCAAAGCTGGACTTAGACATAATTTCACTCTCACAACATTATGGCTGGTTGGAGACAGTCCGAACCACAAGTACTGGTCCATGGTTCTGGGCGTATACTGGGGGGACGGGGACGACTCCCATTAACCCCTGACTATACCGGGGATACGCTTATCACAATGCCTTTCTGGTCTGTGCTGAAGCAGGGCATTCTGGCAGCCAAGTGGCTTGACCTTTATTAGTGAGCCTGGTTACCCCCTCTCGGAACTACAGACTTAGAAATCGCCAGCTCATATACAGTGCATAAAATATATTTATATATACCCTTATACACCATTTTAATAAAAAATATCACAAAATTCTTCTAAGTCCCTCGGGAAGAGTGAAAGACGCGCACGTTCATTTTCAGAGCTCCTAGACCTTCCTATAAGAAGTTAGCCAAAAAGTAGCTTCGAAAAACGCTTAGGTTAAGTTTCAGAGTTGCTTCTAATGTACCGAAGCTGGACTTAGACATAATTTCACTCTCACAACATTATGGCTGGTTGGAGACAGTCCGAACCACAAGTACCGGGTCCATGGTTCTGGGCGTATACTGGGGGGACGGGGACGACTCCCATTAACCCCTGACTATACCGGGGATACGCTTATCACAATGCCTTTCTGGTCTGTGCTGAAGCAGGGCATTCTGGCAGCCAAGTGGCTTGACCTTTATTAGTGAGCCTGATTAACCCCTCTCGGAACTAAAGACTTAGAAATCGCCAGCTCATATACAGTGCATAAAATATATTTATATATATACCCTTATACACCATTTTAATAAAAAATATCACAAAATTCTTCTAAGTCCCTCGGGAAGAGTGAAAGACGCGCACGTTCATTTTCAGAGCTCCTAGACCTTCCTATAAGAAGTTAGCCAAAAAGTAGCTTCGAAAAACGCTTAGGTTAAGTTTCAGAGTTGCTTCTAATGTACCAAAGCTGGACTTAGACATAATTTCACTCTCACAACATTATGGCTGGTTGGAGACAGTCCGAACAACAAGTACCGGGGCCATGGTTCTGGGCGTATACTGGGGTGACGGGGACGACTCCCATTAACCCCTGACTATACCGGGGATACGCTCATCACAATGCCTTTCTGGTCTGTGCTGAAGCAGGGCATTCTGGCAGCCAAGTGGCTTGACCTTTATTAGTGAGCCTGGTTACCCCCTCTCGGAACTACAGACTTAGAAATCGCCAGCTCATATACAGTGCATAAAATATATTTATATATACCCTTATACACCATTTTAATAAAAAATATCACAAAATTCTTCTAAGTCCCTCGGGAAGAGTGAAAGACGCGCACGTTCATTTTCAGAGCTCCTAGACCTTCCTATAAGAAGTTAGCCAAAAAGTAGCTTCGAAAAACGCTTAGGTTAAGTTTCAGAGTTGCTTCTAAAGTACCGAAGCTGGACTTAGACATAATTTCACTCTCACAACATTATGGCTGGTTGGAGACAGTCCGAACCACAAGTACCGGGTCCATGGTTCTGGGCGTATACTGGGGGGACGGGGACGACTCCCATTAACCCCTGACTATACCGGGGATACGCTTATCACAATGCCTTTCTGGTCTGTGCTGAAGCAGGGCATTCTGGCAGCCAAGTGGCTTGACCTTTATTAGTGAGCCTGATTAACCCCTCTCGGAACTAAAGACTTAGAAATCGCCAGCTCATATACAGTGCATAAAATATATTTATATATATACCCTTATACACCATTTTAATAAAAAATATCACAAAATTCTTCTAAGTCCCTCGGGAAGAGTGAAAGACGCGCACGTTCATTTTCAGAGCTCCTAGACCTTCCTATAAGAAGTTAGCCAAAAAGTAGCTTCGAAAAACGCTTAGGTTAAGTTTCAGAGTTGCTTCTAATGTACCAAAGCTGGACTTAGACATAATTTCACTCTCACAACATTATGGCTTGTTGGAGACAGTCCGAACCACAAGTACCGGGTCCATGGTTCTGGGCGTATACCGGGGGGACGGGGACGACTCCCATTAACCCCTGACTATACCGGGGATACGCTTATCACAATGCCTTTCTGGTCTGTGCTGAAGCAGGGCATTCTGGCAGCCAAGTGGCTTGACCTTTATTAGTGAGCCTGGTTACCCCCTCTCGGAACCACAGACTTAGAAATCGCCAGCTCATATACAGTGCATAAAATATATTTATATATATATACCCTTATACACCATTTTAATAAAAAATATCACAAAATTCTTCTAAGTCCCTCGGGAAGAGTGAAAGACGCGCACGTTCATTTTCAGAGCTCCTAGACCTTCCTATAAGAAGTTAGCCAAAAAGTAGCTTCGAAAAACTCTTAGGTTAAGTTTCAGAGTTGCTTCTAATGTACCAAAGCTGGACTTAGACATAATTTCACTCTCACAACATTATGGCTGGTTGGAGACAGTCCGAACAACAAGTACCGGGGCCATGGTTCTGGGCGTATACTGGGGGGACGGGGACGACTCCCATTAACCCCTGACTATACCGGGGATACGCTCATCACAATGCCTTTCTGGTCTGTGCTGAAGCAGGGCATTCTGGCAGCCAAGTGGCTTGACCTTTATTAGTGAGCCTGGTTACCCCCTCTCGGAACCACAGACTTAGAAATCGCCAGCTCATTTACAGTGCATAAAATATATTTATATATATACCCTTATACACCATTTTAATAAAAAATATCACAAAATTCTTCTAAGTCCCTCGGGAAGAGTGAAAGACGCGCACGTTCATTTTCAGAGCTCCTAGACCTTCCTATAAGAAGTTAGCCAAAAAGTAGCTTCGAAAAACGCTTAGGTTAAGTTTCAGAGTTGCTTCTAATGTACCGAAGCTGGACTTAGACATAATTTCACTCTCACAACATTATGGCTGGTTGGAGACAGTCCGAACCACAAGTACCGGGTCCATGGTTCTGGGCGTATACTGGGGGGACGGGGACGACTCCCATTAACCCCTGACTATACCGGGGATACGCTTATCACAATGCCTTTCTGGTCTGTGCTGAAGCAGGGCATTCTGGCAGCCAAGTGGCTTGACCTTTATTAGTGAGCCTGATTAACCCCTCTCGGAACTAAAGACTTAGAAATCGCCAGCTCATATACAGTGCATAAAATATATTTATATATATACCCTTATACACCATTTTAATAAAAAATATCACAAAATTCTTCTAAGTCCCTCGGGAAGAGTGAAAGACGCGCACGTTCATTTTCAGAGCTCCTAGACCTTCCTATAAGAAGTTAGCCAAAAAGTAGCTTCGAAAAACTCTTAGGTTAAGTTTCAGAGTTGCTTCTAATGTACCAAAGCTGGACTTAGACATAATTTCACTCTCACAACATTATGGCTGGTTGGAGACAGTCCGAACAACAAGTACCGGGGCCATGGTTCTGGGCGTATACTGGGGTGACGGGGACGACTCCCATTAACCCCTGACTATACCGGGGATACGCTTATCACAATGCCTTTCTGGTCTGTGCTGAAGCAGGGCATTCTGGCAGCCAAGTGGCTTGACCTTTATTAGTGAGCCTGGTTACCCCCTCTCGGAACCACAGACTTAGAAATCGCCAGCTCATTTACAGTGCATAAAATATATTTATATATATACCCTTATACACAATTTTAATAAAAAATATCACAAAATTCTTCTAAGTCCCTCGGGAAGAGTGAAAGACGCGCACGTTCATTTTCAGAGCTCCTAGACATTCCTATAAGAAGTTAGCCAAAAAGTAGCTTCGAAAAACGCTTAGGTTAAGTTTCAGAGTTGCTTCTAATGTACCGAAGCTGGACTTAGACATAATTTCACTCTCACAACATTATGGCTTGTTGGAGACAGTCCGAACCACAAGTACCGGGTCCATGGTTCTGGGCGTATACCGGGGGGACGGGGACGACTCCCATTAACCCCTGACTATACCGGGGATACGCTTATCACAATGCTTTTCTGGTCTGTGCTGAAGCAGGGCATTCTGGCAGCCAAGTGGCTTGACTTTATTAGTGAGCCTGGTTAACCCCTCTCGGAACTACAGACTTAGAAATCGCCAGCTCATATACAGTGCATAAAATATATTTATATATATACCCTTATACACCATTTTAATAAAAAATATCACAAAATTCTTCTAAGTCCCTCGGGAAGAGTGAAAGACGCGCACGTTCATTTTCAGAGCTTCTAGACATTCCTATAAGAAGTTAGCCAAAAAGTAGCTTCGAAAAACGCTTAGGTTAAGTTTCAGAGTTGCTTCTAATGTACCAAAGCTGGACTTAGACATAATTTCACTCTCACAGCATTATGGTTTGTTGGAGACAGTCCGAACTACAAGTACCGGGTCCATGGTTCTGGGCGTATACCGGGGGGACAGGGACGACTCCCATTAACCCCTGACTATACCGGGGATACGCTTATCACAATGCCTTTCTGGTCTGTGCTGAAGCAGGGCATTCTGGCAGCCAAGTGGCTTGACCTTTATTAGTGAGCCTGGTTACCCCCTCTCGGAACCACAGACTTAGAAATCGCCAGCTCATATACAGTGCATAAAATATATTTATATATATATACCCTTATACACCATTTTAATAAAAAATATCACAAAATTCTTCTAAGTCCCTCGGGAAGAGTGAAAGACGCGCACGTTCATTTTCAGAGCTCCTATACCTTCCTATAAGAAGTTAGCCAAAAAGTAGCTTCGAAAAACGCTTAGGTTAAGTTTCAGAGTTGCTTCTAATGTACCAAAGCTGGACTTAGACATAATTTCACTCTCACAACATTATGGCTGGTTGGAGACAGTCCGAACCACAAGTACTGGTCCATGGTTCTGGGCGTATACTGGGGGGACGGGGACGACTCCCATTAACCCCTGACTATACCGGGGATACGCTTATCACAATGCCTTTCTGGTCTGTGCTGAAGCAGGGCATTCTGGCAGCCAAGTGGCTTGACCTTTATTAGTGAGCCTGGTTACCCCCTCTCGGAACTACAGACTTAGAAATCGCCAGCTCATATACAGTGCATAAAATATATTTATATATACCCTTATACACCATTTTAATAAAAAATATCACAAAATTCTTCTAAGTCCCTCGGGAAGAGTGAAAGACGCGCACGTTCATTTTCAGAGCTCCTAGACCTTCCTATAAGAAGTTAGCCAAAAAGTAGCTTCGAAAAACGCTTAGGTTAAGTTTCAGAGTTGCTTCTAATGTACCGAAGCTGGACTTAGACATAATTTCACTCTCACAACATTATGGCTGGTTGGAGACAGTCCGAACCACAAGTACCGGGTCCATGGTTCTGGGCGTATACTGGGGGGACGGGGACGACTCCCATTAACCCCTGACTATACCGGGGATACGCTTATCACAATGCCTTTCTGGTCTGTGCTGAAGCAGGGCATTCTGGCAGCCAAGTGGCTTGACCTTTATTAGTGAGCCTGATTAACCCCTCTCGGAACTAAAGACTTAGAAATCGCCAGCTCATATACAGTGCATAAAATATATTTATATATATACCCTTATACACCATTTTAATAAAAAATATCACAAAATTCTTCTAAGTCCCTCGGGAAGAGTGAAAGACGCGCACGTTCATTTTCAGAGCTCCTAGACCTTCCTATAAGAAGTTAGCCAAAAAGTAGCTTCGAAAAACGCTTAGGTTAAGTTTCAGAGTTGCTTCTAATGTACCGAAGCTGGACTTAGACATAATTTCACTCTCACAACATTATGGCTGGTTGGAGACAGTCCGAACCACAAGTACCGGGTCCATGGTTCTGGGCGTATACTGGGGGGACGGGGACGACTCCCATTAACCCCTGACTATACCGGGGATACGCTTATCACAATGCCTTTCTGGTCTGTGCTGAAGCAGGGCATTCTGGCAGCCAAGTGGCTTGACCTTTATTAGTGAGCCTGATTAACCCCTCTCGGAACTAAAGACTTAGAAATCGCCAGCTCATATACAGTGCATAAAATATATTTATATATATACCCTTATACACCATTTTAATAAAAAATATCACAAAATTCTTCTAAGTCCCTCGGGAAGAGTGAAAGACGCGCACGTTCATTTTCAGAGCTCCTAGACCTTCCTATAAGAAGTTAGCCAAAAAGTAGCTTCGAAAAACGCTTAGGTTAAGTTTCAGAGTTGCTTCTAATGTACCAAAGCTGGACTTAGACATAATTTCACTCTCACAACATTATGGCTGGTTGGAGACAGTCCGAACAACAAGTACCGGGGCCATGGTTCTGGGCGTATACTGGGGTGACGGGGACGACTCCCATTAACCCCTGACTATACCGGGGATACGCTCATCACAATGCCTTTCTGGTCTGTGCTGAAGCAGGGCATTCTGGCAGCCAAGTGGCTTGACCTTTATTAGTGAGCCTGGTTACCCCCTCTCGGAACTACAGACTTAGAAATCGCCAGCTCATATACAGTGCATAAAATATATTTATATATACCCTTATACACCATTTTAATAAAAAATATCACAAAATTCTTCTAAGTCCCTCGGGAAGAGTGAAAGACGCGCACGTTCATTTTCAGAGCTCCTAGACCTTCCTATAAGAAGTTAGCCAAAAAGTAGCTTCGAAAAACGCTTAGGTTAAGTTTCAGAGTTGCTTCTAAAGTACCGAAGCTGGACTTAGACATAATTTCACTCTCACAACATTATGGCTGGTTGGAGACAGTCCGAACCACAAGTACCGGGTCCATGGTTCTGGGCGTATACTGGGGGGACGGGGACGACTCCCATTAACCCCTGACTATACCGGGGATACGCTTATCACAATGCCTTTCTGGTCTGTGCTGAAGCAGGGCATTCTGGCAGCCAAGTGGCTTGACCTTTATTAGTGAGCCTGATTAACCCCTCTCGGAACTAAAGACTTAGAAATCGCCAGCTCATATACAGTGCATAAAATATATTTATATATATACCCTTATACACCATTTTAATAAAAAATATCACAAAATTCTTCTAAGTCCCTCGGGAAGAGTGAAAGACGCGCACGTTCATTTTCAGAGCTCCTAGACCTTCCTATAAGAAGTTAGCCAAAAAGTAGCTTCGAAAAACGCTTAGGTTAAGTTTCAGAGTTGCTTCTAATGTACCAAAGCTGGACTTAGACATAATTTCACTCTCACAACATTATGGCTTGTTGGAGACAGTCCGAACCACAAGTACCGGGTCCATGGTTCTGGGCGTATACCGGGGGGACGGGGACGACTCCCATTAACCCCTGACTATACCGGGGATACGCTTATCACAATGCCTTTCTGGTCTGTGCTGAAGCAGGGCATTCTGGCAGCCAAGTGGCTTGACCTTTATTAGTGAGCCTGGTTACCCCCTCTCGGAACCACAGACTTAGAAATCGCCAGCTCATATACAGTGCATAAAATATATTTATATATATATACCCTTATACACCATTTTAATAAAAAATATCACAAAATTCTTCTAAGTCCCTCGGGAAGAGTGAAAGACGCGCACGTTCATTTTCAGAGCTCCTAGACCTTCCTATAAGAAGTTAGCCAAAAAGTAGCTTCGAAAAACTCTTAGGTTAAGTTTCAGAGTTGCTTCTAATGTACCAAAGCTGGACTTAGACATAATTTCACTCTCACAACATTATGGCTGGTTGGAGACAGTCCGAACAACAAGTACCGGGGCCATGGTTCTGGGCGTATACTGGGGGGACGGGGACGACTCCCATTAACCCCTGACTATACCGGGGATACGCTCATCACAATGCCTTTCTGGTCTGTGCTGAAGCAGGGCATTCTGGCAGCCAAGTGGCTTGACCTTTATTAGTGAGCCTGGTTACCCCCTCTCGGAACCACAGACTTAGAAATCGCCAGCTCATTTACAGTGCATAAAATATATTTATATATATACCCTTATACACCATTTTAATAAAAAATATCACAAAATTCTTCTAAGTCCCTCGGGAAGAGTGAAAGACGCGCACGTTCATTTTCAGAGCTCCTAGACCTTCCTATAAGAAGTTAGCCAAAAAGTAGCTTCGAAAAACGCTTAGGTTAAGTTTCAGAGTTGCTTCTAATGTACCGAAGCTGGACTTAGACATAATTTCACTCTCACAACATTATGGCTGGTTGGAGACAGTCCGAACCACAAGTACCGGGTCCATGGTTCTGGGCGTATACTGGGGGGACGGGGACGACTCCCATTAACCCCTGACTATACCGGGGATACGCTTATCACAATGCCTTTCTGGTCTGTGCTGAAGCAGGGCATTCTGGCAGCCAAGTGGCTTGACCTTTATTAGTGAGCCTGATTAACCCCTCTCGGAACTAAAGACTTAGAAATCGCCAGCTCATATACAGTGCATAAAATATATTTATATATATACCCTTATACACCATTTTAATAAAAAATATCACAAAATTCTTCTAAGTCCCTCGGGAAGAGTGAAAGACGCGCACGTTCATTTTCAGAGCTCCTAGACCTTCCTATAAGAAGTTAGCCAAAAAGTAGCTTCGAAAAACTCTTAGGTTAAGTTTCAGAGTTGCTTCTAATGTACCAAAGCTGGACTTAGACATAATTTCACTCTCACAACATTATGGCTGGTTGGAGACAGTCCGAACAACAAGTACCGGGGCCATGGTTCTGGGCGTATACTGGGGTGACGGGGACGACTCCCATTAACCCCTGACTATACCGGGGATACGCTTATCACAATGCCTTTCTGGTCTGTGCTGAAGCAGGGTATTCTGGCAGCCAAGTGGCTTGACCTTTATTAGTGAGCCTGGTTACCCCCTCTCGGAACCACAGACTTAGAAATCGCCAGCTCATTTACAGTGCATAAAATATATTTATATATATACCCTTATACACAATTTTAATAAAAAATATCACAAAATTCTTCTAAGTCCCTCGGGAAGAGTGAAAGACGCGCACGTTCATTTTCAGAGCTCCTAGACATTCCTATAAGAAGTTAGCCAAAAAGTAGCTTCGAAAAACGCTTAGGTTAAGTTTCAGAGTTGCTTCTAATGTACCGAAGCTGGACTTAGACATAATTTCACTCTCACAACATTATGGCTTGTTGGAGACAGTCCGAACCACAAGTACCGGGTCCATGGTTCTGGGCGTATACCGGGGGGACGGGGACGACTCCCATTAACCCCTGACTATACCGGGGATACGCTTATCACAATGCTTTTCTGGTCTGTGCTGAAGCAGGGCATTCTGGCAGCCAAGTGGCTTGACTTTATTAGTGAGCCTGGTTAACCCCTCTCGGAACTACAGACTTAGAAATCGCCAGCTCATATACAGTGCATAAAATATATTTATATATATACCCTTATACACCATTTTAATAAAAAATATCACAAAATTCTTCTAAGTCCCTCGGGAAGAGTGAAAGACGCGCACGTTCATTTTCAGAGCTTCTAGACATTCCTATAAGAAGTTAGCCAAAAAGTAGCTTCGAAAAACGCTTAGGTTAAGTTTCAGAGTTGCTTCTAATGTACCAAAGCTGGACTTAGACATAATTTCACTCTCACAGCATTATGGTTTGTTGGAGACAGTCCGAACTACAAGTACCGGGTCCATGGTTCTGGGCGTATACCGGGGGGACAGGGACGACTCCCATTAACCCCTGACTATACCGGGGATACGCTTATCACAATGCCTTTCTGGTCTGTGCTGAAGCAGGGCATTCTGGCAGCCAAGTGGCTTGACCTTTATTAGTGAGCCTGGTTACCCCCTCTCGGAACCACAGACTTAGAAATCGCCAGCTCATATACAGTGCATAAAATATATTTATATATATATACCCTTATACACCATTTTAATAAAAAATATCACAAAATTCTTCTAAGTCCCTCGGGAAGAGTGAAAGACGCGCACGTTCATTTTCAGAGCTCCTATACCTTCCTATAAGAAGTTAGCCAAAAAGTAGCTTCGAAAAACGCTTAGGTTAAGTTTCAGAGTTGCTTCTAATGTACCAAAGCTGGACTTAGACATAATTTCACTCTCACAACATTATGGCTGGTTGGAGACAGTCCGAACCACAAGTACTGGTCCATGGTTCTGGGCGTATACTGGGGGGACGGGGACGACTCCCATTAACCCCTGACTATACCGGGGATACGCTTATCACAATGCCTTTCTGGTCTGTGCTGAAGCAGGGCATTCTGGCAGCCAAGTGGCTTGACCTTTATTAGTGAGCCTGGTTACCCCCTCTCGGAACTACAGACTTAGAAATCGCCAGCTCATATACAGTGCATAAAATATATTTATATATACCCTTATACACCATTTTAATAAAAAATATCACAAAATTCTTCTAAGTCCCTCGGGAAGAGTGAAAGACGCGCACGTTCATTTTCAGAGCTCCTAGACCTTCCTATAAGAAGTTAGCCAAAAAGTAGCTTCGAAAAACGCTTAGGTTAAGTTTCAGAGTTGCTTCTAATGTACCGAAGCTGGACTTAGACATAATTTCACTCTCACAACATTATGGCTGGTTGGAGACAGTCCGAACCACAAGTACCGGGTCCATGGTTCTGGGCGTATACTGGGGGGACGGGGACGACTCCCATTAACCCCTGACTATACCGGGGATACGCTTATCACAATGCCTTTCTGGTCTGTGCTGAAGCAGGGCATTCTGGCAGCCAAGTGGCTTGACCTTTATTAGTGAGCCTGATTAACCCCTCTCGGAACTAAAGACTTAGAAATCGCCAGCTCATATACAGTGCATAAAATATATTTATATATATACCCTTATACACCATTTTAATAAAAAATATCACAAAATTCTTCTAAGTCCCTCGGGAAGAGTGAAAGACGCGCACGTTCATTTTCAGAGCTCCTAGACCTTCCTATAAGAAGTTAGCCAAAAAGTAGCTTCGAAAAACGCTTAGGTTAAGTTTCAGAGTTGCTTCTAAAGTACCGAAGCTGGACTTAGACATAATTTCACTCTCACAACATTATGGCTGGTTGGAGACAGTCCGAACCACAAGTACCGGGTCCATGGTTCTGGGCGTATACTGGGGGGACGGGGACGACTCCCATTAACCCCTGACTATACCGGGGATACGCTTATCACAATGCCTTTCTGGTCTGTGCTGAAGCAGGGCATTCTGGCAGCCAAGTGGCTTGACCTTTATTAGTGAGCCTGATTAACCCCTCTCGGAACTAAAGACTTAGAAATCGCCAGCTCATATACAGTGCATAAAATATATTTATATATATACCCTTATACACCATTTTAATAAAAAATATCACAAAATTCTTCTAAGTCCCTCGGGAAGAGTGAAAGACGCGCACGTTCATTTTCAGAGCTCCTAGACCTTCCTATAAGAAGTTAGCCAAAAAGTAGCTTCGAAAAACGCTTAGGTTAAGTTTCAGAGTTGCTTCTAATGTACCAAAGCTGGACTTAGACATAATTTCACTCTCACAACATTATGGCTTGTTGGAGACAGTCCGAACCACAAGTACCGGGTCCATGGTTCTGGGCGTATACCGGGGGGACGGGGACGACTCCCATTAACCCCTGACTATACCGGGGATACGCTTATCACAATGCCTTTCTGGTCTGTGCTGAAGCAGGGCATTCTGGCAGCCAAGTGGCTTGACCTTTATTAGTGAGCCTGGTTACCCCCTCTCGGAACCACAGACTTAGAAATCGCCAGCTCATATACAGTGCATAAAATATATTTATATATATATACCCTTATACACCATTTTAATAAAAAATATCACAAAATTCTTCTAAGTCCCTCGGGAAGAGTGAAAGACGCGCACGTTCATTTTCAGAGCTCCTAGACCTTCCTATAAGAAGTTAGCCAAAAAGTAGCTTCGAAAAACTCTTAGGTTAAGTTTCAGAGTTGCTTCTAATGTACCAAAGCTGGACTTAGACATAATTTCACTCTCACAACATTATGGCTGGTTGGAGACAGTCCGAACAACAAGTACCGGGGCCATGGTTCTGGGCGTATACTGGGGGGACGGGGACGACTCCCATTAACCCCTGACTATACCGGGGATACGCTCATCACAATGCCTTTCTGGTCTGTGCTGAAGCAGGGCATTCTGGCAGCCAAGTGGCTTGACCTTTATTAGTGAGCCTGGTTACCCCCTCTCGGAACCACAGACTTAGAAATCGCCAGCTCATTTACAGTGCATAAAATATATTTATATATATACCCTTATACACCATTTTAATAAAAAATATCACAAAATTCTTCTAAGTCCCTCGGGAAGAGTGAAAGACGCGCACGTTCATTTTCAGAGCTCCTAGACCTTCCTATAAGAAGTTAGCCAAAAAGTAGCTTCGAAAAACGCTTAGGTTAAGTTTCAGAGTTGCTTCTAATGTACCGAAGCTGGACTTAGACATAATTTCACTCTCACAACATTATGGCTGGTTGGAGACAGTCCGAACCACAAGTACCGGGTCCATGGTTCTGGGCGTATACTGGGGGGACGGGGACGACTCCCATTAACCCCTGACTATACCGGGGATACGCTTATCACAATGCCTTTCTGGTCTGTGCTGAAGCAGGGCATTCTGGCAGCCAAGTGGCTTGACCTTTATTAGTGAGCCTGATTAACCCCTCTCGGAACTAAAGACTTAGAAATCGCCAGCTCATATACAGTGCATAAAATATATTTATATATATACCCTTATACACTATTTTAATAAAAAATATCACAAAATTCTTCTAAGTCCCTCGGGAAGAGTGAAAGACGCGCACGTTCATTTTCAGAGCTCCTAGACCTTCCTATAAGAAGTTAGCCAAAAAGTAGCTTCGAAAAACTCTTAGGTTAAGTTTCAGAGTTGCTTCTAATGTACCAAAGCTGGACTTAGACATAATTTCACTCTCACAACATTATGGCTGGTTGGAGACAGTCCGAACAACAAGTACCGGGGCCATGGTTCTGGGCGTATACTGGGGTGACGGGGACGACTCCCATTAACCCCTGACTATACCGGGGATACGCTTATCACAATGCCTTTCTGGTCTGTGCTGAAGCAGGGTATTCTGGCAGCCAAGTGGCTTGACCTTTATTAGTGAGCCTGGTTACCCCCTCTCGGAACCACAGACTTAGAAATCGCCAGCTCATTTACAGTGCATAAAATATATTTATATATATACCCTTATACACAATTTTAATAAAAAATATCACAAAATTCTTCTAAGTCCCTCGGGAAGAGTGAAAGACGCGCACGTTCATTTTCAGAGCTCCTAGACATTCCTATAAGAAGTTAGCCAAAAAGTAGCTTCGAAAAACGCTTAGGTTAAGTTTCAGAGTTGCTTCTAATGTACCGAAGCTGGACTTAGACATAATTTCACTCTCACAACATTATGGCTTGTTGGAGACAGTCCGAACCACAAGTACCGGGTCCATGGTTCTGGGCGTATACCGGGGGGACGGGGACGACTCCCATTAACCCCTGACTATACCGGGGATACGCTTATCACAATGCTTTTCTGGTCTGTGCTGAAGCAGGGCATTCTGGCAGCCAAGTGGCTTGACTTTATTAGTGAGCCTGGTTAACCCCTCTCGGAACTACAGACTTAGAAATCGCCAGCTCATATACAGTGCATAAAATATATTTATATATATACCCTTATACACCATTTTAATAAAAAATATCACAAAATTCTTCTAAGTCCCTCGGGAAGAGTGAAAGACGCGCACGTTCATTTTCAGAGCTTCTAGACATTCCTATAAGAAGTTAGCCAAAAAGTAGCTTCGAAAAACGCTTAGGTTAAGTTTCAGAGTTGCTTCTAATGTACCAAAGCTGGACTTAGACATAATTTCACTCTCACAGCATTATGGTTTGTTGGAGACAGTCCGAACTACAAGTACCGGGTCCATGGTTCTGGGCGTATACCGGGGGGACAGGGACGACTCCCATTAACCCCTGACTATACCGGGGATACGCTTATCACAATGCCTTTCTGGTCTGTGCTGAAGCAGGGCATTCTGGCAGCCAAGTGGCTTGACCTTTATTAGTGAGCCTGGTTACCCCCTCTCGGAACCACAGACTTAGAAATCGCCAGCTCATATACAGTGCATAAAATATATTTATATATATATACCCTTATACACCATTTTAATAAAAAATATCACAAAATTCTTCTAAGTCCCTCGGGAAGAGTGAAAGACGCGCACGTTCATTTTCAGAGCTCCTATACCTTCCTATAAGAAGTTAGCCAAAAAGTAGCTTCGAAAAACGCTTAGGTTAAGTTTCAGAGTTGCTTCTAATGTACCAAAGCTGGACTTAGACATAATTTCACTCTCACAACATTATGGCTGGTTGGAGACAGTCCGAACCACAAGTACTGGTCCATGGTTCTGGGCGTATACTGGGGGGACGGGGACGACTCCCATTAACCCCTGACTATACCGGGGATACGCTTATCACAATGCCTTTCTGGTCTGTGCTGAAGCAGGGCATTCTGGCAGCCAAGTGGCTTGACCTTTATTAGTGAGCCTGGTTACCCCCTCTCGGAACTACAGACTTAGAAATCGCCAGCTCATATACAGTGCATAAAATATATTTATATATACCCTTATACACCATTTTAATAAAAAATATCACAAAATTCTTCTAAGTCCCTCGGGAAGAGTGAAAGACGCGCACGTTCATTTTCAGAGCTCCTAGACCTTCCTATAAGAAGTTAGCCAAAAAGTAGCTTCGAAAAACGCTTAGGTTAAGTTTCAGAGTTGCTTCTAATGTACCGAAGCTGGACTTAGACATAATTTCACTCTCACAACATTATGGCTGGTTGGAGACAGTCCGAACCACAAGTACCGGGTCCATGGTTCTGGGCGTATACTGGGGGGACGGGGACGACTCCCATTAACCCCTGACTATACCGGGGATACGCTTATCACAATGCCTTTCTGGTCTGTGCTGAAGCAGGGCATTCTGGCAGCCAAGTGGCTTGACCTTTATTAGTGAGCCTGATTAACCCCTCTCGGAACTAAAGACTTAGAAATCGCCAGCTCATATACAGTGCATAAAATATATTTATATATATACCCTTATACACCATTTTAATAAAAAATATCACAAAATTCTTCTAAGTCCCTCGGGAAGAGTGAAAGACGCGCACGTTCATTTTCAGAGCTCCTAGACCTTCCTATAAGAAGTTAGCCAAAAAGTAGCTTCGAAAAACGCTTAGGTTAAGTTTCAGAGTTGCTTCTAATGTACCAAAGCTGGACTTAGACATAATTTCACTCTCACAACATTATGGCTGGTTGGAGACAGTCCGAACAACAAGTACCGGGGCCATGGTTCTGGGCGTATACTGGGGTGACGGGGACGACTCCCATTAACCCCTGACTATACCGGGGATACGCTCATCACAATGCCTTTCTGGTCTGTGCTGAAGCAGGGCATTCTGGCAGCCAAGTGGCTTGACCTTTATTAGTGAGCCTGGTTACCCCCTCTCGGAACTACAGACTTAGAAATCGCCAGCTCATATACAGTGCATAAAATATATTTATATATACCCTTATACACCATTTTAATAAAAAATATCACAAAATTCTTCTAAGTCCCTCGGGAAGAGTGAAAGACGCGCACGTTCATTTTCAGAGCTCCTAGACCTTCCTATAAGAAGTTAGCCAAAAAGTAGCTTCGAAAAACGCTTAGGTTAAGTTTCAGAGTTGCTTCTAAAGTACCGAAGCTGGACTTAGACATAATTTCACTCTCACAACATTATGGCTGGTTGGAGACAGTCCGAACCACAAGTACCGGGTCCATGGTTCTGGGCGTATACTGGGGGGACGGGGACGACTCCCATTAACCCCTGACTATACCGGGGATACGCTTATCACAATGCCTTTCTGGTCTGTGCTGAAGCAGGGCATTCTGGCAGCCAAGTGGCTTGACCTTTATTAGTGAGCCTGATTAACCCCTCTCGGAACTAAAGACTTAGAAATCGCCAGCTCATATACAGTGCATAAAATATATTTATATATATACCCTTATACACCATTTTAATAAAAAATATCACAAAATTCTTCTAAGTCCCTCGGGAAGAGTGAAAGACGCGCACGTTCATTTTCAGAGCTCCTAGACCTTCCTATAAGAAGTTAGCCAAAAAGTAGCTTCGAAAAACGCTTAGGTTAAGTTTCAGAGTTGCTTCTAATGTACCAAAGCTGGACTTAGACATAATTTCACTCTCACAACATTATGGCTGGTTGGAGACAGTCCGAACAACAAGTACCGGGGCCATGGTTCTGGGCGTATACTGGGGGGACGGGGACGACTCCCATTAACCCCTGACTATACCGGGGATACGCTCATCACAATGCCTTTCTGGTCTGTGCTGAAGCAGGGCATTCTGGCAGCCAAGTGGCTTGACCTTTATTAGTGAGCCTGGTTACCCCCTCTCGGAACCACAGACTTAGAAATCGCCAGCTCATTTACAGTGCATAAAATATATTTATATATATACCCTTATACACCATTTTAATAAAAAATATCACAAAATTCTTCTAAGTCCCTCGGGAAGAGTGAAAGACGCGCACGTTCATTTTCAGAGCTCCTAGACCTTCCTATAAGAAGTTAGCCAAAAAGTAGCTTCGAAAAACGCTTAGGTTAAGTTTCAGAGTTGCTTCTAATGTACCGAAGCTGGACTTAGACATAATTTCACTCTCACAACATTATGGCTGGTTGGAGACAGTCCGAACAACAAGTACCGGGTCCATGGTTCTGGGCGTATACTGGGGGGACGGGGACGACTCCCATTAACCCCTGACTATACCGGGGATACGCTTATCACAATGCCTTTCTGGTCTGTGCTGAAGCAGGGCATTCTGGCAGCCAAGTGGCTTGACCTTTATTAGTGAGCCTGATTAACCCCTCTCGGAACTAAAGACTTAGAAATCGCCAGCTCATATACAGTGCATAAAATATATTTATATATATACCCTTATACACCATTTTAATAAAAAATATCACAAAATTCTTCTAAGTCCCTCGGGAAGAGTGAAAGACGCGCACGTTCATTTTCAGAGCTCCTAGACCTTCCTATAAGAAGTTAGCCAAAAAGTAGCTTCGAAAAACTCTTAGGTTAAGTTTCAGAGTTGCTTCTAATGTACCAAAGCTGGACTTAGACATAATTTCACTCTCACAACATTATGGCTGGTTGGAGACAGTCCGAACAACAAGTACCGGGGCCATGGTTCTGGGCGTATACTGGGGTGACGGGGACGACTCCCATTAACCCCTGACTATACCGGGGATACGCTTATCACAATGCCTTTCTGGTCTGTGCTGAAGCAGGGCATTCTGGCAGCCAAGTGGCTTGACCTTTATTAGTGAGCCTGGTTACCCCCTCTCGGAACCACAGACTTAGAAATCGCCAGCTCATTTACAGTGCATAAAATATATTTATATATATACCCTTATACACAATTTTAATAAAAAATATCACAAAATTCTTCTAAGTCCCTCGGGAAGAGTGAAAGACGCGCACGTTCATTTTCAGAGCTCCTAGACATTCCTATAAGAAGTTAGCCAAAAAGTAGCTTCGAAAAACGCTTAGGTTAAGTTTCAGAGTTGCTTCTAATGTACCAAAGCTGGACTTAGACATAATTTCACTCTCACAACATTATGGCTTGTTGGAGACAGTCCGAACCACAAGTACCGGGTCCATGGTTCTGGGCGTATACCGGGGGGACGGGGACGACTCCCATTAACCCCTGACTATACCGGGGATACGCTTATCACAATGCCTTTCTGGTCTGTGCTGAAGCAGGGCATTCTGGCAGCCAAGTGGCTTGACCTTTATTAGTGAGCCTGGTTACCCCCTCTCGGAACCACAGACTTAGAAATCGCCAGCTCATATACAGTGCATAAAATATATTTATATATATATATACCCTTATACACCATTTTAATAAAAAATATCACAAAATTCTTCTAAGTCCCTCGGGAAGAGTGAAAGACGCGCACGTTCATTTTCAGAGCTCCTAGACCTTCCTATAAGAAGTTAGCCAAAAAGTAGCTTCGAAAAACGCTTAGGTTAAGTTTCAGAGTTGCTTCTAATGTACCGAAGCTGGACTTAGACATAATTTCACTCTCACAACATTATGGCTGGTTGGCGACAGTCCGAACCACAAGTACCGGGTCCATGGTTCTGGGCGTATACTGGGGGGACGGGGACGACTCCCATTAACCCCTGACTATACCGGGGATACGCTTATCACAATGACTTTCTGGTCTGTGCTGAAGCAGGGCATTCTGGCAGCCAAGTGGCTTGACCTTTATTAGTGAGCCTGATTAACCCCTCTCGGAACTAAAGACTTAGAAATCGCCAGCTCATATACAGTGCATAAAATATATTTATATATATACCCTTATACACCATTTTAATAAAAAATATCACAAAATTCTTGTAAGTCCCTCGGGAAGAGTGAAAGACGCGCACGTTCATTTTCAGAGCTCCTAGACCTTCCTATAAGAAGTTAGCCAAAAAGTAGCTTCGAAAAACTCTTAGGTTAAGTTTCAGAGTTGCTTCTAATGTACCAAAGCTGGACTTAGACATAATTTCACTCTCACAACATTATGGCTGGTTGGAGACAGTCCGAACAACAAGTACCGGGGCCATGGTTCTGGGCGTATACTGGGGTGACGGGGACGACTCCCATTAACCCCTGACTATACCGGGGATACGCTTATCACAATGCCTTTCTGGTCTGTGCTGAAGCAGGGCATTCTGGCAGCCAAGTGGCTTGACCTTTATTAGTGAGCCTGGTTACCCCCTCTCGGAACCACAGACTTAGAAATCGCCAGCTCATTTACAGTGCATAAAATATATTTATATATATACCCTTATACACAATTTTAATAAAAAATATCACAAAATTCTTCTAAGTCCCTCGGGAAGAGTGAAAGACGCGCACGTTCATTTTCAGAGCTCCTAGACATTCCTATAAGAAGTTAGCCAAAAAGTAGCTTCGAAAAACGCTTAGGTTAAGTTTCAGAGTTGCTTCTAATGTACCAAAGCTGGACTTAGACATAATTTCACTCTCACAACATTATGGCTTGTTGGAGACAATCCGAACCACAAGTACCGGGTCCATGGTTCTGGGCGTATACCGGGGGGACGGGGACGACTCCCATTAACCCCTGACTATACCGGGGATACGCTTATCACAATGCCTTTCTGGTCTGTGCTGAAGCAGGGCATTCTGGCAGCCAAGTGGCTTGACCTTTATTAGTGAGCATGGTTACCCCCTCTCGGAACCACAGACTTAGAAATCGCCAGCTCATATACAGTGCATAAAATATATTTATATATATATATACCCTTATACACCATTTTAATAAAAAATATCACAAAATTCTTCTAAGTCCCTCGGGAAGAGTGAAAGACGCGCACGTTCATTTTCAGAGCTCCTAGACCTTCCTATAAGAAGTTAGCCAAAAAGTAGCTTCGAAAAACGCTTAGGTTAAGTTTCAGAGTTGCTTCTAATGTACCAAAGCTGGACTTAGACATAATTTCACTCTCACAACATTATGGCTGGTTGGAGACAGTTCGAACAACAAGTACCGGGTCCATGGTTCTGGGCGTATACTGGGGTGACGGGGATGACTCCCATTAACCCCTGACTATACCGGGGATACGCTTATCACAATGCCTTTCTGGTCTGTGCTGAAGCAGGGCATTCTGGCAGCCAAGTGGCTTGACCTTTATTAGTGAGCCTGGTTACCCCCTCTCGGAACCACAGACTTAGAAATCGCCAGCTCATATACAGTGCATAAAATATATTTATATATATACCCTTATACACCATTTTAATAAAAAATATCACAAAATTCTTCTAAGTCCCTCGGGAAGAGTGAAAGACGCGCACGTTCATTTTCAGAGCTCCTAGACATTCCTATAAGAAGTTAGCCAAAAAGTAGCTTCGAAAAACGCTTAGGTTAAGTTTCAGAGTTGCTTCTAATGTACCGAAGCTGGACTTAGACATAATTTCACTCTCACAACATTATGGCTGGTTGGAGACAGTTCGAACCACAAGTACCGGGTCCATGGTTCTGGGCGTATACTGGGGGGACGGGGGGGACTCCCATTAACCCCTGAAAATACCGGGGATACGCTTATCACAATGTCTTTCTGGTCTGTGCTGAAGCAGGGCATTCTGGCAGCCAAGTGGCTTGACCTTTATTAGTGAGCCTGGTTACCCCCTCTCGGAACCACAGACTTAGAAATCGCCAGCTCATATACAGTGCATAAAATATATTTATATATATATACCCTTATACACCATTTTAATAAAAAATATCACAAAATTCTTCTAAGTCCCTCGGGAAGAGTGAAAGACGCGCACGTTCATTTTCAGAGCTCCTAGACCTTCCTATAAGAAGTTAGCCAAAAAGTAGCTTCGAAAATTGCTTAGGTTAAGTTTCAGAGTTGCTTCTAATGTACCAAAGCTGGACTTAGACATAATTTCACTCTCACAACATTATGGCTGGTTGGAGACAGTCCGAACAACAAGTACCGGGTCCATGGTTCTGGGCGTATACTGGGGGGACGGGGGGGACTCCCATTAACCCCTGAAAATACCGGGGATACGCTTATCACAATGCCTTTCTGGTCTGTGCTGAAGCAGGGCATTCTGGCAGCCAAGTGGCTTGACCTTTATTAGTGAGCCTGGTTACCCCCTCTCGGAACCACAAACTTAGAAATCGCCAGCTCATATACAGTGCATAAAATATATTTATATATATATACCCTTATACACCATTTTAATAAAAAATATCACAAAATTCTTCTAAGTCCCTCGGGAAGAGTGAAAGACGCGCACGTTCATTTTCAGAGCTCCTAGACCTTCCTATAAGAAGTTAGCCAAAAAGTAGCTTCGAAAAACGCTTAGGTTAAGTTTCAGAGTTGCTTCTAATGTACCAAAGCTGGACTTAGACATAATTTCACTCTCACAACATTATGGCTGGTTGGAGACAGTCCGAACAACAAGTACCGGGTCCATGGTTCTGGGCGTATACTGGGGTGACGGGGATGACTCCCATTAACCCCTGACTATACCGGGGATACGCTTATCACAATGCCTTTCTGGTCTGTGCTGAAGCAGGGCATTCTGGCAGCCAAGTGGCTTGACCTTTATTAGTGAGCCTGGTTACCCCCTCTCGGAACCACAGACTTAGAAATCGCCAGCTCATATACAGTGCATAAAATATATTTATATATATACCCTTATACACCATTTTAATAAAAAATATCACAAAATTCTTGTAAGTCCCTCGGGAAGAGTGAAAGACGCGCACGTTCATTTTCAGAGCTCCTAGACCTTCCTATAAGAAGTTAGCCAAAAAGTAGCTTCGAAAAACGCTTAGGTTAAGTTTCAGAGTTGCTTCTAATGTACCGAAGCTGGACTTAGACATAATTTCACTCTCACAACATTATGGCTGGTTGGAGACAGTCCGAACCACAAGTACCGGGTCCATGGTTCTGGGCGTATACTGGGGGGACGGGGACGACTCCCATTAACCCCTGACTATACCGGGGATACGCTTATCACAATGCCTTTCTGGTCTGTGCTGAAGCAGGGCATTCTGGCAGCCAAGTGGCTTGACCTTTATTAGTGAGCCTGATTAACCCCTCTCGGAACTAAAGACTTAGAAATCGCCAGCTCATATACAGTGCATAAAATATATTTATATATATACCCTTATACACCATTTTAATAAAAAATATCACAAAATTCTTCTAAGTCCCTCGGGAAGAGTGAAAGACGCGCACGTTCATTTTCAGAGCTCCTAGACCTTCCTATAAGAAGTTAGCCAAAAAGTAGCTTCGAAAAACTCTTAGGTTAAGTTTCAGAGTTGCTTCTAATGTACCAAAGCTGGACTTAGACATAATTTCACTCTCACAACATTATGGCTGGTTGGAGACAGTCCGAACAACAAGTACCGGGGCCATGGTTCTGGGCGTATACTGGGGTGACGGGGACGACTCCCATTAACCCCTGACTATACCGGGGATACGCTTATCACAATGCCTTTCTGGTCTGTGCTGAAGCAGGGCATTCTGGCAGCCAAGTGGCTTGACCTTTATTAGTGAGCCTGGTTACCCCCTCTCGGAACCACAGACTTAGAAATCGCCAGCTCATTTACAGTGCATAAAATATATTTATATATATACCCTTATACACAATTTTAATAAAAAATATCACAAAATTCTTCTAAGTCCCTCGGGAAGAGTGAAAGACGCGCACGTTCATTTTCAGAGCTCCTAGACATTCCTATAAGAAGTTAGCCAAAAAGTAGCTTCGAAAAACGCTTAGGTTAAGTTTCAGAGTTGCTTCTAATGTACCAAAGCTGGACTTAGACATAATTTCACTCTCACAACATTATGGCTTGTTGGAGACAGTCCGAACCACAAGTACCGGGTCCATGGTTCTGGGCGTATACCGGGGGGACGGGGACGACTCCCATTAACCCCTGACTATACCGGGGATACGCTTATCACAATGCCTTTCTGGTCTGTGCTGAAGCAGGGCATTCTGGCAGCCAAGTGGCTTGACCTTTATTAGTGAGCCTGGTTACCCCCTCTCGGAACCACAGACTTAGAAATCGCCAGCTCATATACAGTGCATAAAATATATTTATATATATATATACCCTTATACACCATTTTAATAAAAAATATCACAAAATTCTTCTAAGTCCCTCGGGAAGAGTGAAAGACGCGCACGTTCATTTTCAGAGCTCCTAGACCTTCCTATAAGAAGTTAGCCAAAAAGTAGCTTCGAAAAACGCTTAGGTTAAGTTTCAGAGTTGCTTCTAATGTACCGAAGCTGGACTTAGACATAATTTCACTCTCACAACATTATGGCTGGTTGGCGACAGTCCGAACCACAAGTACCGGGTCCATGGTTCTGGGCGTATACTGGGGGGACGGGGACGACTCCCATTAACCCCTGACTATACCGGGGATACGCTTATCACAATGCCTTTCTGGTCTGTGCTGAAGCAGGGCATTCTGGCAGCCAAGTGGCTTGACCTTTATTAGTGAGCCTGATTAACCCCTCTCGGAACTAAAGACTTAGAAATCGCCAGCTCATATACAGTGCATAAAATATATTTATATATATACCCTTATACACCATTTTAATAAAAAATATCACAAAATTCTTGTAAGTCCCTCGGGAAGAGTGAAAGACGCGCACGTTCATTTTCAGAGCTCCTAGACCTTCCTATAAGAAGTTAGCCAAAAAGTAGCTTCGAAAAACTCTTAGGTTAAGTTTCAGAGTTGCTTCTAATGTACCAAAGCTGGACTTAGACATAATTTCACTCTCACAACATTATGGCTGGTTGGAGACAGTCCGAACAACAAGTACCGGGGCCATGGTTCTGGGCGTATACTGGGGTGACGGGGACGACTCCCATTAACCCCTGACTATACCGGGGATACGCTTATCACAATGCCTTTCTGGTCTGTGCTGAAGCAGGGCATTCTGGCAGCCAAGTGGCTTGACCTTTATTAGTGAGCCTGGTTACCCCCTCTCGGAACCACAGACTTAGAAATCGCCAGCTCATTTACAGTGCATAAAATATATTTATATATATACCCTTATACACAATTTTAATAAAAAATATCACAAAATTCTTCTAAGTCCCTCGGGAAGAGTGAAAGACGCGCACGTTCATTTTCAGAGCTCCTAGACCTTCCTATAAGAAGTTAGCCAAAAAGTAGCTTCGAAAAACGCTTAGGTTAAGTTTCAGAGTTGCTTCTAATGTACCAAAGCTGGACTTAGACATAATTTCACTCTCACAACATTATGGCTTGTTGGAGACAGTCCGAACCACAAGTACCGGGTCCATGGTTCTGGGCGTATACCGGGGGGACGGGGACGACTCCCATTAACCCCTGACTATACCGGGGATACGCTTATCACAATGCCTTTCTGGTCTGTGCTGAAGCAGGGCATTCTGGCAGCCAAGTGGCTTGACCTTTATTAGTGAGCATGGTTACCCCCTCTCGGAACCACAGACTTAGAAATCGCCAGCTCATATACAGTGCATAAAATATATTTATATATATATATACCCTTATACACCATTTTAATAAAAAATATCACAAAATTCTTCTAAGTCCCTCGGGAAGAGTGAAAGACGCGCACGTTCATTTTCAGAGCTCCTAGACCTTCCTATAAGAAGTTAGCCAAAAAGTAGCTTCGAAAAACGCTTAGGTTAAGTTTCAGAGTTGCTTCTAATGTACCAAAGCTGGACTTAGACATAATTTCACTCTCACAACATTATGGCTGGTTGGAGACAGTTCGAACAACAAGTACCGGGTCCATGGTTCTGGGCGTATACTGGGGTGACGGGGATGACTCCCATTAACCCCTGACTATACCGGGGATACGCTTATCACAATGCCTTTCTGGTCTGTGCTGAAGCAGGGCATTCTGGCAGCCAAGTGGCTTGACCTTTATTAGTGAGCCTGGTTACCCCCTCTCGGAACCACAGACTTAGAAATCGCCAGCTCATATACAGTGCATAAAATATATTTATATATATACCCTTATACACCATTTTAATAAAAAATATCACAAAATTCTTCTAAGTCCCTCGGGAAGAGTGAAAGACGCGCACGTTCATTTTCAGAGCTCCTAGACATTCCTATAAGAAGTTAGCCAAAAAGTAGCTTCGAAAAACGCTTAGGTTAAGTTTCAGAGTTGCTTCTAATGTACCGAAGCTGGACTTAGACATAATTTCACTCTCACAACATTATGGCTGGTTGGAGACAGTTCGAACCACAAGTACCGGGTCCATGGTTCTGGGCGTATACTGGGGGGACGGGGGGGACTCCCATTAACCCCTGAAAATACCGGGGATACGCTTATCACAATGTCTTTCTGGTCTGTGCTGAAGCAGGGCATTCTGGCAGCCAAGTGGCTTGACCTTTATTAGTGAGCCTGGTTACCCCCTCTCGGAACCACAGACTTAGAAATCGCCAGCTCATATACAGTGCATAAAATATATTTATATATATATACCCTTATACACCATTTTAATAAAAAATATCACAAAATTCTTCTAAGTCCCTCGGGAAGAGTGAAAGACGCGCACGTTCATTTTCAGAGCTCCTAGACCTTCCTATAAGAAGTTAGCCAAAAAGTAGCTTCGAAAATTGCTTAGGTTAAGTTTCAGAGTTGCTTCTAATGTACCAAAGCTGGACTTAGACATAATTTCACTCTCACAACATTATGGCTGGTTGGAGACAGTCCGAACAACAAGTACCGGGTCCATGGTTCTGGGCGTATACTGGGGGGACGGGGGGGACTCCCATTAACCCCTGAAAATACCGGGGATACGCTTATCACAATGCCTTTCTGGTCTGTGCTGAAGCAGGGCATTCTGGCAGCCAAGTGGCTTGACCTTTATTAGTGAGCCTGGTTACCCCCTCTCGGAACCACAAACTTAGAAATCGCCAGCTCATATACAGTGCATAAAATATATTTATATATATATACCCTTATACACCATTTTAATAAAAAATATCACAAAATTCTTCTAAGTCCCTCGGGAAGAGTGAAAGACGCGCACGTTCATTTTCAGAGCTCCTAGACCTTCCTATAAGAAGTTAGCCAAAAAGTAGCTTCGAAAAACGCTTAGGTTAAGTTTCAGAGTTGCTTCTAATGTACCAAAGCTGGACTTAGACATAATTTCACTCTCACAACATTATGGCTGGTTGGAGACAGTCCGAACAACAAGTACCGGGTCCATGGTTCTGGGCGTATACTGGGGTGACGGGGATGACTCCCATTAACCCCTGACTATACCGGGGATACGCTTATCACAATGCCTTTCTGGTCTGTGCTGAAGCAGGGCATTCTGGCAGCCAAGTGGCTTGACCTTTATTAGTGAGCCTGGTTACCCCCTCTCGGAACCACAGACTTAGAAATCGCCAGCTCATATACAGTGCATAAAATATATTTATATATATACCCTTATACACCATTTTAATAAAAAATATCACAAAATTCTTGTAAGTCCCTCGGGAAGAGTGAAAGACGCGCACGTTCATTTTCAGAGCTCCTAGACATTCCTATAAGAAGTTAGCCAAAAAGTAGCTTCGAAAAACGCTTAGGTTAAGTTTCAGAGTTGCTTCTAATGTACCGAAGCTGGACTTAGACATAATTTCACTCTCACAACATTATGGCTGGTTGGAGACAGTTCGAACCACAAGTACCGGGTCCATGGTTCTGGGCGTATACTGGGGGGACGGGGACGACTCCCATTAACCCCTGACTATACCGGGGATACGCTTATCACAATGCCTTTCTGGTCTGTGCTGAAGCAGGGCATTCTGGCAGCCAAGTGGCTTGACCTTTATTAGTGAGCCTGATTAACCCCTCTCGGAACTAAAGACTTAGAAATCGCCAGCTCATATACAGTGCATAAAATATATTTATATATATACCCTTATACACCATTTTAATAAAAAATATCACAAAATTCTTCTAAGTCCCTCGGGAAGAGTGAAAGACGCGCACGTTCATTTTCAGAGCTCCTAGAGCTTCCTATAAGAAGTTAGCCAAAAAGTAGCTTCGAAAAACTCTTAGGTTAAGTTTCAGAGTTGCTTCTAATGTACCAAAGCTGGACTTAGACATAATTTCACTCTCACAACATTATGGCTGGTTGGAGACAGTCCGAACAACAAGTACCGGGGCCATGGTTCTGGGCGTATACTGGGGTGACGGGGACGACTCCCATTAACCCCTGACTATACCGGGGATACGCTTATCACAATGCCTTTCTGGTCTGTGCTGAAGCAGGGCATTCTGGCAGCCAAGTGGCTTGACCTTTATTAGTGAGCCTGGTTACCCCCTCTCGGAACCACAGACTTAGAAATCGCCAGCTCATTTACAGTGCATAAAATATATTTATATATATACCCTTATACACAATTTTAATAAAAAATATCACAAAATTCTTCTAAGTCCCTCGGGAAGAGTGAAAGACGCGCACGTTCATTTTCAGAGCTCCTAGACATTCCTATAAGAAGTTAGCCAAAAAGTAGCTTCGAAAAACGCTTAGGTTAAGTTTCAGAGTTGCTTCTAATGTACCAAAGCTGGACTTAGACATAATTTCACTCTCACAACATTATGGCTTGTTGGAGACAGTCCGAACCACAAGTACCGGGTCCATGGTTCTGGGCGTATACCGGGGGGACGGGGACGACTCCCATTAACCCCTGACTATACCGGGGATACGCTTATCACAATGCCTTTCTGGTCTGTGCTGAAGCAGGGCATTCTGGCAGCCAAGTGGCTTGACCTTTATTAGTGAGCCTGGTTACCCCCTCTCGGAACCACAGACTTAGAAATCGCCAGCTCATATACAGTGCATAAAATATATTTATATATATATATATACCCTTATACACCATTTTAATAAAAAATATCACAAAATTCTTCTAAGTCCCTCGGGAAGAGTGAAAGACGCGCACGTTCATTTTCAGAGCTCCTAGACCTTCCTATAAGAAGTTAGCCAAAAAGTAGCTTCGAAAAACGCTTAGGTTAAGTTTCAGAGTTGCTTCTAATGTACCAAAGCTGGACTTAGACATAATTTCACTCTCACAACATTATGGCTGGTTGGAGACAGTTCGAACAACAAGTACCGGGTCCATGGTTCTGGGCGTATACTGGGGTGACGGGGATGACTCCCATTAACCCCTGACTATACCGGGGATACGCTTATCACAATGCCTTTCTGGTCTGTGCTGAAGCAGGGCATTCTGGCAGCCAAGTGGCTTGACCTTTATTAGTGAGCCTGGTTACCCCCTCTCGGAACCACAGACTTAGAAATCGCCAGCTCATATACAGTGCATAAAATATATTTATATATATACCCTTATACACCATTTTAATAAAAAATATCACAAAATTCTTCTAAGTCCCTCGGGAAGAGTGAAAGACGCGCACGTTCATTTTCAGAGCTCCTAGACATTCCAATAAGAAGTTAGCCAAAAAGTAGCTTCGAAAAACGCTTAGGTTAAGTTTCAGAGTTGCTTCTAATGTACCGAAGCTGGACTTAGACATAATTTCACTCTCACAACATTATGGCTGGTTGGAGACAGTTCGAACCACAAGTACCGGGTCCATGGTTCTGGGCGTATACTGGGGGGACGGGGGGGACTCCCATTAACCCCTGAAAATACCGGGGATACGCTTATCACAATGCCTTTCTGGTCTGTGCTGAAGCAGGGCATTCTGGCAGCCAAGTGGCTTGACCTTTATTAGTGAGCCTGGTTACCCCCTCTCGGAACCACAGACTTAGAAATCGCCAGCTCATATACAGTGCATAAAATATATTTATATATATATACCCTTATACACCATTTTAATAAAAAATATCACAAAATTCTTCTAAGTCCCTCGGGAAGACTGAAAGACGCGCACGTTCATTTTCAGAGCTCCTAGACCTTCCTATAAGAAGTTAGCCAAAAAGTAGCTTCGAAAATTGCTTAGGTTAAGTTTCAGAGTTGCTTCTAATGTACCAAAGCTGGACTTAGACATAATTTCACTCTCACAACATTATGGCTGGTTGGAGACAGTCCGAACAACAAGTACCGGGTCCATGGTTCTGGGCGTATACTGGGGTGACGGGGATGACTCCCATTAACCCCTGACTATACCGGGGATACGCTTATCACAATGCCTTTCTGGTCTGTGCTGAAGCAGGGCATTCTGGCAGCCAAGTGGCTTGACCTTTATTAGTGAGCCTGGTTACCCCCTCTCGGAACCACAGACTTAGAAATCGCCAGCTCATATACAGTGCATAAAATATATTTATATATATACCCTTATACACCATTTTAATAAAAAATATCACAAAATTCTTGTAAGTCCCTCGGGAAGAGTGAAAGACGCGCACGTTCATTTTCAGAGCTCCTAGACATTCCTATAAGAAGTTAGCCAAAAAGTAGCTTCGAAAAACGCTTAGGTTAAGTTTCAGAGTTGCTTCTAATGTACCGAAGCTGGACTTAGACATAATTTCACTCTCACAACATTATGGCTGGTTGGAGACAGTCCGAACCACAAGTACCGGGTCCATGGTTCTGGGCGTATACCGGGGGGACGGGGACGACTCCCATTAACCCCTGACTATACCGGGGATACGCTTATCACAATGCCTTTCTGGTCTGTGCTGAAGCAGGGCATTCTGGCAGCCAAGTGGCTTGACCTTTATTAGTGAGCCTGGTTACCCCCTCTCGGAACCACAGACTTAGAAATCGCCAGCTCATATACAGTGCATAAAATATATTTATATATATATACCCTTATACACCATTTTAATAAAAAATATCACAAAATTCTTCTAAGTCCCTCGGGAAGAGTGAAAGACGCGCGCGTTCATTTTTAGAGCTACTAGACCTTCCTATAAGAAGTTAGCCAAAAAGTAGCTTCGAAAAACGCTTAGGTTAAGTTTCAGAGTTGCTTCTAATGTACCAAAGCTGGACTTAGACATAATTTCACTCTCACAACATTATGGCTGGTTGGAGACAGTCCGAACCACAAGTACCGGGTCCATGGTTCTGGGCGTATACTGGGGGGACGGGGACGACTCCCATTAACCCCTGACTATACCGGGGATACGCTTATCACAATGCCTTTCTGGTCTGTGCTGAAGCAGGGCATTCTGGCAGCCAAGTGGCTTGACCTTTATTAGTGAGCCTGGTTACCCCCTCTCGGAACTACAGACTTAGAAATCGCCAGCTCATATACAGTGCATAAAATACTGTATATTTATATATACCCTTATACACCATTTTAATAAAAAATATCACAAAATTCTTCTAAGTCCCTCGGGAAGAGTGAAAGACGCGCACGTTCATTTTCAGAGCTCCTAGACCTTCCTATAAGAAGTTAGCCAAAAAGTAGCTTCGAAAAACGCTTAGGTTAAGTTTCAGAGTTGCTTCTAATGTACCGAAGCTGGACTTAGACATAATTTCACTCTCACAACATTATGGCTGGTTGGAGACAGTCCGAACCACAAGTACCGGGTCCATGGTTCTGGGCGTATACTGGGGGGACGGGGACGACTCCCATTAACCCCTGACTATACCGGGGATACGCTTATCACAATGCTTTTCTGGTCTGTGCTGAAGCAGGGCATTCTGGCAGCCAAGTGGCTTGACTTTATTAGTGAGCCTGGTTAACCCCTCTCGGAACTACAGACTTAGAAATCGCCAGCTCATATACAGTGCATAAAATATATTTATATATATACCCTTATACACCATTTTAATAAAAAATATCACAAAATTCTTCTAAGTCCCTCGGGAAGAGTGAAAGACGCGCACGTTCATTTTCAGAGCTCCTAGACATTCCTATAAGAAGTTAGCCAAAAAGTAGCTTCGAAAAACGCTTAGGTTAAGTTTCAGAGTTGCTTCTAATGTACCAAAGCTGGACTTAGACATAATTTCACTCTCACAACATTATGGCTGGTTGGAGACAGTCCGAACCACAAGTACTGGTCCATGGTTCTGGGCGTATACTGGGGGGACGGGGACGACTCCCATTAACCCCTGACTATACCGGGGATACGCTTATCACAATGCCTTTCTGGTCTGTGCTGAAGCAGGGCATTCTGGCAGCCAAGTGGCTTGACCTTTATTAGTGAGCCTGGTTACCCCCTCTCGGAACTACAGACTTAGAAATCGCCAGCTCATATACAGTGCATAAAATATATTTATATATACCCTTATACACCATTTTAATAAAAAATATCACAAAATTCTTCTAAGTCCCTCGGGAAGAGTGAAAGACGCGCACGTTCATTTTCAGAGCTCCTAGACCTTCCTATAAGACGTTAGCCAAAAAGTAGCTTCGAAAAACGCTTAGGTTAAGTTTCAGAGTTGCTTCTAATGTACCGAAGCTGGACTTAGACATAATTTCACTCTCACAACATTATGGCTGGTTGGAGACAGTCCGAACCACAAGTACCGGGTCCATGGTTCTGGGCGTATACTGGGGGGACGGGGACGACTCCCATTAACCCCTGACTATACCGGGGATACGCTTATCACAATGCCTTTCTGGTCTGTGCTGAAGCAGGGCATTCTGGCAGCCAAGTGGCTTGACCTTTATTAGTGAGCCTGATTAACCCCTCTCGGAACTAAAGACTTAGAAATCGCCAGCTCATATACAGTGCATAAAATATATTTATATATATACCCTTATACACCATTTTAATAAAAAATATCACAAAATTCTTCTAAGTCCCTCGGGAAGAGTGAAAGACGCGCACGTTCATTTTCAGAGCTCCTAGACCTTCCTATAAGAAGTTAGCCAAAAAGTAGCTTCGAAAAACGCTTAGGTTAAGTTTCAGAGTTGCTTCTAATGTACCAAAGCTGGACTTAGACATAATTTCACTCTCACAACATTATGGCTGGTTGGAGACAGTCCGAACAACAAGTACCGGGGCCATGGTTCTGGGCGTATACTGGGGTGACGGGGACGACTCCCATTAACCCCTGACTATACCGGGGATACGCTCATCACAATGCCTTTCTGGTCTGTGCTGAAGCAGGGCATTCTGGCAGCCAAGTGGCTTGACCTTTATTAGTGAGCCTGGTTACCCCCTCTCAGAACTACAGACTTAGAAATCGCCAACTCATATACAGTGCATAAAATATATTTATATATATATACCCTTATACACCATTTTAATAAAAAATATCACAAAATTCTTCTAAGTCCCTCGGGAAGAGTGAAAGACGCGCACGTTCATTTTCAGAGCTCCTAGACCTTCCTATAAGAAGTTAGCCAAAAAGTAGCTTCGAAAAACGCTTAGGTTAAGTTTCAGAGTTGCTTCTAATGTACCGAAGCTGGACTTAGACATAATTTCACTCTCACAACATTATGGCTGGTTGGAGACAGTCCGAACCACAAGTACCGGGTCCATGGTTCTGGGCGTATACTGGGGGGACGGGGACGACTCCCATTAACCCCTGACTATACCGGGGATACGCTTATCACAATGCCTTTCTGGTCTGTGCTGAAGCAGGGCATTCTGGCAGCCAAGTGGCTTGACCTTTATTAGTGAGCCTGATTAACCCCTCTCGGAACTAAAGACTTAGAAATCGCCAGCTCATATACAGTGCATAAAATATATTTATATATATACCCTTATACACCATTTTAATAAAAAATATCACAAAATTCTTCTAAGTCCCTCGGGAAGAGTGAAAGACGCGCACGTTCATTTTCAGAGCTCCTAGACCTTCCTATAAGAAGTTAGCCAAAAAGTAGCTTCGAAAAACGCTTAGGTTAAGTTTCAGAGTTGCTTCTAATGTACCAAAGCTGGACTTAGACATAATTTCACTCTCACAACATTATGGCTGGTTGGAGACAGTCCGAACAACAAGTACCGGGGCCATGGTTCTGGGCGTATACTGGGGTGACGGGGACGACTCCCATTAACCCCTGACTATACCGGGGATACGCTCATCACAATGCCTTTCTGGTCTGTGCTGAAGCAGGGCATTCTGGCAGCCAAGTGGCTTGACCTTTATTAGTGAGCCTGGTTACCCCCTCTCGGAACTACAGACTTAGAAATCGCCAGCTCATATACAGTGCATAAAATATATTTATATATACCCTTATACACCATTTTAATAAAAAATATCACAAAATTCTTCTAAGTCCCTCGGGAAGAGTGAAAGACGCGCACGTTCATTTTCAGAGCTCCTAGACATTCCTATAAGAAGTTAGCCAAAAAGTAGCTTCGAAAAACGCTTAGGTTAAGTTTCAGAGTTGCTTCTAATGTACCAAAGCTGGACTTAGACATAATTTCACTCTCACAACATTATGGCTGGTTGGAGACAGTCCGAACCACAAGTACTGGTCCATGGTTCTGGGCGTATACTGGGGGGACGGGGACGACTCCCATTAACCCCTGACTATACCGGGGATACGCTTATCACAATGCCTTTCTGGTCTGTGCTGAAGCAGGGCATTCTGGCAGCCAAGTGGCTTGACCTTTATTAGTGAGCCTGGTTACCCCCTCTCGGAACTACAGACTTAGAAATCGCCAGCTCATATACAGTGCATAAAATATATTTATATATACCCTTATACACCATTTTAATAAAAAATATCACAAAATTCTTCTAAGTCCCTCGGGAAGAGTGAAAGACGCGCACGTTCATTTTCAGAGCTCCTAGACCTTCCTATAAGACGTTAGCCAAAAAGTAGCTTCGAAAAACGCTTAGGTTAAGTTTCAGAGTTGCTTCTAATGTACCGAAGCTGGACTTAGACATAATTTCACTCTCACAACATTATGGCTGGTTGGAGACAGTCCGAACCACAAGTACCGGGTCCATGGTTCTGGGCGTATACTGGGGGGACGGGGACGACTCCCATTAACCCCTGACTATACCGGGGATACGCTTATCACAATGCCTTTCTGGTCTGTGCTGAAGCAGGGCATTCTGGCAGCCAAGTGGCTTGACCTTTATTAGTGAGCCTGATTAACCCCTCTCGGAACTAAAGACTTAGAAATCGCCAGCTCATATACAGTGCATAAAATATATTTATATATATACCCTTATACACCATTTTAATAAAAAATATCACAAAATTCTTCTAAGTCCCTCGGGAAGAGTGAAAGACGCGCACGTTCATTTTCAGAGCTCCTAGACCTTCCTATAAGAAGTTAGCCAAAAAGTAGCTTCGAAAAACGCTTAGGTTAAGTTTCAGAGTTGCTTCTAATGTACCAAAGCTGGACTTAGACATAATTTCACTCTCACAACATTATGGCTGGTTGGAGACAGTCCGAACAACAAGTACCGGGGCCATGGTTCTGGGCGTATACTGGGGTGACGGGGACGACTCCCATTAACCCCTGACTATACCGGGGATACGCTCATCACAATGCCTTTCTGGTCTGTGCTGAAGCAGGGCATTCTGGCAGCCAAGTGGCTTGACCTTTATTAGTGAGCCTGGTTACCCCCTCTCGGAACTACAGACTTAGAAATCGCCAGCTCATATACAGTGCATAAAATATATTTATATATACCCTTATACACCATTTTAATAAAAAATATCACAAAATTCTTCTAAGTCCCTCGGGAAGAGTGAAAGACGCGCACGTTCATTTTCAGAGCTCCTAGACCTTCCTATAAGAAGTTAGCCAAAAAGTAGCTTCGAAAAACGCTTAGGTTAAGTTTCAGAGTTGCTTCTAATGTACCAAAGCTGGACTTAGACATAATTTCACTCTCACAACATTATGGCTGGTTGGAGACAGTCCGAACCACAAGTACCGGGTCCATGGTTCTGGGCGTATACTGGGGGGACGGGGACGACTCCCATTAACCCCTGACTATACCGGGGATACGCTTATCACAATGCCTTTCTGGTCTGTGCTGAAGCAGGGCATTCTGGCAGCCAAGTGGCTTGACCTTTATTAGTGAGCCTGGTTACCCCCTCTCGGAACTACAGACTTAGAAATCGCCAGCTCATATACAGTGCATAAAATACTGTATATTTATATATACCCTTATACACCATTTTAATAAAAAATATCACAAAATTCTTCTAAGTCCCTCGGGAAGAGTGAAAGACGCGCACGTTCATTTTCAGAGCTCCTAGACCTTCCTATAAGAAGTTAGCCAAAAAGTAGCTTCGAAAAACGCTTAGGTTAAGTTTCAGAGTTGCTTCTAATGTACCGAAGCTGGACTTAGACATAATTTCACTCTCACAACATTATGGCTGGTTGGAGACAGTCCGAACCACAAGTACCGGGTCCATGGTTCTGGGCGTATACTGGGGGGACGGGGACGACTCCCATTAACCCCTGACTATACCGGGGATACGCTTATCACAATGCTTTTCTGGTCTGTGCTGAAGCAGGGCATTCTGGCAGCCAAGTGGCTTGACTTTATTAGTGAGCCTGGTTAACCCCTCTCGGAACTACAGACTTAGAAATCGCCAGCTCATATACAGTGCATAAAATATATTTATATATATACCCTTATACACCATTTTAATAAAAAATATCACAAAATTCTTCTAAGTCCCTCGGGAAGAGTGAAAGACGCGCACGTTCATTTTCAGAGCTCCTAGACATTCCTATAAGAAGTTAGCCAAAAAGTAGCTTCGAAAAACGCTTAGGTTAAGTTTCAGAGTTGCTTCTAATGTACCAAAGCTGGACTTAGACATAATTTCACTCTCACAACATTATGGCTGGTTGGAGACAGTCCGAACCACAAGTACTGGTCCATGGTTCTGGGCGTATACTGGGGGGACGGGGACGACTCCCATTAACCCCTGACTATACCGGGGATACGCTTATCACAATGCCTTTCTGGTCTGTGCTGAAGCAGGGCATTCTGGCAGCCAAGTGGCTTGACCTTTATTAGTGAGCCTGGTTACCCCCTCTCGGAACTACAGACTTAGAAATCGCCAGCTCATATACAGTGCATAAAATATATTTATATATACCCTTATACACCATTTTAATAAAAAATATCACAAAATTCTTCTAAGTCCCTCGGGAAGAGTGAAAGACGCGCACGTTCATTTTCAGAGCTCCTAGACCTTCCTATAAGACGTTAGCCAAAAAGTAGCTTCGAAAAACGCTTAGGTTAAGTTTCAGAGTTGCTTCTAATGTACCGAAGCTGGACTTAGACATAATTTCACTCTCACAACATTATGGCTGGTTGGAGACAGTCCGAACCACAAGTACCGGGTCCATGGTTCTGGGCGTATACTGGGGGGACGGGGACGACTCCCATTAACCCCTGACTATACCGGGGATACGCTTATCACAATGCCTTTCTGGTCTGTGCTGAAGCAGGGCATTCTGGCAGCCAAGTGGCTTGACCTTTATTAGTGAGCCTGATTAACCCCTCTCGGAACTAAAGACTTAGAAATCGCCAGCTCATATACAGTGCATAAAATATATTTATATATATACCCTTATACACCATTTTAATAAAAAATATCACAAAATTCTTCTAAGTCCCTCGGGAAGAGTGAAAGACGCGCACGTTCATTTTCAGAGCTCCTAGACCTTCCTATAAGAAGTTAGCCAAAAAGTAGCTTCGAAAAACGCTTAGGTTAAGTTTCAGAGTTGCTTCTAATGTACCAAAGCTGGACTTAGACATAATTTCACTCTCACAACATTATGGCTGGTTGGAGACAGTCCGAACAACAAGTACCGGGGCCATGGTTCTGGGCGTATACTGGGGTGACGGGGACGACTCCCATTAACCCCTGACTATACCGGGGATACGCTCATCACAATGCCTTTCTGGTCTGTGCTGAAGCAGGGCATTCTGGCAGCCAAGTGGCTTGACCTTTATTAGTGAGCCTGGTTACCCCCTCTCGGAACTACAGACTTAGAAATCGCCAGCTCATATACAGTGCATAAAATATATTTATATATACCCTTATACACCATTTTAATAAAAAATATCACAAAATTCTTCTAAGTCCCTCGGGAAGAGTGAAAGACGCGCACGTTCATTTTCAGAGCTCCTAGACCTTCCTATAAGAAGTTAGCCAAAAAGTAGCTTCGAAAAACGCTTAGGTTAAGTTTCAGAGTTGCTTCTAATGTACCGAAGCTGGACTTAGACATAATTTCACTCTCACAACATTATGGCTGGTTGGAGACAGTCCGAACCACAAGTACCGGGTCCATGGTTCTGGGCGTATACTGGGGGGACGGGGACGACTCCCATTAACCCCTGACTATACCGGGGATACGCTTATCACAATGCCTTTCTGGTCTGTGCTGAAGCAGGGCATTCTGGCAGCCAAGTGGCTTGACCTTTATTAGTGAGCCTGATTAACCCCTCTCGGAACTAAAGACTTAGAAATCGCCAGCTCATATACAGTGCATAAAATATATTTATATATATACCCTTATACACCATTTTAATAAAAAATATCACAAAATTCTTCTAAGTCCCTCGGGAAGAGTGAAAGACGCGCACGTTCATTTTCAGAGCTCCTAGACCTTCCTATAAGAAGTTAGCCAAAAAGTAGCTTCGAAAAACTCTTAGGTTAAGTTTCAGAGTTGCTTCTAATGTACCAAAGCTGGACTTAGACATAATTTCACTCTCACAACATTATGGCTGGTTGGAGACAGTCCGAACAACAAGTACCGGGGCCATGGTTCTGGGCGTATACTGGGGTGACGGGGACGACTCCCATTAACCCCTGACTATACCGGGGATACGCTTATCACAATGCCTTTCTGGTCTGTGCTGAAGCAGGGCATTCTGGCAGCCAAGTGGCTTGACCTTTATTAGTGAGCCTGGTTACCCCCTCTCGGAACCACAGACTTAGAAATCGCCAGCTCATTTACAGTGCATAAAATATATTTATATATATACCCTTATACACAATTTTAATAAAAAATATCACAAAATTCTTCTAAGTCCCTCGGGAAGAGTGAAAGACGCGCACGTTCATTTTCAGAGCTCCTAGACATTCCTATAAGAAGTTAGCCAAAAAGTAGCTTCGAAAAACGCTTAGGTTAAGTTTCAGAGTTGCTTCTAATGTACCAAAGCTGGACTTAGACATAATTTCACTCTCACAACATTATGGCTGGTTGGAGACAGTCCGAACAACAAGTACCGGGGCCATGGTTCTGGGCGTATACTGGGGTGACGGGGACGACTCCCATTAACCCCTGACTATACCGGGGATACGCTCATCACAATGCCTTTCTGGTCTGTGCTGAAGCAGGGCATTCTGGCAGCCAAGTGGCTTGACCTTTATTAGTGAGCCTGGTTACCCCCTCTCGGAACCACAGACTTAGAAATCGCCAGCTCATTTACAGTGCATAAAATATATTTATATATATACCCTTATACACAATTTTAATAAAAAATATCACAAAATTCTTCTAAGTCCCTCGGTAAGAGTGAAAGACGCGCACGTTCATTTTCAGAGCTCCTAGACATTCCTATAAGAAGTTAGCCAAAAAGTAGCTTCGAAAAACGCTTAGGTTAAGTTTCAGAGTTGCTTCTAATGTACCAAAGCTGGACTTAGACATAATTTCACTCTCACAACATTATGGCTGGTTGGAGACAGTCCGAACCACAAGCACTGGTCCATGGTTCTGGGCGTATACTGGGGGGACGGGGACGACTCCCATTAACCCCTGACTATACCGGGGATACGCTATCACAATGCCTTTCTGGTCTGTGCTGAAGCAGGGCATTCTGGCAGCCAAGTGGCTTGACCTTTATTAGTGAGCCTGGTTACCCCCTCTCGGAACTAAAGACTTAGAAATCGCCAGCTCATATACAGTGCATAAAATATATTTATATATATACCCTTATACACCATTTTAATAAAAAATATCACAAAATTCTTCTAAGTCCCTCGGGAAGAGTGAAAGACGCGCACGTTCATTTTCAGAGCTCCTAGACCTTCCTATAAGAAGTTAGCCAAAAAGTAGCTTCGAAAAACTCTTAGGTTAAGTTTCAGAGTTGCTTCTAATGTACCAAAGCTGGACTTAGACATAATTTCACTCTCACAACATTATGGCTGGTTGGAGACAGTCCGAACAACAAGTACCGGGGCCATGGTTCTGGGCGTATACTGGGGGGACGGGGACGACTCCCATTAACCCCTGACTATACCGGGGATACGCTCATCACAATGCCTTTCTGGTCTGTGCTGAAGCAGGGCATTCTGGCAGCCAAGTGGCTTGACCTTTATTAGTGAGCCTGGTTACCCCCTCTCGGAACCACAGACTTAGAAATCGCCAGCTCATTTACAGTGCATAAAATATATTTATATATATACCCTTATACACCATTTTAATAAAAAATATCACAAAATTCTTCTAAGTCCCTCGGGAAGAGTGAAAGACGCGCACGTTCATTTTCAGAGCTCCTAGACCTTCCTATAAGAAGTTAGCCAAAAAGTAGCTTCGAAAAACGCTTAGGTTAAGTTTCAGAGTTGCTTCTAATGTACCGAAGCTGGACTTAGACATAATTTCACTCTCACAACATTATGGCTGGTTGGAGACAGTCCGAACCACAAGTACCGGGTCCATGGTTCTGGGCGTATACTGGGGGGACGGGGACGACTCCCATTAACCCCTGACTATACCGGGGATACGCTTATCACAATGCCTTTCTGGTCTGTGCTGAAGCAGGGCATTCTGGCAGCCAAGTGGCTTGACCTTTTTTAGTGAGCCTGATTAACCCCTCTCGGAACTAAAGACTTAGAAATCGCCAGCTCATATACAGTGCATAAAATATATTTATATATATACCCTTATACACCATTGTAATAAAAAATATCACAAAATTCTTCTAAGTCCCTCGGGAAGAGTGAAAGACGCGCACGTTCATTTTCAGAGCTCCTAGACCTTCCTATAAGAAGTTAGCCAAAAAGTAGCTTCGAAAAACTCTTAGGTTAAGTTTCAGAGTTGCTTCTAATGTACCAAAGCAGGACTTAGACATAATTTCACTCTCACAACATTATGGCTTGTTGGAGACAGTCCGAACCACAAGTACCGGGTCCATGGTACTGGGCGTATACCGGGGGGACGGGGACGACTCCCATTAACCCCTGACTATACCGGGGATACGCTTATCACAATGCCTTTCTGGTCTGTGCTGAAGCAGGGCATTCTGGCAGCCAAGTGGCTTGACCTTTATTAGTGAGCCTGGTTACCCCCTCTCGGAACCACAGACTTAGAAATCGCCAGCTCATATACAGTGCATAAAATATATTTATATATATATACCCTTATACACCATTTTAATAAAAAATATCACAAAATTCTTCTAAGTCCCTCGGGAAGAGTGAAAGACGCGCACGTTCATTTTCAGAGCTCCTAAACCTTCCTATAAGAAGTTAGCCAAAAAGTAGCTTCGAAAAACTCTTAGGTTAAGTTTCAGAGTTGCTTCTAATGTACCAAAGCTGGACTTAGACATAATTTCACTCTCACAACATTATGGCTGGTTGGAGACAGTCCGAACCACAAGTACCGGGTCCATGGTTCTGGGCGTATACTGGGGGGACGGGGACGACTCCCATTAACCCCTGACTATACCGGGGATACGCTTATCACAATGCCTTTCTGGTCTCTGCTGAAGCAGGGCATTCTGGCAGCCAAGTGGCTTGACCTTTATTAGTGAGCCTGATTAACCCCTCTCGGAACTAAAGACTTAGAAATCGCCAGCTCATATACAGTGCATAAAATATATTTATATATATACCCTTATACACCATTTTAATAAAAAATATCACAAAATTCTTCTAAGTCCCTCGGGAAGAGTGAAAGACGCGCACGTTCATTTTCAGAGCTCCTAGACCTTCCTATAAGAAGTTAGCCAAAAAGTAGCTTCGAAAAACGCTTAGGTTAAGTTTCAGAGTTGCTTCTAATGTACCAAAGCTGGACTTAGACATAATTTCACTCTCACAACATTATGGCTGGTTGGAGACAGTCCGAACAACAAGTACCGGGGCCATGGTTCTGGGCTTATACTGGGGTGACGGGGACGACTCCCATTAACCCCTGACTATACCGGGGATACGCTCATCACAATGCCTTTCTGGTCTGTGCTGAAGCAGGGCATTCTGGCAGCCAAGTGGCTTGACCTTTATTAGTGAGCCTGGTTACCCCCTCTCGGAACCACAGACTTAGAAATCGCCAGCTCATTTACAGTGCATAAAATATATTTATATATATACCCTTATACACAATTTTAATAAAAAATATCACAAAATTCTTCTAAGTCCCTCGGGAAGAGTGAAAGACGCGCACGTTCATTTTCAGAGCTCCTAGACATTCCTATAAGAAGTTAGCCAAAAAGTAGCTTCGAAAAACGCTTAGGTTAAGTTTCAGAGTTGCTTCTAATGTACCGAAGCTGGACTTAGACATAATTTCACTCTCACAACATTATGGCTGGTTGGAGACAGTCCGAACCACAAGTACCGGGTCCATGGTTCTGGGCGTATACTGGGGGGACGGGGACGACTCCCATTAACCCCTGACTATACCGGGGATACGCTTATCACAATGCCTTTCTGGTCTGTGCTGAAGCAGGGCATTCTGGCAGCCAAGTGGCTTGACCTTTATTAGTGAGCCTGATTAACCCCTCTCGGAACTAAAGACTTAGAAATCGCCAGCTCATATACAGTGCATAAAATATATTTATATATATACCCTTATACACCATTTTAATAAAAAATATCACAAAATTCTTCTAAGTCCCTCGGGAAGAGTGAAAGACGCGCACGTTCATTTTCAGAGCTCCTAGACCTTCCTATAAGAAGTTAGCCAAAAAGTAGCTTCGAAAAACTCTTAGGTTAAGTTTCAGAGTTGCTTCTAATGTACCAAAGCTGGACTTAGACATAATTTCACTCTCACAACATTATGGCTGGTTGGAGACAGTCCGAACAACAAGTACCGGGGCCATGGTTCTGGGCGTATACTGGGGTGACGGGGACGACTCCCATTAACCCCTGACTATACCGGGGATACGCTTATCACAATGCCTTTCTGGTCTGTGCTGAAGCAGGGCATTCTGGCAGCCAAGTGGCTTGACCTTTATTAGTGAGCCTGGTTACCCCCTCTCGGAACCACAGACTTAGAAATCGCCAGCTCATTTACAGTGCATAAAATATATTTATATATATACCCTTATACACAATTTTAATAAAAAATATCACAAAATTCTTCTAAGTCCCTCGGGAAGAGTGAAAGACGCGCACGTTCATTTTCAGAGCTCCTAGACATTCCTATAAGAAGTTAGCCAAAAAGTAGCTTCGAAAAACGCTTAGGTTAAGTTTCAGAGTTGCTTCTAATGTACCAAAGCTGGACTTAGACATAATTTCACTCTCACAACATTATGGCTGGTTGGAGACAGTCCGAACAACAAGTACCGGGGCCATGGTTCTGGGCGTATACTGGGGTGACGGGGACGACTCCCATTAACCCCTGACTATACCGGGGATACGCTCATCACAATGCCTTTCTGGTCTGTGCTGAAGCAGGGCATTCTGGCAGCCAAGTGGCTTGACCTTTATTAGTGAGCCTGGTTACCCCCTCTCGGAACTAAAGACTTAGAAATCGCCAGCTCATTTACAGTGCATAAAATATATTTATATATATACCCTTATACACAATTTTAATAAAAAATATCACAAAATTCTTCTAAGTCCCTCGGTAAGAGTGAAAGACGCGCACGTTCATTTTCAGAGCTCCTAGACATTCCTATAAGAAGTTAGCCAAAAAGTAGCTTCGAAAAACGCTTAGGTTAAGTTTCAGAGTTGCTTCTAATGTACCAAAGCTGGACTTAGACATAATTTCACTCTCACAACATTATGGCTGGTTGGAGACAGTCCGAACCACAAGCACTGGTCCATGGTTCTGGGCGTATACTGGGGGGACGGGGACGACTCCCATTAACCCCTGACTATACCGGGGATACGCTATCACAATGCCTTTCTGGTCTGTGCTGAAGCAGGGCATTCTGGCAGCCAAGTGGCTTGACCTTTATTAGTGAGCCTGGTTACCCCCTCTCGGAACTAAAGACTTAGAAATCGCCAGCTCATATACAGTGCATAAAATATATTTATATATATACCCTTATACACCATTTTAATAAAAAATATCACAAAATTCTTCTAAGTCCCTCGGGAAGAGTGAAAGACGCGCACGTTCATTTTCAGAGCTCCTAGACCTTCCTATAAGAAGTTAGCCAAAAAGTAGCTTCGAAAAACTCTTAGGTTAAGTTTCAGAGTTGCTTCTAATGTACCAAAGCTGGACTTAGACATAATTTCACTCTCACAACATTATGGCTGGTTGGAGACAGTCCGAACAACAAGTACCGGGGCCATGGTTCTGGGCGTATACTGGGGGGACGGGGACGACTCCCATTAACCCCTGACTATACCGGGGATACGCTCATCACAATGCCTTTCTGGTCTGTGCTGAAGCAGGGCATTCTGGCAGCCAAGTGGCTTGACCTTTATTAGTGAGCCTGGTTACCCCCTCTCGGAACCACAGACTTAGAAATCGCCAGCTCATTTACAGTGCATAAAATATATTTATATATATACCCTTATACACCATTTTAATAAAAAATATCACAAAATTCTTCTAAGTCCCTCGGGAAGAGTGAAAGACGCGCACGTTCATTTTCAGAGCTCCTAGACCTTCCTATAAGAAGTTAGCCAAAAAGTAGCTTCGAAAAACGCTTAGGTTAAGTTTCAGAGTTGCTTCTAATGTACCGAAGCTGGACTTAGACATAATTTCACTCTCACAACATTATGGCTGGTTGGAGACAGTCCGAACCACAAGTACCGGGTCCATGGTTCTGGGCGTATACTGGGGGGACGGGGACGACTCCCATTAACCCCTGACTATACCGGGGATACGCTTATCACAATGCCTTTCTGGTCTGTGCTGAAGCAGGGCATTCTGGCAGCCAAGTGGCTTGACCTTTTTTAGTGAGCCTGATTAACCCCTCTCGGAACTAAAGACTTAGAAATCGCCAGCTCATATACAGTGCATAAAATATATTTATATATATACCCTTATACACCATTTTAATAAAAAATATCACAAAATTCTTCTAAGTCCCTCGGGAAGAGTGAAAGACGCGCACGTTCATTTTCAGAGCTCCTAGACCTTCCTATAAGAAGTTAGCCAAAAAGTAGCTTCGAAAAACTCTTAGGTTAAGTTTCAGAGTTGCTTCTAATGTACCAAAGCAGGACTTAGACATAATTTCACTCTCACAACATTATGGCTTGTTGGAGACAGTCCGAACCACAAGTACCGGGTCCATGGTACTGGGCGTATACCGGGGGGACGGGGACGACTCCCATTAACCCCTGACTATACCGGGGATACGCTTATCACAATGCCTTTCTGGTCTGTGCTGAAGCAGGGCATTCTGGCAGCCAAGTGGCTTGACCTTTATTAGTGAGCCTGGTTACCCCCTCTCGGAACCACAGACTTAGAAATCGCCAGCTCATATACAGTGCATAAAATATATTTATATATATATACCCTTATACACCATTTTAATAAAAAATATCACAAAATTCTTCTAAGTCCCTCGGGAAGAGTGAAAGACGCGCACGTTCATTTTCAGAGCTCCTAAACCTTCCTATAAGAAGTTAGCCAAAAAGTAGCTTCGAAAAACTCTTAGGTTAAGTTTCAGAGTTGCTTCTAATGTACCAAAGCTGGACTTAGACATAATTTCACTCTCACAACATTATGGCTGGTTGGAGACAGTCCGAACAACAAGTACCGGGGCCATGGTTCTGGGCGTATACTGCGGGACGGGGACGACTCCCATTAACCCCTGACTATACCGGGGATACGCTCATCACAATGCCTTTCTGGTCTGTGCTGAAGCAGGGCATTCTGGCAGCCAAGTGGCTTGACCTTTATTAGTGAGCCTGGTTACCCCCTCTCGGAACCACAGACTTAGAAATCGCCAGCTCATTTACAGTGCATAAAATATATTTATATATATACCCTTATACACCATTTTAATAAAAAATATCACAAAATTCTTCTAAGTCCCTCGGGAAGAGTGAAAGACGCGCACGTTCATTTTCAGAGCTCCTAGACCTTCCTATAAGAAGTTAGCCAAAAAGTAGCTTCGAAAAACGCTTAGGTTAAGTTTCAGAGTTGCTTCTAATGTACCGAAGCTGGACTTAGACATAATTTCACTCTCACAACATTATGGCTGGTTGGAGACAGTCCGAACCACAAGTACCGGGTCCATGGTTCTGGGCGTATACTGGGGGGACGGGGACGACTCCCATTAACCCCTGACTATACCGGGGATACGCTTATCACAATGCCTTTCTGGTCTGTGCTGAAGCAGGGCATTCTGGCAGCCAAGTGGCTTGACCTTTATTAGTGAGCCTGATTAACCCCTCTCGGAACTAAAGACTTAGAAATCGCCAGCTCATATACAGTGCATAAAATATATTTATATATATACCCTTATACACCATTTTAATAAAAAATATCACAACATTCTTCTAAGTCCCTCGGGAAGAGTGAAAGACGCGCACGTTCATTTTCAGAGCTCCTAGACCTTCCTATAAGAAGTTAGCCAAAAAGTAGCTTCGAAAAACTCTTAGGTTAAGTTTCAGAGTTGCTTCTAATGTACCAAAGCTGGACTTAGACATAATTTCACTCTCACAACATTATGGCTGGTTGGAGACAGTCCGAACAACAAGTACCGGGGCCATGGTTCTGGGCGTATACTGGGGTGACGGGGACGACTCCCATTAACCCCTGACTATACCGGGGATACGCTTATCACAATGCCTTTCTGGTCTGTGCTGAAGCAGGGCATTCTGGCAGCCAAGTGGCTTGACCTTTATTAGTGAGCCTGGTTACCCCCTCTCGGAACCACAGACTTAGAAATCGCCAGCTCATTTACAGTGCATAAAATATATTTATATATATACCCTTATACACAATTTTAATAAAAAATATCACAAAATTCTTCTAAGTCCCTCGGGAAGAGTGAAAGACGCGCACGTTCATTTTCAGAGCTCCTAGACATTCCTATAAGAAGTTAGCCAAAAAGTAGCTTCGAAAAACGCTTAGGTTAAGTTTCAGAGTTGCTTCTAATGTACCAAAGCTGGACTTAGACATAATTTCACTCTCACAACATTATGGCTGGTTGGAGACAGTCCGAACAACAAGTACCGGGGCCATGGTTCTGGGCGTATACTGGGGTGACGGGGACGACTCCCATTAACCCCTGACTATACCGGGGATACGCTTATCACAATGCCTTTCTGGTCTGTGCTGAAGCAGGGCATTCTGGCAGCCAAGTGGCTTGACCTTTATTAGTGAGCCTGGTTACCCCCTCTCGGAACCACAGACTTAGAAATCGCCAGCTCATTTACAGTGCATAAAATATATTTATATATATACCCTTATACACAATTTTAATAAAAAATATCACAAAATTCTTCTAAGTCCCTCGGGCAGAGTTAAAGACGCGCACGTTCATTTTCAGAGCTCCTAGACATTCCTATAAGAAGTTAGCCAAAAAGTAGCTTCGAAAAACGCTTAGGTTAAGTTTCAGAGTTGCTTCTAATGTACCAAAGCTGGACTTAGACATAATTTCACTCTCACAACATTATGGCTTGTTGGAGACAGTCCGAACCACAAGTACCGGGTCCATGGTTCTGGGCGTATACCGGGGGGACGGGGACGACTCCCATTAACCCCTGACTATACCGGGGATACGCTTATCACAATGCCTTTCTGGTCTGTGCTGAAGCAGGGCATTCTGGCAGCCAAGTGGCTTGACCTTTATTAGTGAGCCTGGTTACCCCCTCTCGGAACCACAGACTTAGAAATCGCCAGCTCATATACAGTGCATAAAATATATTTATATATATATATACCCTTAAACACCATTTTAATAAAAAATATCACAAAATTCTTCTAAGTCCCTCGGGAAGAGTGAAAGACGCGCACGTTCATTTTCAGAGCTCCTAGACCTTCCTATAAGAAGTTAGCCAAAAAGTAGCTTCGAAAAACGCTTAGGTTAAGTTTCAGAGTTGCTTCTAATGTACCGAAGCTGGACTTAGACATAATTTCACTCTCACAACATTATGGCTGGTTGGAGACAGTCCGAACCACAAGTACCGGGTCCATGGTTCTGGGCGTATACTGGGGGGACGGGGACGACTCCCATTAACCCCTGACTATACCGGGGATACGCTTATCACAATGCCTTTCTGGTCTGTGCTGAAGCAGGGCATTCTGGCAGCCAAGTGGCTTGACCTTTATTAGTGAAGCTGGACTTAGACATAATTTCACTCTCACAACATTATGGCTGGTTGGAGACAGTCCGAACCACAAGTACCGGGTCCATGGTTCTGGGCGTATACTGGGGGGACGGGGACGACTCCCATTAACCCCTGACTATACCGGGGATACGCTTATCACAATGCCTTTCTGGTCTGTGCTGAAGCAGGGCATTCTGGCAGCCAAGTGGCTTGACCTTTATTAGTGAGCCTGGTTACCCCCTCTCGGAACCACAGACTTAGAAATCGCCAGCTCATTTACAGTGCATAAAATATATTTATATATATACCCTTATACACAATTTTAATAAAAAATATCACAAAATTCTTCTAAGTCCCTCGGTAAGAGTGAAAGACGCGCACGTTCATTTTCAGAGCTCCTAGACATTCCTATAAGAAGTTAGCCAAAAAGTAGCTTCGAAAAACGCTTAGGTTAAGTTTCAGAGTTGCTTCTAATGTACCAAAGCTGGACTTAGACATAATTTCACTCTCACAACATTATGGCTGGTTGGAGACAGTCCGAACCACAAGTACTGGTCCATGGTTCTGGGCGTATACTGGGGGGACGGGGACGACTCCCATTAACCCCTGACTATACCGGGGATACGCTATCACAATGCCTTTCTGGTCTGTGCTGAAGCAGGGCATTCTGGCAGCCAAGTGGCTTGACCTTTATTAGTGAGCCTGGTTACCCCCTCTCGGAACTAAAGACTTAGAAATCGCCAGCTCATATACAGTGCATAAAATATATTTATATATATACCCTTATACACCATTTTAATAAAAAATATCACAAAATTCTTCTAAGTCCCTCGGGAAGAGTGAAAGACGCGCACGTTCATTTTCAGAGCTCCTAGACCTTCCTATAAGAAGTTAGCCAAAAAGTAGCTTCGAAAAACTCTTAGGTTAAGTTTCAGAGTTGCTTCTAATGTACCAAAGCTGGACTTAGACATAATTTCACTCTCACAACATTATGGCTGGTTGGAGACAGTCCGAACAACAAGTACCGGGGCCATGGTTCTGGGCGTATACTGGGGGGACGGGGACGACTCCCATTAACCCCTGACTATACCGGGGATACGCTCATCACAATGCCTTTCTGGTCTGTGCTGAAGCAGGGCATTCTGGCAGCCAAGTGGCTTGACCTTTATTAGTGAGCCTGGTTACCCCCTCTCGGAACCACAGACTTAGAAATCGCCAGCTCATTTACAGTGCATAAAATATATTTATATATATACCCTTATACACCATTTTAATAAAAAATATCACAAAATTCTTCTAAGTCCCTCGGGAAGAGTGAAAGACGCGCACGTTCATTTTCAGAGCTCCTAGACCTTCCTATAAGAAGTTCGCCAAAAAGTAGCTTCGAAAAACGCTTAGGTTAAGTTTCAGAGTTGCTTCTAATGTACCGAAGCTGGACTTAGACATAATTTCACTCTCACAACATTATGGCTGGTTGGAGACAGTCCGAACCACAAGTACCGGGTCCATGGTTCTGGGCGTATACTGGGGGGACGGGGACGACTCCCATTAACCCCTGACTATACCGGGGATACGCTTATCACAATGCCTTTCTGGTCTGTGCTGAAGCAGGGCATTCTGGCAGCCAAGTGGCTTGACCTTTATTAGTGAGCCTGATTAACCCCTCTCGGAACTAAAGACTTAGAAATCGCCAGCTCATATACAGTGCATAAAATATATTTATATATATACCCTTATACACCATTTTAATTAAAAATATCACAAAATTCTTCTAAGTCCCTCGGGAAGAGTGAAAGACGCGCACGTTCATTTTCAGAGCTCCTAGACCTTCCTATAAGAAGTTAGCCAAAAAGTAGCATCGAAAAACTCTTAGGTTAAGTTTCAGAGTTGCTTCTAATGTACCAAAGCTGGACTTAGACATAATTTCACTCTCACAACATTATGGCTTGTTGGAGACAGTCCGAACCACAAGTACCGGGTCCATGGTTCTGGGCGTATACCGGGGGGACGGGGACGACTCCCATTAACCCCTGACTATACCGGGGATACGCTTATCACAATGCCTTTCTGGTCTGTGCTGAAGCAGGGCATTCTGGCAGCCAAGTGGCTTGACCTTTATTAGTGAGCCTGGTTACCCCCTCTCGGAACCACAGACTTAGAAATCGCCAGCTCATATACAGTGCATAAAATATATTTATATATATATACCCTTATACACCATTTTAATAAAAAATATCACAAAATTCTTCTAAGTCCCTCGGGAAGAGTGAAAGACGCGCACGTTCATTTTCAGAGCTCCTAGACCTTCCTATAAGAAGTTAGCCAAAAAGTAGCTTCGAAAAACTCTTAGGTTAAGTTTCAGAGTTGCTTCTAATGTACCAAAGCTGGACTTAGACATAATTTCACTCTCACAACATTATGGCTGGTTGGAGACAGTCCGAACAACAAGTACCGGGGCCATGGTTCTGGGCGTATACTGGGGGGACGGGGACGACTCCCATTAACCCCTGACTATACCGGGGATACGCTCATCACAATGCCTTTCTGGTCTGTGCTGAAGCAGGGCATTCTGGCAGCCAAGTGGCTTGACCTTTATTAGTGAGCCTGGTTACCCCCTCTCGGAACCACAGACTTAGAAATCGCCAGCTCATTTACAGTGCATAAAATATATTTATATATATACCCTTATACACCATTTTAATAAAAAATATCACAAAATTCTTCTAAGTCCCTCGGGAAGAGTGAAAGACGCGCACGTTCATTTTCAGAGCTCCTAGACCTTCCTATAAGAAGTTAGCCAAAAAGTAGCTTCGAAAAACGCTTAGGTTAAGTTTCAGAGTTGCTTCTAATGTACCGAAGCTGGACTTAGACATAATTTCACTCTCACAACATTATGGCTGGTTGGAGACAGTCCGAACCACAAGTACCGGGTCCATGGTTCTGGGCGTATACTGGGGGGACGGGGACGACTCCCATTAACCCCTGACTATACCGGGGATACGCTTATCACAATGCCTTTCTGGTCTGTGCTGAAGCAGGGCATTCTGGCAGCCAAGTGGCTTGACCTTTATTAGTGAGCCTGGTTACCCCCTCTCGGAACCACAGACTTAGAAATCGCCAGCTCATATACAGTGCATAAAATATATTTATATATATATATACCCTTATACACCATTTTAATAAAAAATATCACAAAATTCTTCTAAGTCCCTCGGGAAGAGTGAAAGACGCGCACGTTCATTTTCAGAGCTCCTAGACCTTCCTATAAGAAGTTAGCCAAAAAGTAGCTTCGAAAAACGCTTAGGTTAAGTTTCAGAGTTGCTTCTAATGTACCGAAGCTGGACTTAGACATAATTTCACTCTCACAACATTATGGCTGGTTGGAGACAGTCCGAACCACAAGTACCGGGTCCATGGTTCTGGGCGTATACTGGGGGGACGGGGACGACTCCCATTAACCCCTGACTATACCGGGGATACGCTTATCACAATGCCTTTCTGGTCTGTGCTGAAGCAGGGCATTCTGGCAGCCAAGTGGCTTGACCTTTATTAGTGAGCCTGGTTACCCCCTCTCGGAACCACAGACTTAGAAATCGCCAGCTCATTTACAGTGCATAAAATATATTTATATATATACCCTTATATACAATTTTAATAAAAAATATCACAAAATTCTTCTAAGTCCCTCGGTAAGAGTGAAAGACGCGCACGTTCATTTTCAGAGCTCCTAGACATTCCTATAAGAAGTTAGCCAAAAAGTAGCTTCGAAAAACGCTTAGGTTAAGTTTCAGAGTTGCTTCTAATGTACCAAAGCTGGACTTAGACATAATTTCACTCTCACAACATTATGGCTGGTTGGAGACAGTCCGAACCACAAGTACTGGTCCATGGTTCTGGGCGTATACTGGGGGGACGGGGACGACTCCCATTAACCCCTGACTATACCGGGGATACGCTATCACAATGCCTTTCTGGTCTGTGCTGAAGCAGGGCATTCTGGCAGCCAAGTGGCTTGACCTTTATTAGTGAGCCTGGTTACCCCCTCTCGGAACTAAAGACTTAGAAATCGCCAGCTCATATACAGTGCATAAAATATATTTATATATATACCCTTATACACCATTTTAATAAAAAATATCACAAAATTCTTCTAAGTCCCTCGGGAAGAGTGAAAGACGCGCACGTTCATTTTCAGAGCTCCTAGACCTTCCTATAAGAAGTTAGCCAAAAAGTAGCTTCGAAAAACTCTTAGGTTAAGTTTCAGAGTTGCTTCTAATGTACCAAAGCTGGACTTAGACATAATTTCACTCTCACAACATTATGGCTGGTTGGAGACAGTCCGAACAACAAGTACCGGGGCCATGGTTCTGGGCGTATACTGGGGGGACGGGGACGACTCCCATTAACCCCTGACTATACCGGGGATACGCTCATCACAATGCCTTTCTGGTCTGTGCTGAAGCAGGGCATTCTGGCAGCCAAGTGGCTTGACCTTTATTAGTGAGCCTGGTTACCCCCTCTCGGAACCACAGACTTAGAAATCGCCAGCTCATTTACAGTGCATAAAATATATTTATATATATACCCTTATACACCATTTTAATAAAAAATATCACAAAATTCTTCTAAGTCCCTCGGGAAGAGTGAAAGACGCGCACGTTCATTTTCAGAGCTCCTAGACCTTCCTATAAGAAGTTAGCCAAAAAGTAGCTTCGAAAAACGCTTAGGTTAAGTTTCAGAGTTGCTTCTAATGTACCGAAGCTGGACTTAGACATAATTTCACTCTCACAACATTATGGCTGGTTGGAGACAGTCCGAACCACAAGTACCGGGTCCATGGTTCTGGGCGTATACTGGGGGGACGGGGACGACTCCCATTAACCCCTGACTATACCGGGGATACGCTTATCACAATGCCTTTCTGGTCTGTGCTGAAGCAGGGCATTCTGGCAGCCAAGTGGCTTGACCTTTATTAGTGAGCCTGATTAACCCCTCTCGGAACTAAAGACTTAGAAATCGCCAGCTCATATACAGTGCATAAAATATATTTATATATATACCCTTATACACCATTTTAATTAAAAATATCACAAAATTCTTCTAAGTCCCTCGGGAAGAGTGAAAGACGCGCACGTTCATTTTCAGAGCTCCTAGACCTTCCTATAAGAAGTTAGCCAAAAAGTAGCATCGAAAAACTCTTAGGTTAAGTTTCAGAGTTGCTTCTAATGTACCAAAGCTGGACTTAGACATAATTTCACTCTCACAACATTATGGCTTGTTGGAGACAGTCCGAACCACAAGTACCGGGTCCATGGTTCTGGGCGTATACCGGGGGGACGGGGACGACTCCCATTAACCCCTGACTATACCGGGGATACGCTTATCACAATGCCTTTCTGGTCTGTGCTGAAGCAGGGCATTCTGGCAGCCAAGTGGCTTGACCTTTATTAGTGAGCCTGGTTACCCCCTCTCGGAACCACAGACTTAGAAATCGCCAGCTCATATACAGTGCATAAAATATATTTATATATATATACCCTTATACACCATTTTAATAAAAAATATCACAAAATTCTTCTAAGTCCCTCGGGAAGAGTGAAAGACGCGCACGTTCATTTTCAGAGCTCCTAGACCTTCCTATAAGAAGTTAGCCAAAAAGTAGCTTCGAAAAACTCTTAGGTTAAGTTTCAGAGTTGCTTCTAATGTACCAAAGCTGGACTTAGACATAATTTCACTCTCACAACATTATGGCTGGTTGGAGACAGTCCGAACAACAAGTACCGGGGCCATGGTTCTGGGCGTATACTGGGGGGACGGGGACGACTCCCATTAACCCCTGACTATACCGGGGATACGCTCATCACAATGCCTTTCTGGTCTGTGCTGAAGCAGGGCATTCTGGCAGCCAAGTGGCTTGACCTTTATTAGTGAGCCTGGTTACCCCCTCTCGGAACCACAGACTTAGAAATCGCCAGCTCATTTACAGTGCATAAAATATATTTATATATATACCCTTATACACCATTTTAATAAAAAATATCACAAAATTCTTCTAAGTCCCTCGGGAAGAGTGAAAGACGCGCACGTTCATTTTCAGAGCTCCTAGACCTTCCTATAAGAAGTTAGCCAAAAAGTAGCTTCGAAAAACGCTTAGGTTAAGTTTCAGAGTTGCTTCTAATGTACCGAAGCTGGACTTAGACATAATTTCACTCTCACAACATTATGGCTGGTTGGAGACAGTCCGAACCACAAGTACCGGGTCCATGGTTCTGGGCGTATACTGGGGTGACGGGGACGACTCCCATTAACCCCTGACTATACCGGGGATACGCTTATCACAATGCCTTTCTGGTCTGTGCTGAAGCAGGGCATTCTGGCAGCCAAGTGGCTTGACCTTTATTAGTGAGCCTGGTTACCCCCTCTCGGAACCACAGACTTAGAAATCGCCAGCTCATTTACAGTGCATAAAATATATTTATATATATACCCTTATACACAATTTTAATAAAAAATATCACAAAATTCTTCTAAGTCCCTCGGGAAGAGTGAAAGACGCGCACGTTCATTTTCAGAGCTCCTAGACATTCCTATAAGAAGTTAGCCAAAAAGTAGCTTCGAAAAACGCTTAGGTTAAGTTTCAGAGTTGCTTCTAATGTACCAAAGCTGGACTTAGACATAATTTCACTCTCACAACATTATGGCTTGTTGGAGACAGTCCGAACCACAAGTACCGGGTCCATGGTTCTGGGCGTATACCGGGGGGACGGGGACGACTCCCATTAACCCCTGACTATACCGGGGATACGCTTATCACAATGCCTTTCTGGTCTGTGCTGAAGCAGGGCATTCTGGCAGCCAAGTGGCTTGACCTTTATTAGTGAGCCTGGTTACCCCCTCTCGGAACCACAGACTTAGAAATCGCCAGCTCATATACAGTGCATAAAATATATTTATATATATATATATACCCTTAAACACCATTTTAATAAAAAATATCACAAAATTCTTCTAAGTCCCTCGGGAAGAGTGAAAGACGCGCACGTTCATTTTCAGAGCTCCTAGACCTTCCTATAAGAAGTTAGCCAAAAAGTAGCTTCGAAAAACGCTTAGGTTAAGTTTCAGAGTTGCTTCTAATGTACCGAAGCTGGACTTAGACATAATTTCACTCTCACAACATTATGGCTGGTTGGAGACAGTCCGAACCACAAGTACCGGGTCCATGGTTCTGGGCGTAAACTGGGGGGACGGGGACGACTCCCATTAACCCCTGACTATACCGGGGATACGCTTATCACAATGCCTTTCTGGTCTGTGCTGAAGCAGGGCATTCTGGCAGCCAAGTGGCTTGACCTTTATTAGTGAAGCTGGACTTAGACATAATTTCACTCTCACAACATTATGGCTGGTTGGAGACAGTCCGAACCACAAGTACCGGGTCCATGGTTCTGGGCGTATACTGGGGGGACGGGGACGACTCCCATTAACCCCTGACTATACCGGGGATACGCTTATCACAATGCCTTTCTGGTCTGTGCTGAAGCAGGGCATTCTGGCAGCCAAGTGGCTTGACCTTTATTAGTGAGCCTGGTTACCCCCTCTCGGAACCACAGACTTAGAAATCGCCAGCTCATTTACAGTGCATAAAATATATTTATATATATACCCTTATACACAATTTTAATAAAAAATATCACAAAATTCTTCTAAGTCCCTCGGTAAGAGTGAAAGACGCGCACGTTCATTTTCAGAGCTCCTAGACATTCCTATAAGAAGTTAGCCAAAAAGTAGCTTCGAAAAACGCTTAGGTTAAGTTTCAGAGTTGCTTCTAATGTACCAAAGCTGGACTTAGACATAATTTCACTCTCACAACATTATGGCTGGTTGGAGACAGTCCGAACCACAAGTACTGGTCCATGGTTCTGGGCGTATACTGGGGGGACGGGGACGACTCCCATTAACCCCTGACTATACCGGGGATACGCTATCACAATGCCTTTCTGGTCTGTGCTGAAGCAGGGCATTCTGGCAGCCAAGTGGCTTGACCTTTATTAGTGAGCCTGGTTACCCCCTCTCGGAACTAAAGACTTAGAAATCGCCAGCTCATATACAGTGCATAAAATATATTTATATATATACCCTTATACACCATTTTAATAAAAAATATCACAAAATTCTTCTAAGTCCCTCGGGAAGAGTGAAAGACGCGCACGTTCATTTTCAGAGCTCCTAGACCTTCCTATAAGAAGTTAGCCAAAAAGTAGCTTCGAAAAACTCTTAGGTTAAGTTTCAGAGTTGCTTCTAATGTACCAAAGCTGGACTTAGACATAATTTCACTCTCACAACATTATGGCTGGTTGGAGACAGTCCGAACAACAAGTACCGGGGCCATGGTTCTGGGCGTATACTGGGGGGACGGGGACGACTCCCATTAACCCCTGACTATACCGGGGATACGCTCATCACAATGCCTTTCTGGTCTGTGCTGAAGCAGGGCATTCTGGCAGCCAAGTGGCTTGACCTTTATTAGTGAGCCTGGTTACCCCCTCTCGGAACCACAGACTTAGAAATCGCCAGCTCATTTACAGTGCATAAAATATATTTATATATATACCCTTATACACCATTTTAATAAAAAATATCACAAAATTCTTCTAAGTCCCTCGGGAAGAGTGAAAGACGCGCACGTTCATTTTCAGAGCTCCTAGACCTTCCTATAAGAAGTTCGCCAAAAAGTAGCTTCGAAAAACGCTTAGGTTAAGTTTCAGAGTTGCTTCTAATGTACCGAAGCTGGACTTAGACATAATTTCACTCTCACAACATTATGGCTGGTTGGAGACAGTCCGAACCACAAGTACCGGGTCCATGGTTCTGGGCGTATACTGGGGGGACGGGGACGACTCCCATTAACCCCTGACTATACCGGGGATACGCTTATCACAATGCCTTTCTGGTCTGTGCTGAAGCAGGGCATTCTGGCAGCCAAGTGGCTTGACCTTTATTAGTGAGCCTGATTAACCCCTCTCGGAACTAAAGACTTAGAAATCGCCAGCTCATATACAGTGCATAAAATATATTTATATATATACCCTTATACACCATTTTAATTAAAAATATCACAAAATTCTTCTAAGTCCCTCGGGAAGAGTGAAAGACGCGCACGTTCATTTTCAGAGCTCCTAGACCTTCCTATAAGAAGTTAGCCAAAAAGTAGCATCGAAAAACTCTTAGGTTAAGTTTCAGAGTTGCTTCTAATGTACCAAAGCTGGACTTAGACATAATTTCACTCTCACAACATTATGGCTTGTTGGAGACAGTCCGAACCACAAGTACCGGGTCCATGGTTCTGGGCGTATACCGGGGGGACGGGGACGACTCCCATTAACCCCTGACTATACCGGGGATACGCTTATCACAATGCCTTTCTGGTCTGTGCTGAAGCAGGGCATTCTGGCAGCCAAGTGGCTTGACCTTTATTAGTGAGCCTGGTTACCCCCTCTCGGAACCACAGACTTAGAAATCGCCAGCTCATATACAGTGCATAAAATATATTTATATATATATACCCTTATACACCATTTTAATAAAAAATATCACAAAATTCTTCTAAGTCCCTCGGGAAGAGTGAAAGACGCGCACGTTCATTTTCAGAGCTCCTAGACCTTCCTATAAGAAGTTAGCCAAAAAGTAGCTTCGAAAAACTCTTAGGTTAAGTTTCAGAGTTGCTTCTAATGTACCAAAGCTGGACTTAGACATAATTTCACTCTCACAACATTATGGCTGGTTGGAGACAGTCCGAACAACAAGTACCGGGGCCATGGTTCTGGGCGTATACTGGGGGGACGGGGACGACTCCCATTAACCCCTGACTATACCGGGGATACGCTCATCACAATGCCTTTCTGGTCTGTGCTGAAGCAGGGCATTCTGGCAGCCAAGTGGCTTGACCTTTATTAGTGAGCCTGGTTACCCCCTCTCGGAACCACAGACTTAGAAATCGCCAGCTCATTTACAGTGCATAAAATATATTTATATATATACCCTTATACACCATTTTAATAAAAAATATCACAAAATTCTTCTAAGTCCCTCGGGAAGAGTGAAAGACGCGCACGTTCATTTTCAGAGCTCCTAGACCTTCCTATAAGAAGTTAGCCAAAAAGTAGCTTCGAAAAACGCTTAGGTTAAGTTTCAGAGTTGCTTCTAATGTACCGAAGCTGGACTTAGACATAATTTCACTCTCACAACATTATGGCTGGTTGGAGACAGTCCGAACCACAAGTACCGGGTCCATGGTTCTGGGCGTATACTGGGGGGACGGGGACGACTCCCATTAACCCCTGACTATACCGGGGATACGCTTATCACAATGCCTTTCTGGTCTGTGCTGAAGCAGGGCATTCTGGCAGCCAAGTGGCTTGACCTTTATTAGTGAGCCTGATTAACCCCTCTCGGAACTAAAGACTTAGAAATCGCCAGCTCATATACAGTGCATAAAATATATTTATATATATACCCTTATACACCATTTTAATAAAAAATATCACAAAATTCTTCTAAGTCCCTCGGGAAGAGTGAAAGACGCGCACGTTCATTTTCAGAGCTCCTAGACCTTCCTATAAGAAGTTAGCCAAAAAGTAGCTTCGAAAAACTCTTAGGTTAAGTTTCAGAGTTGCTTCTAATGTACCAAAGCTGGACTTAGACATAATTTCACTCTCACAACATTATGGCTGGTTGGAGACAGTCCGAACAACAAGTACCGGGGCCATGGTTCTGGGCGTATACTGGGGTGACGGGGACGACTCCCATTAACCCCTGACTATACCGGGGATACGCTTATCACAATGCCTTTCTGGTCTGTGCTGAAGCAGGGCATTCTGGCAGCCAAGTGGCTTGACCTTTATTAGTGAGCCTGGTTACCCCCTCTCGGAACCACAGACTTAGAAATCGCCAGCTCATTTACAGTGCATAAAATATATTTATATATATACCCTTATACACAATTTTAATAAAAAATATCACAAAATTCTTCTAAGTCCCTCGGGAAGAGTGAAAGACGCGCACGTTCATTTTCAGAGCTCCTAGACATTCCTATAAGAAGTTAGCCAAAAAGTAGCTTCGAAAAACGCTTAGGTTAAGTTTCAGAGTTGCTTCTAATGTACCAAAGCTGGACTTAGACATAATTTCACTCTCACAACATTATGGCTTGTTGGAGACAGTCCGAACCACAAGTACCGGGTCCATGGTTCTGGGCGTATACCGGGGGGACGGGGACGACTCCCATTAACCCCTGACTATACCGGGGATACGCTTATCACAATGCCTTTCTGGTCTGTGCTGAAGCAGGGCATTCTGGCAGCCAAGTGGCTTGACCTTTATTAGTGAGCCTGGTTACCCCCTCTCGGAACCACAGACTTAGAAATCGCCAGCTCATATACAGTGCATAAAATATATTTATATATATATATACCCTTATACACCATTTTAATAAAAAATATCACAAAATTCTTCTAAGTCCCTCGGGAAGAGTGAAAGACGCGCACGTTCATTTTCAGAGCTCCTAGACCTTCCTATAAGAAGTTAGCCAAAAAGTAGCTTCGAAAAACGCTTAGGTTAAGTTTCAGAGTTGCTTCTAATGTACCGAAGCTGGACTTAGACATAATTTCACTCTCACAACATTATGGCTGGTTGGAGACAGTCCGAACCACAAGTACCGGGTCCATGGTTCTGGGCGTATACTGGGGGGACGGGGACGACTCCCATTAACCCCTGACTATACCGGGGATACGCTTATCACAATGCCTTTCTGGTCTGTGCTGAAGCAGGGCATTCTGGCAGCCAAGTGGCTTGACCTTTATTAGTGAGCCTGGTTACCCCCTCTCGGAACCACAGACTTAGAAATCGCCAGCTCATTTACAGTGCATAAAATATATTTATATATATACCCTTATATACAATTTTAATAAAAAATATCACAAAATTCTTCTAAGTCCCTCGGTAAGAGTGAAAGACGCGCACGTTCATTTTCAGAGCTCCTAGACATTCCTATAAGAAGTTAGCCAAAAAGTAGCTTCGAAAAACGCTTAGGTTAAGTTTCAGAGTTGCTTCTAATGTACCAAAGCTGGACTTAGACATAATTTCACTCTCACAACATTATGGCTGGTTGGAGACAGTCCGAACCACAAGTACTGGTCCATGGTTCTGGGCGTATACTGGGGGGACGGGGACGACTCCCATTAACCCCTGACTATACCGGGGATACGCTATCACAATGCCTTTCTGGTCTGTGCTGAAGCAGGGCATTCTGGCAGCCAAGTGGCTTGACCTTTATTAGTGAGCCTGGTTACCCCCTCTCGGAACTAAAGACTTAGAAATCGCCAGCTCATATACAGTGCATAAAATATATTTATATATATACCCTTATACACCATTTTAATAAAAAATATCACAAAATTCTTCTAAGTCCCTCGGGAAGAGTGAAAGACGCGCACGTTCATTTTCAGAGCTCCTAGACCTTCCTATAAGAAGTTAGCCAAAAAGTAGCTTCGAAAAACTCTTAGGTTAAGTTTCAGAGTTGCTTCTAATGTACCAAAGCTGGACTTAGACATAATTTCACTCTCACAACATTATGGCTGGTTGGAGACAGTCCGAACAACAAGTACCGGGGCCATGGTTCTGGGCGTATACTGGGGGGACGGGGACGACTCCCATTAACCCCTGACTATACCGGGGATACGCTCATCACAATGCCTTTCTGGTCTGTGCTGAAGCAGGGCATTCTGGCAGCCAAGTGGCTTGACCTTTATTAGTGAGCCTGGTTACCCCCTCTCGGAACCACAGACTTAGAAATCGCCAGCTCATTTACAGTGCATAAAATATATTTATATATATACCCTTATACACCATTTTAATAAAAAATATCACAAAATTCTTCTAAGTCCCTCGGGAAGAGTGAAAGACGCGCACGTTCATTTTCAGAGCTCCTAGACCTTCCTATAAGAAGTTAGCCAAAAAGTAGCTTCGAAAAACGCTTAGGTTAAGTTTCAGAGTTGCTTCTAATGTACCGAAGCTGGACTTAGACATAATTTCACTCTCACAACATTATGGCTGGTTGGAGACAGTCCGAACCACAAGTACCGGGTCCATGGTTCTGGGCGTATACTGGGGGGACGGGGACGACTCCCATTAACCCCTGACTATACCGGGGATACGCTTATCACAATGCCTTTCTGGTCTGTGCTGAAGCAGGGCATTCTGGCAGCCAAGTGGCTTGACCTTTATTAGTGAGCCTGATTAACCCCTCTCGGAACTAAAGACTTAGAAATCGCCAGCTCATATACAGTGCATAAAATATATTTATATATATACCCTTATACACCATTTTAATTAAAAATATCACAAAATTCTTCTAAGTCCCTCGGGAAGAGTGAAAGACGCGCACGTTCATTTTCAGAGCTCCTAGACCTTCCTATAAGAAGTTAGCCAAAAAGTAGCATCGAAAAACTCTTAGGTTAAGTTTCAGAGTTGCTTCTAATGTACCAAAGCTGGACTTAGACATAATTTCACTCTCACAACATTATGGCTTGTTGGAGACAGTCCGAACCACAAGTACCGGGTCCATGGTTCTGGGCGTATACCGGGGGGACGGGGACGACTCCCATTAACCCCTGACTATACCGGGGATACGCTTATCACAATGCCTTTCTGGTCTGTGCTGAAGCAGGGCATTCTGGCAGCCAAGTGGCTTGACCTTTATTAGTGAGCCTGGTTACCCCCTCTCGGAACCACAGACTTAGAAATCGCCAGCTCATATACAGTGCATAAAATATATTTATATATATATACCCTTATACACCATTTTAATAAAAAATATCACAAAATTCTTCTAAGTCCCTCGGGAAGAGTGAAAGACGCGCACGTTCATTTTCAGAGCTCCTAGACCTTCCTATAAGAAGTTAGCCAAAAAGTAGCTTCGAAAAACTCTTAGGTTAAGTTTCAGAGTTGCTTCTAATGTACCAAAGCTGGACTTAGACATAATTTCACTCTCACAACATTATGGCTGGTTGGAGACAGTCCGAACAACAAGTACCGGGGCCATGGTTCTGGGCGTATACTGGGGGGACGGGGACGACTCCCATTAACCCCTGACTATACCGGGGATACGCTCATCACAATGCCTTTCTGGTCTGTGCTGAAGCAGGGCATTCTGGCAGCCAAGTGGCTTGACCTTTATTAGTGAGCCTGGTTACCCCCTCTCGGAACCACAGACTTAGAAATCGCCAGCTCATTTACAGTGCATAAAATATATTTATATATATACCCTTATACACCATTTTAATAAAAAATATCACAAAATTCTTCTAAGTCCCTCGGGAAGAGTGAAAGACGCGCACGTTCATTTTCAGAGCTCCTAGACCTTCCTATAAGAAGTTAGCCAAAAAGTAGCTTCGAAAAACGCTTAGGTTAAGTTTCAGAGTTGCTTCTAATGTACCGAAGCTGGACTTAGACATAATTTCACTCTCACAACATTATGGCTGGTTGGAGACAGTCCGAACCACAAGTACCGGGTCCATGGTTCTGGGCGTATACTGGGGGGACGGGGACGACTCCCATTAACCCCTGACTATACCGGGGATACGCTTATCACAATGCCTTTCTGGTCTGTGCTGAAGCAGGGCATTCTGGCAGCCAAGTGGCTTGACCTTTATTAGTGAGCCTGATTAACCCCTCTCGGAACTAAAGACTTAGAAATCGCCAGCTCATATACAGTGCATAAAATATATTTATATATATACCCTTATACACCATTTTAATAAAAAATATCACAAAATTCTTCTAAGTCCCTCGGGAAGAGTGAAAGACGCGCACGTTCATTTTCAGAGCTCCTAGACCTTCCTATAAGAAGTTAGCCAAAAAGTAGCTTCGAAAAACTCTTAGGTTAAGTTTCAGAGTTGCTTCTAATGTACCAAAGCTGGACTTAGACATAATTTCACTCTCACAACATTATGGCTGGTTGGAGACAGTCCGAACAACAAGTACCGGGGCCATGGTTCTGGGCGTATACTGGGGTGACAGGGACGACTCCCATTAACCCCTGACTATACCGGGGATACGCTTATCACAATGCCTTTCTGGTCTGTGCTGAAGCAGGGCATTCTGGCAGCCAAGTGGCTTGACCTTTATTAGTGAGCCTGGTTACCCCCTCTCGGAACCACAGACTTAGAAATCGCCAGCTCATATACAGTGCATAAAATATATTTATATATATATATACCCTTATACACCATTTTAATAAAAAATATCACAAAATTCTTCTAAGTCCCTCGGGAAGAGTGAAAGACGCGCACGTTCATTTTCAGAGCTCCTAGACCTTCCTATAAGAAGTTAGCCAAAAAGTAGCTTCGAAAAACGCTTAGGTTAAGTTTCAGAGTTGCTTCTAATGTACCGAAGCTGGACTTAGACATAATTTCACTCTCACAACATTATGGCTGGTTGGAGACAGTCCGAACCACAAGTACCGGGTCCATGGTTCTGGGCGTATACCGGGGGGACGGGGACGACTCCCATTAACCCCTGACTATACCGGGGATACGCTTATCACAATGCCTTTCTGGTCTGTGCTGAAGCAGGGCATTCTGGCAGCCAAGTGGCTTGACCTTTATTAGTGAGCCTGATTAACCCCTCTCGGAACTAAAGACTTAGAAATCGCCAGCTCATATACAGTGCATAAAATATATTTATATATATACCCTTATACACCATTTTAATAAAAAATATCACAAAATTCTTCTAAGTCCCTCGGGAAGAGTGAAAGACGCGCACGTTCATTTTCAGAGCTCCTAGACATTCCTATAAGAAGTTAGCCAAAAAGTAGCTTCGAAAAACGCTTAGGTTAAGTTTCAGAGTTGCTTCTAATGTACCAAAGCTGGACTTAGACATAATTTCACTCTCACAACATTATGGCTTGTTGGAGACAGTCCGAACCACAAGTACCGGGTCCATGGTTCTGGGCGTATACCGGGGGGACGGGGACGACTCCCATTAACCCCTGACTATACCGGGGATACGCTTATCACAATGCCTTTCTGGTCTGTGCTGAAGCAGGGCATTCTGGCAGCCAAGTGGCTTGACCTTTATTAGTGAGCCTGGTTACCCCCTCTCGGAACCACAGACTTAGAAATCGCCAGCTCATATACAGTGCATAAAATATATTTATATATATATATACCCTTATACACCATTTTAATTAAAAATATCACAAAATTCTTCTAAGTCCCTCGGGAAGAGTGAAAGACGCGCACGTTCATTTTCAGAGCTCCTAGACATTCCTATAAGAAGTTAGCCAAAAAGTAGCTTCGAAAAACGCTTAGGTTAAGTTTCAGAGTTGCTTCTAATGTACCAAAGCTGGACTTAGACATAATTTCACTCTCACAACATTATGGCTTGTTGGAGACAGTCCGAACCACAAGTACCGGGTCCATGGTTCTGGGCGTATACCGGGGGGACGGGGACGACTCCCATTAACCCCTGACTATACCGGGGATACGCTTATCACAATGCCTTTCTGGTCTGTGCTGAAGCAGGGCATTCTGGCAGCCAAGTGGCTTGACCTTTATTAGTGAGCCTGGTTACCCCCTCTCGGAACCACAGACTTAGAAATCGCCAGCTCATATACAGTGCATAAAATATAGTTATATATATATATACCCTTATACACCATTTTAATAAAAAATATCACAAAATTCTTCTAAGTCCCTCGGGAAGAGTGAAAGACGCGCACGTTCATTTTCAGAGCTCCTAGACCTTCCTATAAGAAGTTAGCCAAAAAGTAGCTTCGAAAAACGCTTAGGTTAAGTTTCAGAGTTGCTTCTAATGTACCAAAGCTGGACTTAGACATAATTTCACTCTCACAACATTATGGCTGGTTGGAGACAGTTCGAACAACAAGTACCGGGTCCATGGTTCTGGGCGTATACTGGGGTGACGGGGATGACTCCCATTAACCCCTGACTATACCGGGGATACGCTTATCACAATGCCTTTCTGGTCTGTGCTGAAGCAGGGCATTCTGGCAGCCAAGTGGCTTGACCTTTATTAGTGAGCCTGGTTACCCCCTCTCGGAACCACAGACTTAGAAATCGCCAGCTCATATACAGTGCATAAAATATATTTATATATATACCCTTATACACCATTTTAATAAAAAATATCACAAAATTCTTCTAAGTCCCTCGGGAAGAGTGAAAGACGCGCACGTTCATTTTCAGAGCTCCTAGACATTCCTATAAGAAGTTAGCCAAAAAGTAGCTTCGAAAAACGCTTAGGTTAAGTTTCAGAGTTGCTTCTAATGTACCGAAGCTGGACTTAGACATAATTTCACTCTCACAACATTATGGCTGGTTGGAGACAGTTCGAACCACAAGTACCGGGTCCATGGTTCTGGGCGTATACTGGGGGGACGGGGGGGACTCCCATTAACCCCTGACTATACCGGGGATACGCTTATCACAATGCCTTTCTGGTCTGTGCTGAAGCAGGGCATTCTGGCAGCCAAGTGGCTTGACCTTTATTAGTGAGCCTGATTAACCCCTCTCGGAACTAAAGACTTAGAAATCGCCAGCTCATATACAGTGCATAAAATATATTTATATATATATATACCCTTATACACCATTTTAATAAAAAATATCACAAAATTCTTCTAAGTCCCTCGGGAAGAGTGAAAGACGCGCACGTTCATTTTCAGAGCTCCTAGACATTCCTATAAGAAGTTAGCCAAAAAGTAGCTTCGAAAAACGCTTAGGTTAAGTTTCAGAGTTGCTTCTAATGTACCAAAGCTGGACTTAGACATAATTTCACTCTCACAACATTATGGCTTGTTGGAGACAGTCCGAACCACAAGTACCGGGTCCATGGTTCTGGGCGTATACCGGGGGGACGGGGACGACTCCCATTAACCCCTGACTATACCGGGGATACGCTTATCACAATGCCTTTCTGGTCTGTGCTGAAGCAGGGCATTCTGGCAGCCAAGTGGCTTGACCTTTATTAGTGAGCCTGGTTACCCCCTCTCGGAACCACAGACTTAGAAATCGCCAGCTCATATACAGTGCATAAAATATATTTATATATATATATACCCTTATACACCATTTTAATTAAAAATATCACAAAATTCTTCTAAGTCCCTCGGGAAGAGTGAAAGACGCGCACGTTCATTTTCAGAGCTCCTAGACATTCCTATAAGAAGTTAGCCAAAAAGTAGCTTCGAAAAACGCTTAGGTTAAGTTTCAGAGTTGCTTCTAATGTACCAAAGCTGGACTTAGACATAATTTCACTCTCACAACATTATGGCTTGTTGGAGACAGTCCGAACCACAAGTACCGGGTCCATGGTTCTGGGCGTATACCGGGGGGACGGGGACGACTCCCATTAACCCCTGACTATACCGGGGATACGCTTATCACAATGCCTTTCTGGTCTGTGCTGAAGCAGGGCATTCTGGCAGCCAAGTGGCTTGACCTTTATTAGTGAGCCTGGTTACCCCCTCTCGGAACCACAGACTTAGAAATCGCCAGCTCATATACAGTGCATAAAATATAGTTATATATATATATACCCTTATACACCATTTTAATAAAAAATATCACAAAATTCTTCTAAGTCCCTCGGGAAGAGTGAAAGACGCGCACGTTCATTTTCAGAGCTCCTAGACCTTCCTATAAGAAGTTAGCCAAAAAGTAGCTTCGAAAAACGCTTAGGTTAAGTTTCAGAGTTGCTTCTAATGTACCAAAGCTGGACTTAGACATAATTTCACTCTCACAACATTATGGCTGGTTGGAGACAGTTCGAACAACAAGTACCGGGTCCATGGTTCTGGGCGTATACTGGGGTGACGGGGATGACTCCCATTAACCCCTGACTATACCGGGGATACGCTTATCACAATGCCTTTCTGGTCTGTGCTGAAGCAGGGCATTCTGGCAGCCAAGTGGCTTGACCTTTATTAGTGAGCCTGGTTACCCCCTCTCGGAACCACAGACTTAGAAATCGCCAGCTCATATACAGTGCATAAAATATATTTATATATATACCCTTATACACCATTTTAATAAAAAATATCACAAAATTCTTCTAAGTCCCTCGGGAAGAGTGAAAGACGCGCACGTTCATTTTCAGAGCTCCTAGACATTCCTATAAGAAGTTAGCCAAAAAGTAGCTTCGAAAAACGCTTAGGTTAAGTTTCAGAGTTGCTTCTAATGTACCGAAGCTGGACTTAGACATAATTTCACTCTCACAACATTATGGCTGGTTGGAGACAGTTCGAACCACAAGTACCGGGTCCATGGTTCTGGGCGTATACTGGGGGGACGGGGGGGACTCCCATTAACCCCTGACTATACCGGGGATACGCTTATCACAATGCCTTTCTGGTCTGTGCTGAAGCAGGGCATTCTGGCAGCCAAGTGGCTTGACCTTTATTAGTGAGCCTGATTAACCCCTCTCGGAACTAAAGACTTAGAAATCGCCAGCTCATATACAGTGCATAAAATATATTTATATATATACCCTTATACACCATTTTAATAAAAAATATCACAAAATTCTTCTAAGTCCCTCGGGAAGAGTGAAAGACGCGCACGTTCATTTTCAGAGCTCCTAGACATTCCTATAAGAAGTTAGCCAAAAAGTAGCTTCGAAAAACGCTTAGGTTAAGTTTCAGAGTTGCTTCTAATGTACCAAAGCTGGACTTAGACATAATTTCACTCTCACAACATTATGGCTTGTTGGAGACAGTCCGAACCACAAGTACCGGGTCCATGGTTCTGGGCGTATACCGGGGGGACGGGGACGACTCCCATTAACCCCTGACTATACCGGGGATACGCTTATCACAATGCCTTTCTGGTCTGTGCTGAAGCAGGGCATTCTGGCAGCCAAGTGGCTTGACCTTTATTAGTGAGCCTGGTTACCCCCTCTCGGAACCACAGACTTAGAAATCGCCAGCTCATATACAGTGCATAAAATATATTTATATATATATATACCCTTATACACCATTTTAATAAAAAATATCACAAAATTCTTCTAAGTCCCTCGGGAAGAGTGAAAGACGCGCACGTTCATTTTCAGAGCTCCTAGACCTTCCTATAAGAAGTTAGCCAAAAAGTAGCTTCGAAAAACGCTTAGGTTAAGTTTCAGAGTTGCTTCTAATGTACCAAAGCTGGACTTAGACATAATTTCACTCTCACAACATTATGGCTGGTTGGAGACAGTCCGAACAACAAGTACCGGGTCCATGGTTCTGGGCGTATACTGGGGTGACGGGGACGACTCCCATTAACCCCTGACTATACCGGGGATACGCTTATCACAATGCCTTTCTGGTCTGTGCTGAAGCAGGGCATTCTGGCAGCCAAGTGGCTTGACCTTTATTAGTGAGCCTGGTTACCCCCTCTCGGAACCACAGACTTAGAAATCGCCAGCTCATATACAGTGCATAAAATATATTTATATATATACCCTTATACACCATTTTAATAAAAAATATCACAAAATTCTTCTAAGTCCCTCGGGAAGAGTGAAAGACGCGCACGTTCATTTTCAGAGCTCCTAGACATTCCTATAAGAAGTTAGCCAAAAAGTAGCTTCGAAAAACGCTTAGGTTAAGTTTCAGAGTTGCTTCTAATGTACCGAAGCTGGACTTAGACATAATTTCACTCTCACAACATTATGGCTGGTTGGAGACAGTTCGAACCACAAGTACCGGGTCCATGGTTCTGGGCGTATACTGGGGGGACGGGGGGGACTCCCATTAACCCCTGACTATACCGGGGATACGCTTATCACAATGCCTTTCTGGTCTGTGCTGAAGCAGGGCATTCTGGCAGCCAAGTGGCTTGACCTTTATTAGTGAGCCTGATTAACCCCTCTCGGAACTAAAGACTTAGAAATCGCCAGCTCATATACAGTGCATAAAATATATTTATATATATACCCTTATACACCATTTTAATAAAAAATATCACAAAATTCTTCTAAGTCCCTCGGGAAGAGTGAAAGACGCGCACGTTCATTTTCAGAGCTCCTAGACATTCCTATAAGAAGTTAGCCAAAAAGTAGCTTCGAAAAACGCTTAGGTTAAGTTTCAGAGTTGCTTCTAATGTACCAAAGCTGGACTTAGACATAATTTCACTCTCACAACATTATGGCTGGTTGGAGACAGTCCGAACAACAAGTACCGGGTCCATGGTTCTGGGCGTATACTGGGGGGACGGGGGGGACTCCCATTAACCCCTGAAAATACCGGGGATACGCTTATCACAATGCCTTTCTGGTCTGTGCTGAAGCAGGGCATTCTGGCAGCCAAGTGGCTTGACCTTTATTAGTGAGCCTGGTTACCCCCTCTCGGAACCACAAACTTAGAAATCGCCAGCTCATATACAGTGCATAAAATATATTTATATATATATACCCTTATACACCATTTTAATAAAAAATATCACAAAATTCTTCTAAGTCCCTCGGGAAGAGTGAAAGACGCGCACGTTCATTTTCAGAGCTCCTAGACCTTCCTATAAGAAGTTAGCCAAAAAGTAGCTTCGAAAAACGCTTAGGTTAAGTTTCAGAGTTGCTTCTAATGTACCAAAGCTGGACTTAGACATAATTTCACTCTCACAACATTATGGCTGGTTGGAGACAGTCCGAACAACAAGTACCGGGTCCATGGTTCTGGGCGTATACTGGGGTGACGGGGATGACTCCCATTAACCCCTGACTATACCGGGGATACGCTTATCACAATGCCTTTCTGGTCTGTGCTGAAGCAGGGCATTCTGGCAGCCAAGTGGCTTGACCTTTATTAGTGAGCCTGGTTACCCCCTCTCGGAACCACAGACTTAGAAATCGCCAGCTCATATACAGTGCATAAAATATATTTATATATATACCCTTATACACCATTTTAATAAAAAATATCACAAAATTCTTGTAAGTCCCTCGGGAAGAGTGAAAGACGCGCACGTTCATTTTCAGAGCTCCTAGACATTCCTATAAGAAGTTAGCCAAAAAGTAGCTTCGAAAAACGCTTAGGTTAAGTTTCAGAGTTGCTTCTAATGTACCGAAGCTGGACTTAGACATAATTTCACTCTCACAACATTATGGCTGGTTGGAGACAGTTCGAACCACAAGTACCGGGTCCATGGTTCTGGGCGTATACTGGGGGGACGGGGGGGACTCCCATTAACCCCTGAAAATACCGGGGATACGCTTATCACAATGCCTTTCTGGTCTGTGCTGAAGCAGGGCATTCTGGCAGCCAAGTGGCTTGACCTTTATTAGTGAGCCTGGTTACCCCCTCTCGGAACCACAGACTTAGAAATCGCCAGCTCATATACAGTGCATAAAATATATTTATATATATACCCTTATACACCATTTTAATAAAAAATATCACAAAATTCTTGTAAGTCCCTCGGGAAGAGTGAAAGACGCGCACGTTCATTTTCAGAGCTCCTAGACATTCCTATAAGAAGTTAGCCAAAAAGTAGCTTCGAAAAACGCTTAGGTTAAGTTTCAGAGTTGCTTCTAATGTACCGAAGCTGGACTTAGACATAATTTCACTCTCACAACATTATGGCTGGTTGGAGACAGTTCGAACCACAAGTACCGGGTCCATGGTTCTGGGCGTATACTGGGGGGACGGGGGGGACTCCCATTAACCCCTGAAAATACCGGGGATACGCTTATCACAATGCCTTTCTGGTCTGTGCTGAAGCAGGGCATTCTGGCAGCCAAGTGGCTTGACCTTTATTAGTGAGCCTGGTTACCCCCTCTCGGAACCACAGACTTAGAAATCGCCAGCTCATATACAGTGCATAAAATATATTTATATATATATACCCCTATACACCATTTTAATAAAAAATATCACAAAATTCTTCTAAGTCCCTCGGGAAGAGTGAAAGACGCGCACGTTCATTTTCAGACCTCCTAGACCTTCCTATAAGAAGTTAGCCAAAAAGTAGCTTCGAAAAACGCTTAGGTTAAGTTTCAGAGTTGCTTCTAATGTACCAAAGCTGGACTTAGACATAATTTCACTCTCACAACATTATGGCTGGTTGGAGACAGTCCGAACAACAAGTACCGGGTCCATGGTTCTGGGCGTATACTGGGGTGACGGGGATGACTCCCATTAACCCCTGACTATACCGGGGATACGCTTATCACAATGCCTTTCTGGTCTGTGCTGAAGCAGGGCATTCTGGCAGCCAAGTGGCTTGACCTTTATTAGTGAGCCTGGTTACCCCCTCTCGGAACCACAGACTTAGAAATCGCCAGCTCATATACAGTGCATAAAATATATTTATATATATATACCCTTATACACCATTTTAATAAAAAATATCACAAAATTCTTCTAAGTCCCTCGGGAAGAGTGAAAGACGCGCACGTTCATTTTCAGAGCTCCTAGACCTTCCTATAAGAAGTTAGCCAAAAAGTAGCTTCGAAAAACGCTTAGGTTAAGTTTCAGAGTTGCTTCTAATGTACCAAAGCTGGACTTAGACATAATATCACTCTCACAACATTATGGCTGGTTGGAGACAGTCCGAACAACAAGTACCGGGTCCATGGTTCTGGGCGTATACTGGGGTGACGGGGATGACTCCCATTAACCCCTGACTATACCGGGGATACGCTTATCACAATGCCTTTCTGGTCTGTGCTGAAGCAGGGCATTCTGGCAGCCAAGTGGCTTGACCTTTATTAGTGAGCCTGGTTACCCCCTCTCGGAACCACAGACTTAGAAATCGCCAGCTCATATACAGTGCATAAAATATATTTATATATATACCCTTATACACCATTTTAATAAAAAATATCACAAAATTCTTCTAAGTCCCTCGGGAAGAGTGAAAGACGCGCACGTTCATTTTCAGAGCTCCTAGACATTCCTATAAGAAGTTAGCCAAAAAGTAGCTTCGAAAAACGCTTAGGTTAAGTTTCAGAGTTGCTTCTAATGTACCAAAGCTGGACTTAGACATAATATCACTCTCACAACATTATGGCTGGTTGGAGACAGTCCGAACAACAAGTACCGGGTCCATGGTTCTGGGCGTATACTGGGGTGACGGGGATGACTCCCATTAACCCCTGACTATACCGGGGATACGCTTATCACAATGCCTTTCTGGTCTGTGCTGAAGCAGGGCATTCTGGCAGCCAAGTGGCTTGACCTTTATTAGTGCGCCTGGTTACCCCCTCTCGGAACCACAGACTTAGAAATCGCCAGCTCATATACAGTGCATAAAATATATTTATATATATACCCTTATACACCATTTTAATAAAAAATATCACAAAATTCTTCTAAGTCCCTCGGGAAGAGTGAAAGACGCGCACGTTCATTTTCAGAGCTCCTAGACATTCCTATAAGAAGTTAGCCAAAAAGTAGCTTCGAAAAACGCTTAGGTAAAGTTTCAGAGTTGCTTCTAATGTACCGAAGCTGGACTTAGACCTAATTTCACTCTCACAACATTATGGCTGGTTGGAGACAGTTCGAACCACAAGTACCGGGTCCATGGTTCTGGGCGTATACCGGGGGGACGGGGACGACTCCCATTAACCCCTGACTATACCGGGGATACGCTTATCACAATGCCTTTCTGGTCTGTGCTGAAGCAGGGCATTCTGGCAGCCAAGTGGCTTGACCTTTATTAGTGAGCCTGGTTACCCCCTCTCGGAACCACAGACTTAGAAATCGCCAGCTCATATACAGTGCATAAAATATATTTATATATATATACCCTTATACACCATTTTAATAAAAAATATCACAAAATTCTTCTAAGTCCCTCGGGAAGAGTGAAAGACGCGCACGTTCATTTTCAGAGCTCCTAGACCTTCCTATAAGAAGTTAGCCAAAAAGTAGCTTCGAAAAACGCTTAGGTTAAGTTTCAGAGTTGCTTCTAATGTACCAAAGCTGGACTTAGACATAATATCACTCTCACAACATTATGGCTGGTTGGAGACAGTCCGAACAACAAGTACCGGGTCCATGGTTCTGGGCGTATACTGGGGTGACGGGGATGACTCCCATTAACCCCTGACTATACCGGGGATACGCTTATCACAATGCCTTTCTGGTCTGTGCTGAAGCAGGGCATTCTGGCAGCCAAGTGGCTTGACCTTTATTAGTGAGCCTGGTTACCCCCTCTCGGAACCACAGACTTAGAAATCGCCAGCTCATATACAGTGCATAAAATATATTTATATATATACCCTTATACACCATTTTAATAAAAAATATCACAAAATTCTTCTAAGTCCCTCGGGAAGAGTGAAAGACGCGCACGTTCATTTTCAGAGCTCCTAGACATTCCTATAAGAAGTTAGCCAAAAAGTAGCTTCGAAAAACGCTTAGGTTAAGTTTCAGAGTTGCTTCTAATGTACCGAAGCTGGACTTAGACCTAATTTCACTCTCACAACATTATGGCTGGTTGGAGACAGTTCGAACCACAAGTACCGGGTCCATGGTTCTGGGCGTATACTGGGGGGACGGGGGGACTCCCATTAACCCCTGAAAATACCGGGGATACGCTTATCACAATGCCTTTCTGGTCTGTGCTGAAGCAGGGCATTCTGGCAGCCAAGTGGCTTGACCTTTATTAGTGAGCCTGGTTACCCCCTCTCGGAACCACAGACTTAGAAATCGCCAGCTCATTTACAGTGCATAAAATATATTTATATATATACCCTTATACACCATTTTAATAAAAAATATCACAAAATTCTTCTAAGTCCCTCGGGAAGAGTGAAAGACGCGCACGTTCATTTTCAGAGCTCCTAGACCTTCCTATAAGAAGTTAGCCAAAAAGTAGCTTCGAAAAACGCTTAGGTTAAGTTTCAGAGTTGCTTCTAATGTACCAAAGCTGGACTTAGACATAATATCACTCTCACAACATTATGGCTGGTTGGAGACAGTCCGAACAACAAGTACCGGGTCCATGGTTCTGGGCGTATACTGGGGTGACGGGGATGACTCCCATTAACCCCTGACTATACCGGGGATACGCTTATCACAATGCCTTTCTGGTCTGTGCTGAAGCAGGGCATTCTGGCAGCCAAGTGGCTTGACCTTTATTAGTGAGCCTGGTTACCCCCTCTCGGAACCACAGACTTAGAAATCGCCAGCTCATATACAGTGCATAAAATATATTTATATATATACCCTTATACACCATTTTAATAAAAAATATCACAAAATTCTTCTAAGTCCCTCGGGAAGAGTGAAAGACGCGCACGTTCATTTTCAGAGCTCCTAGACATTCCTATAAGAAGTTAGCCAAAAAGTAGCTTCGAAAAACGCTTAGGTTAAGTTTCAGAGTTGCTTCTAATGTACCGAAGCTGGACTTAGACCTAATTTCACTCTCACAACATTATGGCTGGTTGGAGACAGTTCGAACCACAAGTACCGGGTCCATGGTTCTGGGCGTATACTGGGGGGACGGGGGGACTCCCATTAACCCCTGAAAATACCGGGGATACGCTTATCACAATGCCTTTCTGGTCTGTGCTGAAGCAGGGCATTCTGGCAGCCAAGTGGCTTGACCTTTATTAGTGAGCCTGGTTACCCCCTCTCGGAACCACAGACTTAGAAATCGCCAGCTCATTTACAGTGCATAAAATATATTTATATATATACCCTTATACACCATTTTAATAAAAAATATCACAAAATTCTTCTAAGTCCCTCGGGAAGAGTGAAAGACGCGCACGTTCATTTTCAGAGCTCCTAGACATTCCTATAAGAAGTTAGCCAAAAAGTAGCTTCGAAAAACGCTTAGGTTAAGTTTCAGAGTTGCTTCTAATGTTCCAAAGCTGGACTTAGACATAATTTCACTCTCACAACATTATGGCTTGTTGGAGACAGTCCGAACCACAAGTACCGGGTCCATGGTTCTGGGCGTATACCGGGGGGACGGGGACGACTCCCATTAACCCCTGACTATACCGGGGATACGCTTATCACAATGCCTTTCTGGTCTGTGCTGAAGCAGGGCATTCTGGCAGCCAAGTGGCTTGACCTTTATTAGTGAGCCTGGTTACCCCCTCTCGGAACCACAGACTTAGAAATCGCCAGCTCATATACAGTGCATAAAATATATTTATATATATATACCCTTATACACCATTTTAATAAAAAATATCACAAAATTCTTCTAAGTCCCTCGGGAAGAGTGAAAGACGCGCACGTTCATTTTCAGAGCTCCTAGACCTTCCTATAAGAAGTTAGCCAAAAAGTAGCTTCGAAAAACGCTTAGGTTAAGTTTCAGAGTTGCTTCTAATGTACCAAAGCTGGACTTAGACATAATATCACTCTCACAACATTATGGCTGGTTGGAGACAGTCCGAACAACAAGTACCGGGTCCATGGTTCTGGGCGTATACTGGGGTGACGGGGATGACTCCCATTAACCCCTGACTATACCGGGGATACGCTTATCACAATGCCTTTCTGGTCTGTGCTGAAGCAGGGCATTCTGGCAGCCAAGTGGCTTGACCTTTATTAGTGAGCCTGGTTACCCCCTCTCGGAACCACAGACTTAGAAATCGCCAGCTCATATACAGTGCATAAAATATATTTATATATATACCCTTATACACCATTTTAATAAAAAATATCACAAAATTCTTCTAAGTCCCTCGGGAAGAGTGAAAGACGCGCACGTTCATTTTCAGAGCTCCTAGACATTCCTATAAGAAGTTAGCCAAAAAGTAGCTTCGAAAAACGCTTAGGTTAAGTTTCAGAGTTGCTTCTAATGTACCGAAGCTGGACTTAGACCTAATTTCACTCTCACAACATTATGGCTGGTTGGAGACAGTTCGAACCACAAGTACCGGGTCCATGGTTCTGGGCGTATACTGGGGGGACGGGGGGGACTCCCATTAACCCCTGAAAATACCGGGGATACGCTTATCACAATGCCTTTCTGGTCTGTGCTGAAGCAGGGCATTCTGGCAGCCAAGTGGCTTGACCTTTATTAGTGAGCCTGGTTACCCCCTCTCGGAACCACAGACTTAGAAATCGCCAGCTCATTTACAGTGCATAAAATATATTTATATATATACCCTTATACACCATTTTAATAAAAAATATCACAAAATTCTTCTAAGTCCCTCGGGAAGAGTGAAAGACGCGCACGTTCATTTTCAGAGCTCCTAGACATTCCTATAAGAAGTTAGCCAAAAAGTAGCTTCGAAAAACGCTTAGGTTAAGTTTCAGAGTTGCTTCTAATGTACCGAAGCTGGACTTAGACCTAATTTCACTCTCACAACATTATGGCTGGTTGGATACAGTTCGAACCACAAGTACCGGGTCCATGGTTCTGGGCGTATACTGGGGGGACGGGGGGGACTCCCATTAACCCCTGAAAATACCGGGGATACGCTTATCACAATGCCTTTCTGGTCTGTGCTGAAGCAGGGCATTCTGGCAGCCAAGTGGCTTGACCTTTATTAGTGAGCCTGGTTACCCCCTCTCGGAACCACAGACTTAGAAATCGCCAGCTCATTTACAGTGCATAAAATATATTTATATATATACCCTTATACACCATTTTAATAAAAAAATATCACAAAATTCTTCTAAGTCCCTCGGGAAGAGTGAAAGACGCGCACGTTCATTTTCAGAGCTCCTAGACATTCCTATAAGAAGTTAGCCAAAAAGTAGCTTCGAAAAACGCTTAGGTTAAGTTTCAGAGTTGCTTCTAATGTTCCAAAGCTGGACTTAGACATAATTTCACTCTCACAACATTATGGCTTGTTGGAGACAGTCCGAACCACAAGTACCGGGTCCATGGTTCTGGGCGTATACCGGGGGGACGGGGACGACTCCCATTAACCCCTGACTATACCGGGGATACGCTTATCACAATGCCTTTCTGGTCTGTGCTGAAGCAGGGCATTCTGGCAGCCAAGTGGCTTGACCTTTATTAGTGAGCCTGGTTACCCCCTCTCGGAACCACAGACTTAGAAATCGCCAGCTCATATACAGTGCATAAAATATATTTATATATATATACCCTTATACACCATTTTAATAAAAAATATCACAAAATTCTTCTAAGTCCCTCGGGAAGAGTGAAAGACGCGCACGTTCATTTTCAGAGCTCCTAGACCTTCCTATAAGAAGTTAGCCAAAAAGTAGCTTCGAAAAACGCTTAGGTTAAGTTTCAGAGTTGCTTCTAATGTACCAAAGCTGGACTTAGACATAATATCACTCTCACAACATTATGGCTGGTTGGAGACAGTCCGAACAACAAGTACCGGGTCCATGGTTCTGGGCGTATACTGGGGTGACGGGGATGACTCCCATTAACCCCTGACTATACCGGGGATACGCTTATCACAATGCCTTTCTGGTCTGTGCTGAAGCAGGGCATTCTGGCAGCCAAGTGGCTTGACCTTTATTAGTGAGCCTGGTTACCCCCTCTCGGAACCACAGACTTAGAAATCGCCAGCTCATATACAGTGCATAAAATATATTTATATATATACCCTTATACACCATTTTAATAAAAAATATCACAAAATTCTTCTAAGTCCCTCGGGAAGAGTGAAAGACGCGCACGTTCATTTTCAGAGCTCCTAGACATTCCTATAAGAAGTTAGCCAAAAAGTAGCTTCGAAAAACGCTTAGGTTAAGTTTCAGAGTTGCTTCTAATGTACCGAAGCAGGACTTAGACCTAATTTCACTCTCACAACATTATGGCTGGTTGGAGACAGTTCGAACCACAAGTACTGGGTCCATGGTTCTGGGCGTATACTGGGGGGACGGGGGGGACTCCCATTAACCCCTGAAAATACCGGGGATACGTTTATCACAATGCCTTTCTGGTCTGTGCTGAAGCAGGGCATTCTGGCAGCCAAGTGGCTTGACCTTTATTAGTGAGCCTGGTTACCCCCTCTCGGAACCACAGACTTAGAAATCGCCAGCTCATATACAGTGCATAAAATATATTTATATATATATACCCTTATACACCATTTTAATAAAAAATATCACAAAATTCTTCTAAGTCCCTTGGGAAGAGTGAAAGACGCGCACGTTCATTTTCAGAGCTCCTAGACATTCCTATAAGAAGTTAGCCAAAAAGTAGCTTCGAAAAACGCTTAGGTTAAGTTTCATAGTTGCTTCTAATGTACCGAAGCTGGACTTAGACATAATTTCACTCTCACAACATTATGGCTGGTTGGAGACAGTTCGAACCACAAGTACCGGGTCCATGGTTCTGGGCGTATACTGGGGGGACGGGGGGGACTCCCATTAACCCCTGAAAATACCGGGGATACGCTTATCACAATGCCTTTCTGGTCTGTGCTGAAGCAGGGCATTCTGGCAGCCAAGTGGCTTGACCTTTATTAGTGAGCCTGGTTACCCCCTCTCGGAACCACAGACTTAGAAATCTCCAGCTCATATACAGTGCATAAAATATATTTATATATATATACCCTTATACACCATTTTAATAAAAAATATCACAAAATTCTTCTAAGTTCCTCGGGAAGAGTGAAAGACGCGCACGTTCATTTTCAGAGCTCCTAGACCTTCCTATAAGAAGTTAGCCAAAAAGTAGCTTCGAAAAACGCTTAGGTTAAGTTTCAGAGTTGCTTCTAATGTACCAAAGCTGGACTTAGACATAATTTCACTCTCACAACATTATGGCTGGTTGGAGACAGTCCGAACAACAAGTACCGGGTCCATGGTTCTGGGCGTATACTGGGGGGACGGGGACGACTCCCATTAACCCCTGACTATACCGGGGATACGCTTATCACAATGCCTTTCTGGTCTGTGCTGAAGCAGGGCATTCTGGCAGCCAAGTGGCTTGACCTTTATTAGTGAGCCTGGTTACCCCCTCTCGGAACCACAGACTTAGAAATCGCCAGCTCATATACAGTGCATAAAATATATTTATATATATATACCCTTATACACCATTTTAATAAAAAATATCACAAAATTCTTCTAAGTCCCTCGGGAAGAGTGAAAGACGCGCACGTTCATTTTCAGAGCTCCTAGACCTTCCTATAAGAAGTTAGCCAAAAAGTAGCTTCGAAAAACGCTTAGGTTAAGTTTCAGAGTTGCTTCTAATGTACCAAAGCTGGACTTAGACATAATATCACTCTCACAACATTATGGCTGGTTGGAGACAGTCCGAACAACAAGTACCGGGTCCATGGTTCTGGGCGTATACTGGGGTGACGGGGATGACTCCCATTAACCCCTGACTATACCGGGGATACGCTTATCACAATGCCTTTCTGGTCTGTGCTGAAGCAGGGCATTCTGGCAGCCAAGTGGCTTGACCTTTATTAGTGAGCCTGGTTACCCCCTCTCGGAACCACAGACTTAGAAATCGCCAGCTCATATACAGTGCATAAAATATATTTATATATATACCCTTATACACCATTTTAATAAAAAATATCACAAAATTCTTCTAAGTCCCTCGGGAAGAGTGAAAGACGCGCACGTTCATTTTCAGAGCTCCTAGACATTCCTATAAGAAGTTAGCCAAAAAGTAGCTTCGAAAAACGCTTAGGTTAAGTTTCAGAGTTGCTTCTAATGTACCGAAGCAGGACTTAGACCTAATTTCACTCTCACAACATTATGGCTGGTTGGAGACAGTTCGAACCACAAGTACTGGGTCCATGGTTCTGGGCGTATACTGGGGGGACGGGGGGGGACTCCCATTAACCCCTGAAAATACCGGGGATACGTTTATCACAATGCCTTTCTGGTCTGTGCTGAAGCAGGGCATTCTGGCAGCCAAGTGGCTTGACCTTTATTAGTGAGCCTGGTTACCCCCTCTCGGAACCACAGACTTAGAAATCGCCAGCTCATATACAGTGCATAAAATATATTTATATATATATACCCTTATACACCATTTTAATAAAAAATATCACAAAATTCTTCTAAGTCCCTTGGGAAGAGTGAAAGACGCGCACGTTCATTTTCAGAGCTCCTAGACATTCCTATAAGAAGTTAGCCAAAAAGTAGCTTCGAAAAACGCTTAGGTTAAGTTTCATAGTTGCTTCTAATGTACCGAAGCTGGACTTAGACATAATTTCACTCTCACAACATTATGGCTGGTTGGAGACAGTTCGAACCACAAGTACCGGGTCCATGGTTCTGGGCGTATACTGGGGGGACGGGGGGGACTCCCATTAACCCCTGAAAATACCGGGGATACGCTTATCACAATGCCTTTCTGGTCTGTGCTGAAGCAGGGCATTCTGGCAGCCAAGTGGCTTGACCTTTATTAGTGAGCCTGGTTACCCCCTCTCGGAACCACAGACTTAGAAATCTCCAGCTCATATACAGTGCATAAAATATATTTATATATATATACCCTTATACACCATTTTAATAAAAAATATCACAAAATTCTTCTAAGTTCCTCGGGAAGAGTGAAAGACGCGCACGTTCATTTTCAGAGCTCCTAGACCTTCCTATAAGAAGTTAGCCAAAAAGTAGCTTCGAAAAACGCTTAGGTTAAGTTTCAGAGTTGCTTCTAATGTACCAAAGCTGGACTTAGACATAATTTCACTCTCACAACATTATGGCTGGTTGGAGACAGTCCGAACAACAAGTACCGGGTCCATGGTTCTGGGCGTATACTGGGGTGACGGGGATGACTCCCATTAACCCCTTACTATACCGGGGATACGCTTATCACAATGCCTTTCTGGTCTGTGCTGAAGCAGGGCATTCTGGCAGCCAAGTGGCTTGACCTTTATTAGTGAGCCTGGTTACCCCCTCTCGGAACCACAGACTTAGAAATCGCCAGCTCATATACAGTGCATAAAATATATTTATATATATACCCTTATACACCATTTTAATCAAAAATATCACAAAATTCTTCTAAGTCCCTCGGGAAGAGTGAAAGACGCGCACGTTCATTTTCAGAGCTCCTAGACATTCCTATAAGAAGTTAGCCCAAAAGTAGCTTCGAAAAACGCTTAGGTTAAGTTTCAGAGTTGCTTCTAATGTACCGAAGCTGGACTTAGACCTAATTTCACTCTCACAACATTATGGCTGGTTGGAGACAGTTCGAACCACAAGTACCGGGTCCATGGTTCTGGGCGTATACTGGGGGGACGGGGGGGACTCCCATTAACCCCTGAAAATACCGGGGATACGCTTATCACAATGCCTTTCTGGTCTGTGCTGAAGCAGGGCATTCTGGCAGCCAAGTGGCTTGACCTTTATTAGTGAGCCTGGTTACCCCCTCTCGGAACCACAGACTTAGAAATCGCCAGCTCATTTACAGTGCATAAAATATATTTATATATATACCCTTATACACCATTTTAATAAAAAATATCACAAAATTCTTCTAAGTCCCTCGGGAAGAGTGAAAGACGCGCACGTTCATTTTCAGAGCTCCTAGACATTCCTATAAGAAGTTAGCCAAAAAGTAGCTTCGAAAAACGCTTAGGTTAAGTTTCAGAGTTGCTTCTAATGTACCGAAGCTGGACTTAGACCTAATTTCACTCTCACAACATTATGGCTGGTTGGATACAGTTCGAACCACAAGTACCGGGTCCATGGTTCTGGGCGTATACTGGGGGGACGGGGGGGACTCCCATTAACCCCTGAAAATACCGGGGATACGCTTATCACAATGCCTTTCTGGTCTGTGCTGAAGCAGGGCATTCTGGCAGCCAAGTGGCTTGACCTTTATTAGTGAGCCTGGTTACCCCCTCTCGGAACCACAGACTTAGAAATCGCCAGCTCATTTACAGTGCATAAAATATATTTATATATATACCCTTATACACCATTTTAATAAAAAAATATCACAAAATTCTTCTAAGTCCCTCGGGAAGAGTGAAAGACGCGCACGTTCATTTTCAGAGCTCCTAGACATTCCTATAAGAAGTTAGCCAAAAAGTAGCTTCGAAAAACGCTTAGGTTAAGTTTCAGAGTTGCTTCTAATGTTCCAAAGCTGGACTTAGACATAATTTCACTCTCACAACATTATGGCTTGTTGGAGACAGTCCGAACCACAAGTACCGGGTCCATGGTTCTGGGCGTATACCGGGGGGACGGGGACGACTCCCATTAACCCCTGACTATACCGGGGATACGCTTATCACAATGCCTTTCTGGTCTGTGCTGAAGCAGGGCATTCTGGCAGCCAAGTGGCTTGACCTTTATTAGTGAGCCTGGTTACCCCCTCTCGGAACCACAGACTTAGAAATCGCCAGCTCATATACAGTGCATAAAATATATTTATATATATATACCCTTATACACCATTTTAATAAAAAATATCACAAAATTCTTCTAAGTCCCTCGGGAAGAGTGAAAGACGCGCACGTTCATTTTCAGAGCTCCTAGACATTCCTATAAGAAGTTAGCCAAAAAGTAGCTTCGAAAAACGCTTAGGTTAAGTTTCAGAGTTGCTTCTAATGTACCGAAGCTGGACTTAGACCTAATTTCACTCTCACAACATTATGGCTGGTTGGAGACAGTTCGAACCACAAGTACTGGGTCCATGGTTCTGGGCGTATACTGGGGGGACGGGGGGGACTCCCATTAACCCCTGAAAATACCGGGGATACGTTTATCACAATGCCTTTCTGGTCTGTGCTGAAGCAGGGCATTCTGGCAGCCAAGTGGCTTGACCTTTATTAGTGAGCCTGGTTACCCCCTCTCGGAACCACAGACTTAGAAATCGCCAGCTCATATACAGTGCATAAAATATATTTATATATATATACCCTTATACACCATTTTAATAAAAAATATCACAAAATTCTTCTAAGTCCCTTGGGAAGAGTGAAAGACGCGCACGTTCATTTTCAGAGCTCCTAGACATTCCTATAAGAAGTTAGCCAAAAAGTAGCTTCGAAAAACGCTTAGGTTAAGTTTCATAGTTGCTTCTAATGTACCGAAGCTGGACTTAGACATAATTTCACTCTCACAACATTATGGCTGGTTGGAGACAGTTCGAACCACAAGTACCGGGTCCATGGTTCTGGGCGTATACTGGGGGGACGGGGGGGACTCCCATTAACCCCTGAAAATACCGGGGATACGCTTATCACAATGCCTTTCTGGTCTGTGCTGAAGCAGGGCATTCTGGCAGCCAAGTGGCTTGACCTTTATTAGTGAGCCTGGTTACCCCCTCTCGGAACCACAGACTTAGAAATCTCCAGCTCATATACAGTGCATAAAATATATTTATATATATATACCCTTATACACCATTTTAATAAAAAATATCACAAAATTCTTCTAAGTTCCTCGGGAAGAGTGAAAGACGCGCACGTTCATTTTCAGAGCTCCTAGACCTTCCTATAAGAAGTTAGCCAAAAAGTAGCTTCGAAAAACGCTTAGGTTAAGTTTCAGAGTTGCTTCTAATGTACCAAAGCTGGACTTAGACATAATTTCACTCTCACAACATTATGGCTGGTTGGAGACAGTCCGAACAACAAGTACCGGGTCCATGGTTCTGGGCGTATACTGGGGGGACGGGGACGACTCCCATTAACCCCTGACTATACCGGGGATACGCTTATCACAATGCCTTTCTGGTCTGTGCTGAAGCAGGGCATTCTGGCAGCCAAGTGGCTTGACCTTTATTAGTGAGCCTGGTTACCCCCTCTCGGAACCACAGACTTAGAAATCGCCAGCTCATATACAGTGCATAAAATATATTTATATATATATACCCTTATACACCATTTTAATAAAAAATATCACAAAATTCTTCTAAGTCCCTCGGGAAGAGTGAAAGACGCGCACGTTCATTTTCAGAGCTCCTAGACCTTCCTATAAGAAGTTAGCCAAAAAGTAGCTTCGAAAAACGCTTAGGTTAAGTTTCAGAGTTGCTTCTAATGTACCAAAGCTGGACTTAGACATAATATCACTCTCACAACATTATGGCTGGTTGGAGACAGTCCGAACAACAAGTACCGGGTCCATGGTTCTGGGCGTATACTGGGGTGACGGGGATGACTCCCATTAACCCCTGACTATACCGGGGATACGCTTATCACAATGCCTTTCTGGTCTGTGCTGAAGCAGGGCATTCTGGCAGCCAAGTGGCTTGACCTTTATTAGTGAGCCTGGTTACCCCCTCTCGGAACCACAGACTTAGAAATCGCCAGCTCATATACAGTGCATAAAATATATTTATATATATACCCTTATACACCATTTTAATAAAAAATATCACAAAATTCTTCTAAGTCCCTCGGGAAGAGTGAAAGACGCGCACGTTCATTTTCAGAGCTCCTAGACATTCCTATAAGAAGTTAGCCAAAAAGTAGCTTCGAAAAACGCTTAGGTTAAGTTTCAGAGTTGCTTCTAATGTACCGAAGCTGGACTTAGACCTAATTTCACTCTCACAACATTATGGCTGGTTGGAGACAGTTCGAACCACAAGTACTGGGTCCATGGTTCTGGGCGTATACTGGGGGGACGGGGGGGACTCCCATTAACCCCTGAAAATACCGGGGATACGTTTATCACAATGCCTTTCTGGTCTGTGCTGAAGCAGGGCATTCTGGCAGCCAAGTGGCTTGACCTTTATTAGTGAGCCTGGTTACCCCCTCTCGGAACCACAGACTTAGAAATCGCCAGCTCATATACAGTGCATAAAATATATTTATATATATATACCCTTATACACCATTTTAATAAAAAATATCACAAAATTCTTCTAAGTCCCTTGGGAAGAGTGAAAGACGCGCACGTTCATTTTCAGAGCTCCTAGACATTCCTATAAGAAGTTAGCCAAAAAGTAGCTTCGAAAAACGCTTAGGTTAAGTTTCATAGTTGCTTCTAATGTACCGAAGCTGGACTTAGACATAATTTCACTCTCACAACATTATGGCTGGTTGGAGACAGTTCGAACCACAAGTACCGGGTCCATGGTTCTGGGCGTATACTGGGGGGACGGGGGGGACTCCCATTAACCCCTGAAAATACCGGGGATACGCTTATCACAATGCCTTTCTGGTCTGTGCTGAAGCAGGGCATTCTGGCAGCCAAGTGGCTTGACCTTTATTAGTGAGCCTGGTTACCCCCTCTCGGAACCACAGACTTAGAAATCTCCAGCTCATATACAGTGCATAAAATATATTTATATATATATACCCTTATACACCATTTTAATAAAAAATATCACAAAATTCTTCTAAGTTCCTCGGGAAGAGTGAAAGACGCGCACGTTCATTTTCAGAGCTCCTAGACCTTCCTATAAGAAGTTAGCCAAAAAGTAGCTTCGAAAAACGCTTAGGTTAAGTTTCAGAGTTGCTTCTAATGTACCAAAGCTGGACTTAGACATAATTTCACTCTCACAACATTATGGCTGGTTGGAGACAGTCCGAACAACAAGTACCGGGTCCATGGTTCTGGGCGTATACTGGGGTGACGGGGATGACTCCCATTAACCCCTTACTATACCGGGGATACGCTTATCACAATGCCTTTCTGGTCTGTGCTGAAGCAGGGCATTCTGGCAGCCAAGTGGCTTGACCTTTATTAGTGAGCCTGGTTACCCCCTCTCGGAACCACAGACTTAGAAATCGCCAGCTCATATACAGTGCATAAAATATATTTATATATATACCCTTATACACCATTTTAATCAAAAATATCACAAAATTCTTCTAAGTCCCTCGGGAAGAGTGAAAGACGCGCACGTTCATTTTCAGAGCTCCTAGACATTCCTATAAGAAGTTAGCCCAAAAGTAGCTTCGAAAAACGCTTAGGTTAAGTTTCAGAGTTGCTTCTAATGTACCGAAGCTGGACTTAGACCTAATTTCACTCTCACAACATTATGGCTGTTTGGAGACAGTTCGAACCACAAGTACCGGGTCCATGGTTCTGGGCGTATACTGGGGGGACGGGGGGTACTCCCATTAACCCCTGAAAATACCGGGGATACGCTTATCACAATGCCTTTCTGGTCTGTGCTGAAGCAGGGCATTCTGGCAGCCAAGTGGCTTGACCTTTATTAGTGAGCCTGGTTACCCCCTCTCGGAACCACAGACTTAGAAATCGCCAGCTCATATACAGTGCATAAAATATATTTATATATATATATACCCTTATACACCATTTTAATAAAAAATATCACAAAATTCTTCTAAGTCCCTCGGGAAGAGTGAAAGACGCGCACGTTCATTTTCAGAGCTCCTAGACCTTCCTATAAGAAGTTAGCCAAAAAGTAGCTTCGAAAAACGCTTAGGTTAAGTTTCAGAGTTGCTTCTAATGTACCAAAGCTGGACTTAGACATAATATCACTCTCACAACATTATGGCTGGTTGGAGACAGTCCGAACAACAAGTACCGGGTCCATGGTTCTGGGCGTATACTGGGGTGACGGGGATGACTCCCATTAACCCCTGACTATACCGGGGATACGCTTATCACAATGCCTTTCTGGTCTGTGCTGAAGCAGGGCATTCTGGCAGCCAAGTGGCTTGACCTTTATTAGTGAGCCTGGTTACCCCCTCTCGGAACCACAGACTTAGAAATCGCCAGCTCATATACAGTGCATAAAATATATTTATATATATACCCTTATACACCATTTTAATAAAAAATATCACAAAATTCTTCTAAGTCCCTCGGGAAGAGTGAAAGACGCGCACGTTCATTTTCAGAGCTCCTAGACATTCCTATAAGAAGTTAGCCAAAAAGTAGCTTCGAAAAACGCTTAGGTTAAGTTTCAGAGTTGCTTCTAATGTACCGAAGCTGGACTTAGACCTAATTTCACTCTCACAACATTATGGCTGGTTGGAGACAGTTCGAACCACAAGTACTTGCTCCATGGTTCTGGGCGTATACTGGGGGGACGGGGGGGACTCCCATTAACCCCTGAAAATACCGGGGATACGTTTATCACAATGCCTTTCTGGTCTGTGCTGAAGCAGGGCATTCTGGCAGCCAAGTGGCTTGACCTTTATTAGTGAGCCTGGTTACCCCCTCTCGGAACCACAGACTTAGAAATCGCCAGCTCATATACAGTGCATAAAATATATTTATATATATATACCCTTATACACCATTTTAATAAAAAATATCACAAAATTCTTCTAAGTCCCTTGGGAAGAGTGAAAGACGCGCACGTTCATTTTCAGAGCTCCTAGATATTCCTATAAGAAGTTAGCCAAAAAGTAGCTTCGAAAAACGCTTAGGTTAAGTTTCATAGTTGCTTCTAATGTACCGAAGCTGGACTTAGACATAATTTCACTCTCACAACATTATGGCTGGTTGGAGACAGTTCGAACCACAAGTACCGGGTCCATGGTTCTGGGCGTATACTGGGGGGACGGGGGGGACTCCCATTAACCCCTGAAAATACCGGGGATACGCTTATCACAATGCCTTTCTGGTCTGTGCTGAAGCAGGGCATTCTGGCAGCCAAGTGGCTTGACCTTTATTAGTGAGCCTGGTTACCCCCTCTCGGAACCACAGACTTAGAAATCTCCAGCTCATATACAGTGCATAAAATATATTTATATATATATACCCTTATACACCATTTTAATAAAAAATATCACAAAATTCTTCTAAGTTCCTCGGGAAGAGTGAAAGACGCGCACGTTCATTTTCAGAGCTCCTAGACCTTCCTATAAGAAGTTAGCCAAAAAGTAGCTTCGAAAAACGCTTAGGTTAAGTTTCAGAGTTGCTTCTAATGTACCAAAGCTGGACTTAGACATAATTTCACTCTCACAACATTATGGCTGGTTGGAGACAGTCCGAACAACAAGTACCAGGTCCATGGTTCTGGGCGTATACTGGGGTGACGGGGATGACTCCCATTAACCCCTTACTTTACCGGGGATACGCTTATCACAATGCCTTTCTGGTCTGTGCTGAAGCAGGGCATTCTGGCAGCCAAGTGGCTTGACCTTTATTAGTGAGCCTGGTTACCCCCTCTCGGAACCACAGACTTAGAAATCGCCAGCTCATATACAGTGCATAAAATATATTTATATATATACCCTTATACACCATTTTAATAAAAAATATCACAAAATTCTTCTAAGTCCCTCGGGAAGAGTGAAAGACGCGCACGTTCATTTTCAGAGCTCCTAGACATTCCTATAAGAAGTTAGCCAAAAAGTAGCTTCGAAAAACGCTTAGGTTAAGTTTCAGAGTTGCTTCTAATGTACCGAAGCTGGACTTAGACATAATTTCACTCTCACAACATTATGGCTGGTTGGAGACAGTTCGAACAACAAGTACCGGGTCCATGGTTCTGGGCGTATACTGGGGGGACGGGGGGGACTCCCATTAACCCCTGAAAATACCGGGGATACGCTTATCACAATGCCTTTCTGGTCTGTGCTGAAGCAGGGCATTCTGGCAGCCAAGTGGCTTGACCTTTATTAGTGAGCCTGGTTACCCCCTCTCGGAACCACAGACTTAGAAATCGCCAGCTCATATACAGTGCATAAAATATATTTATATATATATATACCCTTATACACCATTTTAATAAAAAATATCACAAAATTCTTCTAAGTCCCTCGGGAAGAGTGAAAGACGCGCACGTTCATTTTCAGAGCTCCTAGACATTCCTATAAGAAGTTAGCCAAAAAGTAGCTTCGAAAAACGCTTAGGTTAAGTTTCAGAGTTGCTTCTAATGTACCAAAGCTGGACTTAGACATAATATCACTCTCACAACATTATGGCTGGTTGGAGACAGTCCGAACAACAAGTACCGGGTCCATGGTTCTGGGCGTATACTGGGGTGACGGGGATGACTCCCATTAACCCCTGACTATACCGGGGATACGCTTATCACAATGCCTTTCTGGTCTGTGCTGAAGCAGGGCATTCTGGCAGCCAAGTGGCTTGACCTTTATTAGTGAGCCTGGTTACCCCCTCTCGGAACCACAGACTTAGAAATCGCCAGCTCATATACAGTGCATAAAATATATTTATATATATACCCTTATACACCATTTTAATAAAAAATATCACAAAATTCTTCTAAGTCCCTCGGGAAGAGTGAAAGACGCGCACGTTCATTTTCAGAGCTCCTAGACATTCCTATAAGAAGTTAGCCAAAAAGTAGCTTCGAAAAACGCTTAGGTTAAGTTTCAGAGTTGCTTCTAATGTACCGAAGCTGGACTTAGACCTAATTTCACTCTCACAACATTATGGCTGGTTGGAGACAGTTCGAACCACAAGTACTGGGTCCATGGTTCTGGGCGTATACTGGGGGGACGGGGGGGACTCCCATTAAACCCTGAAAATACCGGGGATACGTTTATCACAATGCCTTTCTGGTCTGTGCTGAAGCAGGGCATTCTGGCAGCCAAGTGGCTTGACCTTTATTAGTGAGCCTGGTTACCCCCTCTCGGAACCACAGACTTAGAAATCGCCAGCTCATATACAGTGCATAAAATATATTTATATATATATACCCTTATACACCATTTTAATAAAAAATATCACAAAATTCTTCTAAGTCCCTCGGGAAGAGTGAAAGACGCGCACGTTCATTTTCAGAGCTCCTAGACATTCCTATAAGAAGTTAGCCAAAAAGTAGCTTCGAAAAACGCTTAGGTTAAGTTTCAGAGTTGCTTCTAATGTACCGAAGCTGGACTTAGACATAATTTCACTCTCACAACATTATGGCTGGTTGGAGACAGTTCGAACCACAAGTACCGGGTCCATGGTTCAGGGCGTATACTGGGGGGACAGGGGGGACTCCCATTAACCCCTGAAAATACCGGGGATACGCTTATCACAATGCCTTTCTGGTCTGTGCTGAAGAAGGGCATTCTGGCAGCCAAGTGGCTTGACCTTTATTAGTGAGCCTGGTTAACCCCTCTCGGAACTACAGACTTAGAAATCGCCAGCTCATATACAGTGCATAAAATATATTTATATATATACCCTTATACACCATTTTAATAAAAAATATCACAAAATTCTTCTAAGTCCCTCGGGAAGAGTGAAAGACGCGCACGTTCATTTTTAGAGCTCCTAGACCTTCCTATAAGAAGTTAGCCAAAAAGTAGCTTCGAAAAACGCTTAGGTTAAGTTTCAGAGTTGCTTCTAATGTACCAAAGCTGGACTTAGACATAATATCACTCTCACAACATTATGGCTGGTTGGAGACAGTCCGAACAACAAGTACCGGGTCCATGGTTCTGGGCGTATACTGGGGTGACGGGGATGACTCCCATTAACCCCTGACTATACCGGGGATACGCTTATCACAATGCCTTCCTGGTCTGTGCTGAAGCAGGGCATTCTGGCAGCCAAGTGGCTTGACCTTTATTAGTGAGCCTGGTTACCCCCTCTCGGAACCACAGACTTAGAAATCGCCAGCTCATATACAGTGCATAAAATATATTTATATATATACCCTTATACACCATTTTAATAAAAAATATCACAAAATTCTTCTAAGTCCCTCGGGAAGAGTGAAAAACGCGCACGTTCATTTTCAGAGCTCCTAGACATTCCTATTAGAAGTTAGCCAAAAAGTAGCTTCGAAAAACGCTTAGGTTAAGTTTCAGAGTTGCTTCTAATGTACCGAAGCTGGACTTAGACCTAATTTCACTCTCACAACATTATGGCTGGTTGGAGACAGTTCGAACCACAAGTACCGGGTCCATGGTTCTGGGCGTATACTGGGGGGACGGGGGGGACTCCCATTAACCACTGAAAATACCGGGGATACGCTTATCACAATGCCTTTCTGGTCTGTGCTGAAGCAGGGCATTCTGGCAGCCAAGTGGCTTGACCTTTATTAGTGAGCCTGGTTACCCCCTCTCGGAACCACAGACTTAGAAATCGCCAGCTCATATACAGTGCATAAAATATATTTATATATACCCTTATACACCATTTTAATAAAAAATATCACAAAATTCTTCTAAGTCCCTCGGGAAGAGTGAAAGACGCGCACGTTCATTTTCAGAGCTCCTAGACCTTCCTATAAGAAGTTAGCCAAAAAGTAGCTTCGAAAAACGCTTAGGTTAAGTTTCAGAGTTGCTTCTAATGTAAAAAAGCTGGAATTAGACATAATTTCACTCTCACAACATTATGGCTGGTTGGAGACCGTCCGAACAACAAGTACCGGGTCCATGGTTCTGGGCGTATACTGGGGTGACGGGGACGACTCCCATTAACCCCTGACTATACCGGGGATACGCTTATCACAATGCCTTTCTGGTCTGTGCTGAAGCAGGGCATTCTGGCAGCCAAGTGGCTTGACCTTTATTAGTGAGCCTGGTTACCCCCTCTCGGAACCACAGACTTAGAAATCGCCAGCTCATTTACAGTGCATAAAATATATTTATATATATACCCTTAGACACCATTTTAATAAAAAATATCACAAAATTCTTCTAAGTCCCTCGGGAAGAGTGAGAGACGCGCACGTTCATTTTCAGAGCTCCTAGACATTCCTATAAGAAGTTAGCCAAAAAGTAGCTTCGAAAAACGCTTAGGTTAAGTTTCAGAGTTGCTTCTAATGTACCAAAGCTGGACTTAGACATAATTTCACTCTCACAACATTATGGCTTGTTGGAGACAGTCCGAACCACAAGTACCGGGTCCTTGGTTCTGGGCGTATACCGGGGGGACGGGGACGACTCCCATTAACCCCTGACTATACCGGGGATACGCTTATCACAATGCCTTTCTGGTCTGTGCTGAAGCAGGGCATTCTGGCAGCCAAGTGGCTTGACCTTTATTAGTGAGCCTGGTTACCCCCTCTCGGAACCACAGACTTAGAAATCGCCAGCTCATATACAGTGCATAAAATATATTTATATATATATATACCCTTATACACCATTTTAATAAAAAATATCACAAAATTCTTCTAAGTCCCTCGGGAAGAGTGAAAGACGCGCACGTTCATTTTTAGAGCTCCTAGACCTTCCTATAAGAAGTTAGCCAAAAAGTAGCTTCGAAAAACGCTTAGGTTAAGTTTCAGAGTTGCTTCTAATGTACCAAAGCTGGAATTAGACATAATTTCACTCTCACAACATTATGGCTGGTTGGAGACAGTTCGAACCACAAGTACCGGGTCCATGGTTCTGGGCGTATACTGGGGGGACGGGGGGGACTCCCATTAACCCCTGAAAATACCGGGGATACGCTTATCACAATGCCTTTCTGGTCTGTGCTGAAGCAGGGCATTCTGGCAGCCAAGTGGCTTGACCTTTATAAGTGAGCCTGGTTACCCCCTCTCGGAACCACAGACTTAGAAATCGCCAGCTCATATACAGTGCATAAAATATATTTATATATATATATACCCTTATACACCATTTTAATAAAAAATATCACAAAATTCTTCTAAGTCCCTCGGGAAGAGTGAAAGACGCGCACGTTCATTTTTAGAGCTCCTAGACCTTCCTATAAGAAGTTAGCCAAAAAGTAGCTTCGAAAAACGCTTAGGTTAAGTTTCAGAGTTGCTTCTAATGTACCAAAGCTGGAATTAGACATAATTTCACTCTCACAACATTATGGCTGGTTGGAGACAGTCCGAACAACAAGTACCGGGTCCATGGTTCTGGGCGTATACTGGGGTGACGGGGACGACTCCCATTAACCCCTGACTATACCGGGGATACGCTTATCACAATGCCTTTCTGGTCTGTGCTGAAGCAGGGCATTCTGGCAGCCAAGTGGCTTGACCTTTATTAGTGAGCCTGTTTACCCCCTCTCGGAACCACAGACTTAGAAATCGCCAGCTCATATACAGTGCATAAAATATATTTATATATATATACCCTTATACACCATTTTAATAAAAAATATCACAAAATTCTTCTAAGTCCCTCGGGAAGAGTGAAAGACGCGCACGTTCATTTTCAGAGCTCCTAGACCTTCCTATAAGAAGTTTGCCAAAAAGTAGCTTCGAAAAACGCTTAGGTTAAGTTTCAGAGTTGCTTCTAATGTACCAAAGCTGGACTTAGACATAATTTCACTCTCACAACATTATGGGTGGTTGGAGACAGTCCGAACAACAAGTACCGGGTCCATGGTTCTGGGCGTATACTGGGGTGACGGGGACGACTCCCATTAACCCCTGACTATACCGGGGATACGCTTATCACAATGCCTTTCTGGTCTGTGCTGAAGCAGGGCATTCTGGCAGCCAAGTGGCTTGACCTTTATTAGTGAGCCTGGTTACCCCCTCTCGGAACCACAGACTTAGAAATCGCCAGCTCATATACAGTGCATAAAATATATTTATATATATACCCTTATACACCATTTTAATAAAAAATATCACAAAATTCTTCTAAGTCCCTCGGGAAGAGTGAAAGACGCGCACGTTCATTTTCAGAGCTCCTAGAGATTCCTATAAGAAGTTAGCCAAAAAGTAGCTTCGAAAAACGCTTAGGTTAAGTTTCAGAGTTGCTTCTAATGTACCAAAGCTGGACTTAGACATAATTTCACTCTCACAACATTATGGCTGGTTGGAGACAGTCCGAACCACAAGTACCGGGTCCATGGTTCTGGGCGTATACTGGGGGGACGGGGACGGCTCCCATTAACCCCTGACTATACCGGGGATACGCTTATTACAATGCCTTTCTGGTCTGTGCTGAAGCAGGGCATTCTGGCAGCCAAATGGCTTGACCTTTATTAGTGAGCCTGGTTACCCCCTCTCGGAACTACAGACTTAGAAATCGCCAGCTCATATACAGTGCATAAAATCTATTTATATATACCCTTATACACCATTTTAATAAAAATTATCACAAAATTCTTCTAAGTCCCTCGGGAAGAGTGAAAGACGCGCACGTTCATTTTCAGAGCTCCTAGACCTTCCTATAAGAAGTTAGCCAAAAAGTAGCTTCGAAAAACGCTTAGGTTAAGTTTCAGAGTTGCTTCTAATGTACCAAAGCTGGACTTAGACATAATTTCACTCTCACAACATTATGGCTGGTTGGAGACAGTCCGAACAACAAGTACCGGGTCCATGGTTCTGGGCGTATACTGGGGTGACGGGAACGACTCCCATTAACCCCTGACTATACCGGGGATACGCTTATCACAATGCCTTTCTGGTCTGTGCTGAAGCAGGGCATTCTGGCAGCCAAGTAGCTTGACCTTTATTAGTGAGTCTGGTTACCCCCTCTCGGAACTACAGACTTAGAAATCGCCAGCTCATATACAGTGCATAAAATATATTTATATATATACCCTTATACACCATTTTAATAAAGAATATCACAAAATTCTTCTAAGTCCCTCGGGAAGAGTGAAAGACGCGCACGTTCATTTTCAGAGCTCCTAGACCTTCCTATAAGAAGTTAGCCAAAAAGTAGCTTCGAAAAACGCTTAGGTTAAGTTTCAGAGTTGCTTCTAATGTACCAAAGCTGGACTTAGACATAATTTCACTCTCACAACATTATGGCTTGTTGGAGACAGTCCGAACCACAAGTACCGGGTCCATGGTTCTGGGCGTATACCGGTGACGGGGACGACTCCCATTAACCCCTGACTATACCGGGGATACGCTTATCACAATGCCTTTCTGGTCTGTGCTGAAGCAGGGCATTCTGGCAGCCAAGTGGCTTGACCTTTATTAGTGAGCTTGGTTACCCCCTCTCGGAACCACAGACTTAGAAATCGCCAGCTCATATACAGTGCATAAAATATATTTATATATATATACCCTTATACACCATTTTAATAAAAAATATCACAAAATTCTTCTAAGTCCCTCGGGAAGAGTGAAAGACGCGCACGTTCATTTTTAGAGCTCCTAGACATTCCTATAAGAAGTTAGCCAAAAAGTAGCTTCGAAAAACGCTTAGGTTAAGTTTCAGAGTTGCTTCTAATGTACCAAAGCTGGACTTAGACATAATTTCACTCTCACAACATTATGGCTTGTTGGAGACAGTCCGAACCACAAGTACCGGGTCCATGGTTCTGGGCGTATACTGGGGGGACGGGGACGACTCCCATTAACCCCTGACTATACCGGGGATACGCTTATCACAATGCCTTTCTGGTCTGTGCTGAAGCAGGGCATTCTGGCAGCCAAGTGGCTTGACCTTTATTAGTGAGTCTGGTTACCCCCTCTCGGAACTACAGACTTAGAAATCGCCAGCTCATATACAGTGCATAAAATATATTTATATATATACCCTTATACACCATTTTAATTAAAAATATCACAAAATTCTTCTAAGTCCCTCGGGAAGAGTGAAAGACGCGCACGTTCATTTTCAGAGCTCCTAGACCTTCCTATAAGAAGTTAGCCAAAAAGTAGCTTCGAAAAACGCTTAGGTTAAGTTTCAGAGTTGCTTCTAATATACCAAAGCTGGACTTAGACATAATTTCACTCTCACAACATTATGCTGGTTGGAGACAGTCCGAACCACAAGTACCGGGTCCATGGTTCTGGGCGTATACTGGGGGGACGGGGACGACTCCCATTAACCCCTGACTATACCGGAGATACGCTTATCACAATGCCTTTCTGGTCTGTGCTGAAGCAGGGCATTCTGGCAGCCAAGTGGCTTGACCTTTATTAGTGAGCTTGGTTACCCCCTCTCGGAACCACAGACTTAGAAATCGCCAGCTCATATACAGTGCATAAAATATATTTATATATATATATACCCTTATACACCATTTTAATAAAAAATATCACAAAATTCTTCTAAGTCCCTCGGGAAGAGTGAAAGACGCGCACGTTCATTTTTAGAGCTCCTAGACATTCCTATAAGAAGTTAGCCAAAAAGTAGCTTCGAAAAACGCTTAGGTAAAGTTTCAGAGTTGCTTCTAATGTACCAAAGCTGGACTTAGACATAATTTCACTCTCACAACATTATGGCTTGTTGGAGACAGTCCGAACCACAAGTACCGGGTCCATGGTTCTGGGCGTATACCGGGGGGACGGGGACGACTCCCATTAACCCCTGACTATACCGGGGATACGCTTATCACAATGCCTTTCTGGTCTGTGCTGAAGCAGGGCATTCTGGCAGCCAAGTGGCTTGACCTTTATTAGTGAGTCTGGTTACCCCCTCTCGGAACTACAGACTTACAAATCGCCAGCTCATATACAGTGCATAAAATATATTTATATATATACCCTTATACACCATTTTAATTAAAAATATCACAAAATTCTTCTAAGTCCCTCGGGAAGAGTGAAAGAAGCGCACGTTCATTTTTAGAGCTCCTAGACATTCCTATAAGAAGTTAGCCAAAAAGTAGCTTCGAAAAACGCTTAGGTTAAGTTTCAGAGTTGCTTCTAATGTACCAAAGCTGGACTTAGACATAATTTCACTCTCACAACATTATGGCTTGTTGGAGACAGTCCGAACCACAAGTACCGGGTCCATGGTTCTGGGCGTATACCGGGGGGACGGGGACGACTCCCATTAACCCCTGACTATACCGGGGATACGCTTATCACAATGCCTTTCTGGTCTGTGCTGAAGCAGGGCATTCTGGCAGCCAAGTGGATTGACCTTTATTAGTGAGCTTGGTTACCCCCTCTCGGAACCACAGACTTAGAAATCGCCAGCTCATATACAGTGCATAAAATATATTTATATATATATACCCTTATACACCATTTTAATAAAAAATATCACAAAATTCTTCTAAGTCCCTCGGGAAGAGTGAAAGACGCGCACGTTCATTTTTAGAGCTCCTAGACATTCCTATAAGAAGTTAGCCAAAAAGTAGCTTCGAGAAACGCTTAGGTTAAGTTTCAGAGTTGCTTCTAATGTACCAAAGCTGGACTTAGACATAATTTCACTCTCACAACATTATGGCTGGTTGGAGACAGTTCGAACCACAAGTACCGGGTCCATGGTTCTGGGCGTATACTGGGGGGACGGGGACGACTCCCATTAACCCCTGACTATACCGGAGATACGCTTATCACAATGCCTTTCTGGTCTGTGCTGAAGCAGGGCATTCTGGCAGCCAAGTGGCTTGACCTTTATTAGTGAGCCTGGTTACCCCCTCTCGGAACTACAGACTTAGAAATCGCCAGCTCATATACAGTGCATAAAATATATTTATATATATACCCTTATACACCATTTTAATAAAAAATAACACAAAATTCTTCTAAGTCCCTCGGGAAGAGTGAAAGACGCGCACGTTCATTTTCAGAGCTTCTAGACCTTCCTATAAGAAGTTAGCCAAAAAGTAGCTTCGAAAAACGCTTAGGTTAAGTTTCAGAGTTGCTTCTAATGTACCGAAGCTGGACTTAGACATAATTTCACTCTCACAACATTATGGCTGGTTGGAGACAGTCCGAACCACAAGTACCGGGTCCGTGGTTCTGGGCGTATACTGGGGGGACGGGGGGGACTCCCATTAACCCCTGACTATACCGGGGATACGCTTATCACAATGCCTTTCTGGTCTGTGCTGAAGCAGGGCATTCTGGCAGCCAAGTGGCTTGACCTTTATTAGTGAGCTTGGTTATCCCCTCTCGGAACCACAGACTTAGAAATCGCCAGCTCATATACAGTGCATAAAATATATTTATATATATATACCCTTATACACCATTTTAATAAAAAATATCACAAAATTCTTCTAAGTCCCTCGGGAAGAGTGAAAGACGCGCACGTTCATTTTTAGAGCTCCTAGACATTCCTATAAGAAGTTAGCCAAAAAGTAGCTTCGAAAAACGCTTAGGTTAAGTTTCAGAGTTGCTTCTAATGTACCAAAGCTGGACTTAGACATAATTTCACTCTCACAACATTATGGCTGGTTGGAGACAGTCCGAACCACAAGTACCGGGTCCATGGTTCTGGGCGTATACTGGGGGGACGGGGACGGCTCCCATTAACCCCTGACTATACCGGGGATACGCTTATTACAATGCCTTTCTGGTCTGTGCTGAAGCAGGGCATTCTGGCAGCCAAATGGCTTGACCTTTATTAGTGAGCCTGGTTACCCCCTCTCGGAACTACAGACTTAGAAATCGCCAGCTCATATACAGTGCATAAAATCTATTTATATATACCCTTATACACCATTTTAATAAAAATTATCACAAAATTCTTCTAAGTCCCTCGGGAAGAGTGAAAGACGCGCACGTTCATTTTCAGAGCTCCTAGACCTTCCTATAAGAAGTTAGCCAAAAAGTAGCTTCGAAAAACGCTTAGGTTAAGTTTCAGAGTTGCTTCTAATGTACCAAAGCTGGACTTAGACATAATTTCACTCTCACAACATTATGGCTGGTTGGAGACAGTCCGAACAACAAGTACCGGGTCCATGGTTCTGGGCGTATACTGGGGTGACGGGAACGACTCCCATTAACCCCTGACTATACCGGGGATACGCTTATCACAATGCCTTTCTGGTCTGTGCTGAAGCAGGGCATTCTGGCAGCCAAGTAGCTTGACCTTTATTAGTGAGTCTGGTTACCCCCTCTCGGAACTACAGACTTAGAAATCGCCAGCTCATATACAGTGCATAAAATATATTTATATATATACCCTTATACACCATTTTAATAAAGAATATCACAAAATTCTTCTAAGTCCCTCGGGAAGAGTGAAAGACGCGCACGTTCATTTTCAGAGCTCCTAGACCTTCCTATAAGAAGTTAGCCAAAAAGTAGCTTCGAAAAACGCTTAGGTTAAGTTTCAGAGTTGCTTCTAATGTACCAAAGCTGGACTTAGACATAATTTCACTCTCACAACATTATGGCTTGTTGGAGACAGTCCGAACCACAAGTACCGGGTCCATGGTTCTGGGCGTATACCGGTGACGGGGACGACTCCCATTAACCCCTGACTATACCGGGGATACGCTTATCACAATGCCTTTCTGGTCTGTGCTGAAGCAGGGCATTCTGGCAGCCAAGTGGCTTGACCTTTATTAGTGAGCTTGGTTACCCCCTCTCGGAACCACAGACTTAGAAATCGCCAGCTCATATACAGTGCATAAAATATATTTATATATATATACCCTTATACACCATTTTAATAAAAAATATCACAAAATTCTTCTAAGTCCCTCGGGAAGAGTGAAAGACGCGCACGTTCATTTTTAGAGCTCCTAGACATTCCTATAAGAAGTTAGCCAAAAAGTAGCTTCGAAAAACGCTTAGGTTAAGTTTCAGAGTTGCTTCTAATGTACCAAAGCTGGACTTAGACATAATTTCACTCTCACAACATTATGGCTTGTTGGAGACAGTCCGAACCACAAGTACCGGGTCCATGGTTCTGGGCGTATACTGGGGGGACGGGGACGACTCCCATTAACCCCTGACTATACCGGGGATACGCTTATCACAATGCCTTTCTGGTCTGTGCTGAAGCAGGGCATTCTGGCAGCCAAGTGGCTTGACCTTTATTAGTGAGTCTGGTTACCCCCTCTCGGAACTACAGACTTAGAAATCGCCAGCTCATATACAGTGCATAAAATATATTTATATATATACCCTTATACACCATTTTAATTAAAAATATCACAAAATTCTTCTAAGTCCCTCGGGAAGAGTGAAAGACGCGCACGTTCATTTTCAGAGCTCCTAGACCTTCCTATAAGAAGTTAGCCAAAAAGTAGCTTCGAAAAACGCTTAGGTTAAGTTTCAGAGTTGCTTCTAATATACCAAAGCTGGACTTAGACATAATTTCACTCTCACAACATTATGCTGGTTGGAGACAGTCCGAACCACAAGTACCGGGTCCATGGTTCTGGGCGTATACTGGGGGGACGGGGACGACTCCCATTAACCCCTGACTATACCGGAGATACGCTTATCACAATGCCTTTCTGGTCTGTGCTGAAGCAGGGCATTCTGGCAGCCAAGTGGCTTGACCTTTATTAGTGAGCCTGGTTACCCCCTCTCGGAACCACAGACTTAGAAATCGCCAGCTCATATACAGTGCATAAAATATATTTATATATATACCCTTATACACCATTTTAATAAAAAATATCACAAAATTCTTCTAAGTCCCTCGGGAAGAGTGAAAGACGCGCACGTTCATTTTCAGAGCTCCTAGACCTTCCTATAAGAAGTTAGCCAAAAAGTAGCTTCGAAAAACGCTTAGGTTAAGTTTCAGAGTTGCTTCTAATGTACCGAAGCTGGACTTAGACATAATTTCACTCTCACAACATTATGGCTGGTTGGAGACAGTCCGAACCACAAGTACCGGGTCCGTGGTTCTGGGCGTATACTGGGGGGACGGGGGGGACTCCCATTAACCCCTGACTATACCGGGGATACGCTTATCACAATGCCTTTCTGGTCTGTGCTGAAGCAGGGCATTCTGGCAGCCAAGTGGCTTGACCTTTATTAGTGAGCTTGGTTACCCCCTCTCGGAACCACAGACTTAGAAATCGCCAGCTCATATACAGTGCATAAAATATATTTATATATATATATACCCTTATACACCATTTTAATAAAAAATATCACAAAATTCTTCTAAGTCCCTCGGGAAGAGTGAAAGACGCGCACGTTCATTTTTAGAGCTCCTAGACATTCCTATAAGAAGTTAGCCAAAAAGTAGCTTCGAAAAACGCTTAGGTAAAGTTTCAGAGTTGCTTCTAATGTACCAAAGCTGGACTTAGACATAATTTCACTCTCACAACATTATGGCTTGTTGGAGACAGTCCGAACCACAAGTACCGGGTCCATGGTTCTGGGCGTATACCGGGGGGACGGGGACGACTCCCATTAACCCCTGACTATACCGGGGATACGCTTATCACAATGCCTTTCTGGTCTGTGCTGAAGCAGGGCATTCTGGCAGCCAAGTGGCTTGACCTTTATTAGTGAGTCTGGTTACCCCCTCTCGGAACTACAGACTTACAAATCGCCAGCTCATATACAGTGCATAAAATATATTTATATATATACCCTTATACACCATTTTAATTAAAAATATCACAAAATTCTTCTAAGTCCCTCGGGAAGAGTGAAAGAAGCGCACGTTCATTTTTAGAGCTCCTAGACATTCCTATAAGAAGTTAGCCAAAAAGTAGCTTCGAAAAACGCTTAGGTTAAGTTTCAGAGTTGCTTCTAATGTACCAAAGCTGGACTTAGACATAATTTCACTCTCACAACATTATGGCTTGTTGGAGACAGTCCGAACCACAAGTACCGGGTCCATGGTTCTGGGCGTATACCGGGGGGACGGGGACGACTCCCATTAACCCCTGACTATACCGGGGATACGCTTATCACAATGCCTTTCTGGTCTGTGCTGAAGCAGGGCATTCTGGCAGCCAAGTGGATTGACCTTTATTAGTGAGCTTGGTTACCCCCTCTCGGAACCACAGACTTAGAAATCGCCAGCTCATATACAGTGCATAAAATATATTTATATATATATACCCTTATACACCATTTTAATAAAAAATATCACAAAATTCTTCTAAGTCCCTCGGGAAGAGTGAAAGACGCGCACGTTCATTTTTAGAGCTCCTAGACATTCCTATAAGAAGTTAGCCAAAAAGTAGCTTCGAGAAACGCTTAGGTTAAGTTTCAGAGTTGCTTCTAATGTACCAAAGCTGGACTTAGACATAATTTCACTCTCACAACATTATGGCTGGTTGGAGACAGTTCGAACCACAAGTACCGGGTCCATGGTTCTGGGCGTATACTGGGGGGACGGGGACGACTCCCATTAACCCCTGACTATACCGGAGATACGCTTATCACAATGCCTTTCTGGTCTGTGCTGAAGCAGGGCATTCTGGCAGCCAAGTGGCTTGACCTTTATTAGTGAGCCTGGTTACCCCCTCTCGGAACTACAGACTTAGAAATCGCCAGCTCATATACAGTGCATAAAATATATTTATATATATACCCTTATACACCATTTTAATAAAAAATAACACAAAATTCTTCTAAGTCCCTCGGGAAGAGTGAAAGACGCGCACGTTCATTTTCAGAGCTTCTAGACCTTCCTATAAGAAGTTAGCCAAAAAGTAGCTTCGAAAAACGCTTAGGTTAAGTTTCAGAGTTGCTTCTAATGTACCGAAGCTGGACTTAGACATAATTTCACTCTCACAACATTATGGCTGGTTGGAGACAGTCCGAACCACAAGTACCGGGTCCGTGGTTCTGGGCGTATACTGGGGGGACGGGGGGGACTCCCATTAACCCCTGACTATACCGGGGATACGCTTATCACAATGCCTTTCTGGTCTGTGCTGAAGCAGGGCATTCTGGCAGCCAAGTGGCTTGACCTTTATTAGTGAGCTTGGTTATCCCCTCTCGGAACCACAGACTTAGAAATCGCCAGCTCATATACAGTGCATAAAATATATTTATATATATATACCCTTATACACCATTTTAATAAAAAATATCACAAAATTCTTCTAAGTCCCTCGGGAAGAGTGAAAGACGCGCACGTTCATTTTTAGAGCTCCTAGACATTCCTATAAGAAGTTAGCCAAAAAGTAGCTTCGAAAAACGCTTAGGTTAAGTTTCAGAGTTGCTTCTAATGTACCAAAGCTGGACTTAGACATAATTTCACTCTCACAACATTATGGCTGGTTGGAGACAGTCCGAACCACAAGTACCGGGTCCATGGTTCTGGGCGTATACTGGGGGGACGGGGACGACTCCCATTAACCCCTGACTATACCGGAGATACGCTTATCACAATGGCTTTCTGGTCTGTGCTGAAGCAGGGCATTCTGGCAGCCAAGTGGCTTGACCTTTATTAGTGAGCCTGGTTACCCCCTCTCGGAACTACAGACTTAGAAATCGCCAGCTCATATACAGTGCATAAAATATATTTATATATATACCCTTATACACCATTTTAATAAAAAATATCACAAAATTCTTCTAAGTCCCTCGGGAAGAATGAAAGACGCGCACGTTCATTTTCAGAGCTCCTAGACCTTCCTATAAGAAGTTATCCAAAAAGTAGCTTCGAAAAACGCTTAGGTTAAGTTTCAGAGTTGCTTCTAATGTACCAAAGCTGGACTTAGACATAATTTCACTCTCACAACATTATGGCTTGTTGGAGACAGTCCGAACCACAATTACCGGGTCCATGGTTCTGGGCATATACTGGGGGGACGGGGACGACTCCCATTAACCCCTGACTATACCGGGTATACGCTTATCACAATGCCTTTCTGGTCTGTGCTGAAGCAGGGCATTCTGGCAGCCAAGTGTCTTGACCTTTATTAGTGAGCCTGGTTACCCCCTCTCGTAACCACAGACTTAGAAATTGCCAGCTCATACACAGTGCATAAAATATATTTATATATATACCCTTATACACCATTTTAATAAAAAATATCACAAAATTCTTCTAAGTCCCTCGGGAAGAGTGAAAGACGCGCACGTCCATTTTCAGAGATCCTAGACCTTCCTATAAGAAGTTAGCCAAAAAGTAGCTTCGAAAAACGCTTAGGTTAAGTTTCAGAGTTGCTTCTAATGTACCAAAGCTGGACTTAGACATAATTTCACTCTCACAACATTATGGCTGGTTGGAGACAGTCCGAACCACAAGTACCGGGTTCATGGTTCCTGGGCGTATACTGGGGGGACGGGGACGACTCCCATTAACCCCTGACTATACCGGAGATACGCTTATCACAATGCCTTTCTGCTCTGTGCTGAAGCAGGGCATTCTGGCAGGCAAGGTGGCTTGGCCTTTATTAGTGAGCCTGGTTACCCCCTCTCGGAACCACAGACTTAGAAATCGCCAGCTCATATACAGTGCATAAAATATATTTATATATATACCCTTATACACCATTTTAATAAAAAATATCACAAAATTCTTCTAAGTCCCTCGGGAAGAGTGAAAGACGCGCACGTTCATTTTCAGAGCTTCTAGACCTTCCTATAAGAAGTTAGCCAAAAAGTAGCTTCGAAAAACGCTTAGGTTAAGTTTCAGAGTTGCTTCTAATGTACCGAAGCTGGACTTAGACATAATTTCACTCTCACAACATTATGGCTGGTTGGAGACAGTCCGAACCACAAGTACCGGGTCCGTGGTTCTGGGCGTATACTGGGGGGACGGGGGGGACTCCCATTAACCCCTGACTATACCGGGGATACGCTTATCACAATGCCTTTCTGGTCTGTGCTGAAGCAGGGCATTCTGGCAGCCAAGTGGCTTGACCTTTATTAGTGAGCTTGGTTATCCCCTCTCGGAACCACAGACTTAGAAATCGCCAGCTCATATACAGTGCATAAAATATATTTATATATATATACCCTTATACACCATTTTAATAAAAAATATCACAAAATTCTTCTAAGTCCCTCGGGAAGAATGAAAGACGCGCACATTCATTTTTAGAGCTCCTAGACATTCCTATAAGAAGTTAGCCAAAAAGTAGCTTCGAAAAACGCTTAGGTTAAGTTTCAGAGTTGCTTCTAATGTACCAAAGCTGGACTTAGACATAATTTCACTCTCACAACATTATGGCTGGTTGGAGACAGTCCGAACCACAAGTTCCGGGTCCATGGTTCTGGGCGTATACTGGGGGGACGGGGACGACTCCCATTAACCCCTGACTATACCGGAGATACGCTATCACAATGCCTTTCTGGTCTGTGCTGAAGCAGGGCATTCTGGCAGCCAAGTGGCTTGACCTTTATTAGTGAGCCTGGTTACCCCCTCTCGGAACTACAGACTTAGAAATCGCCAGCTCATATACAGTGCATAAAATATATTTATATATATACCCTTATACACCATTTTAATAAAAAATATCACAAAATTCTTCTAAGTCCCTCGGGAAGAATGAAAGACGCGCACGTTCATTTTCAGAGCTCCTAGACCTTCCTATAAGAAGTTAGCCAAAAAGTAGCTTCGAAAAACGCTTAGGTTAAGTTTCAGAGTTGCTTCTAATGTACCAAAGCTGGACTTAGACATAATTTCACTCTCACAACATTATGGCTTGTTGGAGACAGTCCGAACCACAAGTACCGGGTCCATGGTTCTGGGCATATACTGGGGGGACGGGGACGACTCCCATTAACCCCTGACTATACCGGGGATACGCTTATCACAATGCCTTTCTGGTCTGTGCTGAAGCAGGGCATTCTGGCAGCCAAGTGTCTTGACCTTTATTAGTGAGCCTGGTTACCCCCTCTCGTAACCACAGACTTAGAAATTGCCAGCTCATACACAGTGCATAAAATATATTTATATATATACCCTTATACACCATTTTAATAAAAAATATCACAAAATTCTTCTAAGTCCCTCGGGAAGAGTGAAAGACGCGCACGTTCATTTTCAGAGCTCCTAGACCTTCCTATAAGAAGTTAGCCAAATGTAGCTTCGAAAAACGCTTAGGTTAAGTTTCAGAGTTGCTTCTAATGTACCAAAGCTGGACTTAGACATAATTTCACTCTCACAACATTATGGCTGGTTGGAGACAGTCCGAACCACAAGTACCGGGTTCATGGTTCCTGGGCGTATACTGGGGGGACGGGGACGACTCCCATTAACCCCTGACTATACCGGAGATACGCTTATCACAATGCCTTTCTGGTCTGTGCTGAAGCAGGGCATTCTGGCAGCCAAGTGGCTTGACCTTTATTAGTGAGCCTGGTTACCCCCTCTCGGAACTACAGACTTAGAAATCGCCAGCTCATATACAGTGCATAAAATATATTTATATATATATACCCTTATACACCATTTTAATAAAAAATATCACAAAATTCTTCTAAGTCCCTCGGGAAGAGTGAAAGACGCGCACGTTCATTTTCAGAGCTCCTAGACCTTCCTATAAGAAGTTAGCCAAAAAGTAGCTTCGAAAAACGCTTAGGTTAAGTTTCAGAGTTGCTTCTAATGTACCGAAGCTGGACTTAGACATAATTTCACTCTCACAACATTATGGCTGGTTGGAGACAGTCCGAACCACAAGTACCGGGTCCATGATTCTGGGCGTATTCTGGGGTGACGGGGACGACTCCCATTAACCCCTGACTATACCGGGGATTCTCTAATCACAATGCCTTTCTGCTCTGTGCTGAAGCAGGGCATTCTGGCAGCCAAGGTGGCTTGGCCTTTATTAGTGAGCCTGGTTACCCCCTCTCGGAACCACAGACTTAGAAATCGCCAGCTCATATACAGTGCATAAAATATATTTATATATATACCCTTATACACCATTTTAATAAAAAATATCACAAAATTCTACTAAGTCCCTCGGGAAGAGTGAAAGACGCGCACGTTCATTTTCAGAGCTCCTAGACTTTTCCTATAAGAAGTTAGCCAAATGTAGCTTCGAAAAACGCTTAGGTTAAGTTTCAGAGTTGCTTCTAATGTACCAAAGCTGGACTTAGACATAATTTCACTCTCACAACATTATGGCTGGTTGGAGACAGTCCGAACCACAAGTTCCGGGTCCATGGTTCTGGGCGTATACTGGGGGGACGGGGACGACTCCCATTAACCCCTGACTATACCGGAGATACGCTATCACAATGCCTTTCTGGTCTGTGCTGAAGCAGGGCATTCTGGCAGCCAAGTGGCTTGACCTTTATTAGTGAGCCTGGTTACCCCCTCTCGGAACTACAGACTTAGAAATCGCCAGCTCATATACAGTGCATAAAATATATTTATATATATACCCTTATACACCATTTTAATAAAAAATATCACAAAATTCTTCTAAGTCCCTCGGGAAGAATGAAAGACGCGCACGTTCATTTTCAGAGCTCCTAGACCTTCCTATAAGAAGTTAGCCAAAAAGTAGCTTCGAAAAACGCTTAGGTTAAGTTTCAGAGTTGCTTCTAATGTACCAAAGCTGGACTTAGACATAATTTCACTCTCACAACATTATGGCTTGTTGGAGACAGTCCGAACCACAAGTACCGGGTCCATGGTTCTGGGCATATACTGGGGGGACGGGGACGACTCCCATTAACCCCTGACTATACCGGGGATACGCTTATCACAATGCCTTTCTGGTCTGTGCTGAAGCAGGGCATTCTGGCAGCCAAGTGTCTTGACCTTTATTAGTGAGCCTGGTTACCCCCTCTCGTAACCACAGACTTAGAAATTGCCAGCTCATACACAGTGCATAAAATATATTTATATATATACCCTTATACACCATTTTAATAAAAAATATCACAAAATTCTTCTAAGTCCCTCGGGAAGAGTGAAAGACGCGCACGTTCATTTTCAGAGCTCCTAGACCTTCCTATAAGAAGTTAGCCAAATGTAGCTTCGAAAAACGCTTAGGTTAAGTTTCAGAGTTGCTTCTAATGTACCAAAGCTGGACTTAGACATAATTTCACTCTCACAACATTATGGCTGGTTGGAGACAGTCCGAACCACAAGTACCGGGTTCATGGTTCCTGGGCGTATACTGGGGGGACGGGGACGACTCCCATTAACCCCTGACTATACCGGAGATACGCTTATCACAATGCCTTTCTGGTCTGTGCTGAAGCAGGGCATTCTGGCAGCCAAGTGGCTTGACCTTTATTAGTGAGCCTGGTTACCCCCTCTCGGAACTACAGACTTAGAAATCGCCAGCTCATATACAGTGCATAAAATATATTTATATATATATACCCTTATACACCATTTTAATAAAAAATATCACAAAATTCTTCTAAGTCCCTCGGGAAGAGTGAAAGACGCGCACGTTCATTTTCAGAGCTCCTAGACCTTCCTATAAGAAGTTAGCCAAAAAGTAGCTTCGAAAAACGCTTAGGTTAAGTTTCAGAGTTGCTTCTAATGTACCGAAGCTGGACTTAGACATAATTTCACTCTCACAACATTATGGCTGGTTGGAGACAGTCCGAACCACAAGTACCGGGTCCATGATTCTGGGCGTATTCTGGGGTGACGGGGACGACTCCCATTAACCCCTGACTATACCGGGGATTCTCTAATCACAATGCCTTTCTGCTCTGTGCTGAAGCAGGGCATTCTGGCAGCCAAGGTGGCTTGGCCTTTATTAGTGAGCCTGGTTACCCCCTCTCGGAACCACAGACTTAGAAATCGCCAGCTCATATACAGTGCATAAAATATATTTATATATATACCCTTATACACCATTTTAATAAAAAATATCACAAAATTCTACTAAGTCCCTCGGGAAGAGTGAAAGACGCGCACGTTCATTTTCAGAGCTCCTAGACTTTTCCTATAAGAAGTTAGCCAAAAAGTAGCTTCGAAAAACGCTTAGGTTAAGTTTCAGAGTTGCTTCTAATGTACCGAAGCTGGACTTAGACATAATTTCACTCTCACAACATTATGGCTGGTTGGAGACAGTCCGAACCACAAGTACCGGGTCCATGATTCTGGGCGTATACTGGGGTGACGGGGACGACTCCCATTAACCCCTGACTATACCGGGGATACGCTAATCACAATGCCTTTCTGCTCTGTGCTGAAGCAGGGCATTCTGGCAGCCAAGTGGCTTGTCCTTTATTAGTGAGCCTGGTTACCCCCTCTCGGAAACACAGACTTAGAAATCGCCAGCTCATATACAGTGCATAAAATATATTTATACAGTATATATACCCTTATACACCATTTTAATAAAAAATATCACAAAATTCTACTAAGTCCCTCGGGAAGAGTGAAAGACGCGCACGTTCATTTTCAGAGCTCCTAGACCTTCCTATAAGAAGTTAGCCAAAAAGTAGCTTCGAAAAACGCTTAGGTTAAGTTTCAGAGTTGCTTCTAATGTACCGAAGCTGGACTTTGACTTAATTTCACTCTCACAACATTATGGCTTGTTGGAGACAGTCCGAACCACAAGTACCGGGTCCATGGTTCTGGGCATATACTGGGGGGACGGGGACGACTCACATTAACCCCTGACTATACCGGGGATACGCTTATCACAATGCCTTTCTGGTCTGTGCTGAAGCAGGGCATTCTGGCAGCCAAGTGTCTTGACCTTTATTAGTGAGCCTGGTTACCCCCTCTCGGAACTACAGACTTAGAAATCGCCAGCTCATATACAGTGCATAAAATATATTTATATATATATACCCTTATACACCATTTTAATAAAAAATATCACAAAATTCTTCTAAGTCCCTCGGGAAGAGTGAAAGACGCGCACGTTCATTTTCAGAGCTCCTAGACCTTCCTATAAGAAGTTAGCCAAAAAGTAGCTTCGAAAAACGCTTAGGTTAAGTTTCAGAGTTGCTTCTAATGTACCGAAGCTGGACTTAGACATAATTTCACTCTCACAACATTATGGCTGGTTGGAGACAGTCCGAACCACAAGTACCGGGTCCATGATTCTGGGCGTATACTGGGGTGACGGGGACGACTCCCATTAACCCCTGACTATACCGGGGATACGCTAATCACAATGCCTTTCTGCTCTGTGCTGAAGCAGGGCATTCTGGCAGCCAAGTGGCTTGGCCTTTATTAGTGAGCCTGGTTACCCCCTCTCGGAAACACAGACTTAGAAATCGCCAGCTCATATACAGTGCATAAAATATATTTATATATATACCCTTATACACCATTTTAATAAAAAATATCACAAAATTCTACTAAGTCCCTCGGGAAGAGTGAAAGACGCGCACGTTCATTTTCAGAGCTCCTAGACCTTCCTATAAGAAGTTAGCCAAAAAGTAGCTTCGAAAAACGCTTAGGTTAAGTTTCAGAGTTGCTTCTAATGTACCGAAGCTGGACTTTGACTTAATTTCACTCTCACAACATTATGGCTGGTTGGAGACAGTCCGAACCACAAGTTCCGGGTCCATGGTTTTGGGCGTATACTGGGGGGACAGGGGGGACTCCCATTAACCCCTGACTATACCGGGGATACGCTTATCACAATGCCTTTCTGGTCTGTGCTGAAGCAGGGCATTCTGGCAGCCAAGTGGCTTGGCCTTTATTAGTGAGCCTGGTTACCCCCTCTCGGAACCACAGACTTAGAAATCGCCAGCTCATATACAGTGCATAAAATATATTTATATATATACCCTTATACACCATTTTAATAAAAAATATCACAAAATTCTACTAAGTCCCTCGGGAAGAGTGAAAGACGCGCACGTTCATTTTCAGAGCTCCTAGACTTTTCCTATAAGAAGTTAGCCAAAAAGTAGCTTCGAAAAACGCTTAGGTTAAGTTTCAGAGTTGCTTCTAATGTACCGAAGCTGGACTTAGACATAATTTCACTCTCACAACATTATGGCTGGTTGGAGACAGTCCGAACCACAAGTACCGGGTCCATGATTCTGGGCGTATACTGGGGTGACGGGGACGACTCCCATTAACCCCTGACTATACCGGGGATACGCTAATCACAATGCCTTTCTGCTCTGTGCTGAAGCAGGGCATTCTGGCAGCCAAGTGGCTTGGCCTTTATTAGTGAGCCTGGTTACCCCCTCTCGGAAACACAGACTTAGAAATCGCCAGCTCATATACAGTGCATAAAATATATTTATATATATACCCTTATACACCATTTTAAAAAAAATATCACAAAATTCTACTAAGTCCCTCGGGAAGAGTGAAAGACGCGCACGTTCATTTTCAGAGCTCCTAGACCTTCCTATAAGAAGTTAGCCAAAAAGTAGCTTCGAAAAACGCTTAGGTTAAGTTTCAGAGTTGCTTCTAATGTACCGAAGCTGGACTTAGACCTAATTTCACTCTCACAACATTATGGCTGGTTGGAGACAGTCCGAACCACAAGTACCGGGTCCATGGTTCTGGGCGTATACTGGGGGGACGGGGACGACTCCCATTAACCCCTGACTATACCGGAGATACGCTTATCACAATGCCTTTCTGGTCTGTGCTGAAGCAGGGCATTCTGGCAGCCAAGTGGCTTGACCTTTATTAGTGAGCCTGGTTACCCCCTCTCGGAACTACAGACTTAGAAATCGCCAGCTCATATACAGTGCATAAAATATATTTATATATATACCCTTATACACCATTTTAATAAAAAATATCACAAAATTCTTCTAAGTCCCTCGGGAAGAATGAAAGACGCGCAGGTTCATTTTCAGAGCTCCTAGACCTTCCTATAAGAAGTTAGCCAAAAAGTAGCTTCGAAAACGCTAAGATTAAGTTTCAGAGTTGCTTCTAATGTACCGAAGCTGGACTTAGACATAATTTCACTCTCACAACATTATGGCTTGTTGGAGACAGTCCGAACCACAAGTACCGGGTCCATGGTTCTGGGCATATACTGGGGGGACGGGGACGACTCACATTAACCCCTGACTATACCGGGGATACGCTTATCACAATGCCTTTCTGGTCTGTGCTGAAGCAGGGCATTCTGGCAGCCAAGTGTCTTGACCTTTATTAGTGAGCCTGGTTACCCCCTCTCGGAACTACAGACTTAGAAATCGCCAGCTCATATACAGTGCATAAAATATATTTATATATATATACCCTTATACACCATTTTAATAAAAAATATCACAAAATTCTTCTAAGTCCCTCGGGAAGAGTGAAAGACGCGCACGTTCATTTTCAGAGCTCCTAGACCTTCCTATAAGAAGTTAGCCAAAAAGTAGCTTCGAAAAACGCTTAGGTTAAGTTTCAGAGTTGCTTCTAATGTACCGAAGCTGGACTTAGACATAATTTCACTCTCACAACATTATGGCTGGTTGGAGACAGTCCGAACCACAAGTACCGGGTCCATGATTCTGGGCGTATACTGGGGTGACGGGGACGACTCCCATTAACCCCTGACTATACCGGGGATACGCTAATCACAATGCCTTTCTGCTCTGTGCTGAAGCAGGGCATTCTGGCAGCCAAGTGGCTTGGCCTTTATTAGTGAGCCTGGTTACCCCCTCTCGGAAACACAGACTTAGAAATCGCCAGCTCATATACAGTGCATAAAATATATTTATATATATACCCTTATACACCATTTTAATAAAAAATATCACAAAATTCTACTAAGTCCCTCGGGAAGAGTGAAAGACGCGCACGTTCATTTTCAGAGCTCCTAGACCTTCCTATAAGAAGTTAGCCAAAAAGTAGCTTCGAAAAACGCTTAGGTTAAGTTTCAGAGTTGCTTCTAATGTACCGAAGCTGGACTTTGACTTAATTTCACTCTCACAACATTATGGCTGGTTGGAGACAGTCCGAACCACAAGTTCCGGGTCCATGGTTTTGGGCGTATACTGGGGGGACAGGGGGGACTCCCATTAACCCCTGACTATACCGGGGATACGCTTATCACAATGCCTTTCTGGTCTGTGCTGAAGCAGGGCATTCTGGCAGCCAAGTGGCTTGGCCTTTATTAGTGAGCCTGGTTACCCCCTCTCGGAACCACAGACTTAGAAATCGCCAGCTCATATACAGTGCATAAAATATATTTATATATATGCCCTTATACACCATTTTAATAAAAAATATCACAAAATTCTTCTAAGTCCCTCGGGAAGAATGAAAGACGCGCACGTTCATTTTCAGAGATCCTAGACCTTCCTATAAGAAGTTAGCCAAAAAGTAGCTTCGAAAAACGCTTAGGTTAAGTTTCAGAGTTGCTTCTAATGTACCGAAGCTGGACTTAGACATAATTTCACTCTCACAACAATATGGCTGGTTGGAGACAGTCCGAACCACAAGTACCGGGTCCATGGTTCTGGGCATATACTGGGGGGACGGGGACGACTCACATTAACCCCTGACTATACCGGGGATACGCTTATCACAATGCCTTTCTGGTCTGTGCTGAAGCAGGGCATTCTGGCAGCCAAGTGTCTTGACCTTTATTAGTGAGCCTGGTTACCCCCTCTCGGAACTACAGACTTAGAAATCGCCAGCTCATATACAGTGCATAAAATATATTTATATATATATACCCTTATACACCATTTTAATAAAAAATATCACAAAATTCTTCTAAGTCCCTCGGGAAGAGTGAAAGACGCGCACGTTCATTTTCAGAGCTCCTAGACCTTCCTATAAGAAGTTAGCCAAAAAGTAGCTTCGAAAAACGCTTAGGTTAAGTTTCAGAGTTGCTTCTAATGTACCGAAGCTGGACTTAGACATAATTTCACTCTCACAACATTATGGCTGGTTGGAGACAGTCCGAACCACAAGTACCGGGTCCATGATTCTGGGCGTATACTGGGGTGACGGGGACGACTCCCATTAACCCCTGACTATACCGGGGATACGCTAATCACAATGCCTTTCTGCTCTGTGCTGAAGCAGGGCATTCTGGCAGCCAAGTGGCTTGGCCTTTATTAGTGAGCCTGGTTACCCCCTCTCGGAAACACAGACTTAGAAATCGCCAGCTCATATACAGTGCATAAAATATATTTATATATATACCCTTATACACCATTTTAATAAAAAATATCACAAAATTCTACTAAGTCCCTCGGGAAGAGTGAAAGACGCGCACGTTCATTTTCAGAGCTCCTAGACCTTCCTATAAGAAGTTAGCCAAAAAGTAGCTTCGAAAAACGCTTAGGTTAAGTTTCAGAGTTGCTTCTAATGTACCGAAGCTGGACTTTGACTTAATTTCACTCTCACAACATTATGGCTGGTTGGAGACAGTCCGAACCACAAGTTCCGGGTCCATGGTTTTGGGCGTATACTGGGGGGACAGGGGGGACTCCCATTAACCCCTGACTATACCGGGGATACGCTTATCACAATGCCTTTCTGGTCTGTGCTGAAGCAGGGCATTCTGGCAGCCAAGTGGCTTGACCTTTATTAGTGAGTCTGGTTACCCCCTCTCGGAACTACAGACTTAGAAATCGCCAGCTCATATACAGTGCATAAAATATATTTATATATATACCCTTATACACCATTTTAATAAAAAATATCACAAAATTCTTCTAAGTCCCTCGGGAAGAGTGAAAGACGCGCACGTTCATTTTCAGAGCTCTTAGACCTTCCTATAAGAAGTTAGTCAAAAAGTAGCTTCGAAAAACGCTTAGGTTAAGTTTCAGAGTTGCTTCTAATGTACCAAAGCTGGACTTAGACATAATTTCACTCTCACAACATTATGGCTGGTTGGAGACAGTCCGAACAACAAGTACCGGGTCCATGGTTCTGGGCGTATACTGGGGTGACGGGGACGACTCCCATTAACCCCTGACTATACCGGGGATACGCTTATCACAATGCCTTTCTGGTCTGTGCTGAAGCAGGGCATTCTGGCAGCCAAGTGGCTTGACCTTTATTAGTGAGCCTGGTTACCCCCACTCGGAACCACAGACTTAGAAATCGCCAGCTCATATACAGTGCATAAAATATATTTATATATATACCCTTATACACCATTTTAATAAAAAATATCACAAAATTCTTCTAAGTCCCTCGGGAAGAGTGAAAGACGCGCACGTTCATTTTCAGAGCTCCTAGACCTTCCTATAAGAAGTTAGCCAAAAAGTAGCTTCGAAAAACGCTTAGGTTAAGTTTCAGAGTTGCTTCTAATGTACCAAAGCTGGACTTAGACATAATTTCACTCTCACAACATTATGGCTGGTTGGAGACAGTCCGAACAACAAGTACCGGGTCCATGGTTCTGGGCGTATACTGGGGTGACGGGGACGACTCCCATTAACCCCTGACTATACCGGGGATACGCTTATCACAATGCCTTTCTGGTCTGTGCTATAGCAGGGCATTCTGGCAGCCAAGTGGCTTGACCTTTATTAGTGAGCCTGGTTACCCCCACTCGGAACCACAGACTTAGAAATCGCCAGCTCATATACAGTGCATAAAATATATTTATATATATACCCTTATACACCATTTTAATAAAAAATATCACAAAATTCTTCTAAGTCCATCGGGAAGAGTGACAGACGCGCACGTTCATTTTCAGAGCTCCTAGACCTTCCTATATGAAGTTAGCCAAAAAGTAGCTTCGAAAAACGCTTAGGTTAAGTTTCAGAGTTGCTTCTAATGTACCAAAGCTGGACTTAGACATAATTTCACTCTCACAACATTATGGCTGGTTGGAGACAGTCCGAACCACAAGTACCGGGTCCATGGTTCTGGGCGTATACTGGGGGGACGGGGACGACTCCCATTAACCCCTGACTATACCGGGGATACGCTTATCACAATGCCTTTCTGGTCTGTGCTGAAGCAGGGCATTCTGGCAGCCAAGTGGCTTGACCTTTATTAGTGAGCCTGGTTACCCCCTCTCGGAACTACAGACTTAGAAATCGCCAGCTCATATACAGTGCATAAAATATATTTATATATACTGTAAACCCTTATACACCATTTTAATAAAAAATATCACAAAATTCTTCTAAGTCCCTCGGGAAGAGTGAAAGACGCGCACGTTCATTTTCAGAGCTCCTAAACCTTCCTATAAGAAGTTAGCCAAAAAGTAGCTTCGAAAAACGCTTAGGTTAAGTTTCAGAGTTGCTTCTAATGTACCAAAGCTGGACTTAGACATAATTTCACTCTCACAACATTATGGCTGGTTGGAGACAGTTCGAACCACAAGTACTGGGTCCATGGTTCTGGGCGTATACTGGGGGGACGGGGGGGACTCCCATTAACCCCTGAAAATACCGGGGATACGCTTATCACAATGCCTTTCTGCTCTGTGCTGAAGCAGGGCATTCTGGCAGCCAAGTGGCTTGGCCTTTATTAGTGAGCCTGGTTACCCCCTCTCGGAAACACAGACTTAGAAATCGCCAGCTCATATACAGTGCATAAAATATATTTATATATATACCCTTATACACCATTTTAATAAAAAATATCACAAAATTCTACTAAGTCCCTCGGGAAGAGTGAAAGACGCGCACGTTCATTTTCAGAGCTCCTAGACCTTCCTATAAGAAGTTAGCCAAAAAGTAGCTTCGAAAAACGCTTAGGTTAAGTTTCAGAGTTGCTTCTAATGTACCGAAGCTGGACTTTGACTTAATTTCACTCTCACAACATTATGGCTGGTTGGAGACAGTCCGAACCACAAGTTCCGGGTCCATGGTTTTGGGCGTATACTGGGGGGACAGGGGGGACTCCCATTAACCCCTGACTATACCGGGGATACGCTTATCACAATGCCTTTCTGGTCTGTGCTGAAGCAGGGCATTCTGGCAGCCAAGTGGCTTGGCCTTTATTAGTGAGCCTGGTTACCCCCTCTCGGAACCACAGACTTAGAAATCGCCAGCTCATATACAGTGCATAAAATATATTTATATATATGCCCTTATACACCATTTTAATAAAAAATATCACAAAATTCTTCTAAGTCCCTCGGGAAGAATGAAAGACGCGCACGTTCATTTTCAGAGATCCCAGACCTTCCTATAAGAAGTTAGCCAAAAAGTAGCTTCGAAAAACGCTTAGGTTAAGTTTCAGAGTTGCTTCTAATGTACCGAAGCTGGACTTAGACATAATTTCACTCTCACAACAATATGGCTGGTTGGAGACAGTCCGAACCACAAGTACCGGGTCCATGGTTCTGGGCGTATACCGGGGGGACGGGGACGACTCCCATTAACCCCTGACTATACCGGGGATACGCTTATCACAATGCCTTTCTGGTCTGTGCTGAAGCAGGGCATTCTGGCAGCCAAGTGGCTTGACCTTTATTAGTGAGTCTGGTTACCCCCTCTCGGAACTACAGACTTAGAAATCGCCAGCTCATATACAGTGCATAAAATATATTTATATATATACCCTTATACACCATTTTAATAAAAAATATCACAAAATTCTTCTAAGTCCCTCGGGAAGAGTGAAAGACGCGCACGTTCATTTTCAGAGCTCTTAGACCTTCCTATAAGAAGTTAGTCAAAAAGTAGCTTCGAAAAACGCTTAGGTTAAGTTTCAGAGTTGCTTCTAATGTACCAAAGCTGGACTTAGACATAATTTCACTCTCACAACATTATGGCTGGTTGGAGACAGTCCGAACAACAAGTACCGGGTCCATGGTTCTGGGCGTATACTGGGGTGACGGGGACGACTCCCATTAACCCCTGACTATACCGGGGATACGCTTATCACAATGCCTTTCTGGTCTGTGCTGAAGCAGGGCATTCTGGCAGCCAAGTGGCTTGACCTTTATTAGTGAGCCTGGTTACCCCCACTCGGAACCACAGACTTAGAAATCGCCAGCTCATATACAGTGCATAAAATATATTTATATATATACCCTTATACACCATTTTAATAAAAAATATCACAAAATTCTTCTAAGTCCCTCGGGAAGAGTGAAAGACGCGCACGTTCATTTTCAGAGCTCCTAGACCTTCCTATAAGAAGTTAGCCAAAAAGTAGCTTCGAAAAACGCTTAGGTTAAGTTTCAGAGTTGCTTCTAATGTACCAAAGCTGGACTTAGACATAATTTCACTCTCACAACATTATGGCTGGTTGGAGACAGTCCGAACAACAAGTACCGGGTCCATGGTTCTGGGCGTATACTGGGGTGACGGGGACGACTCCCATTAACCCCTGACTATACCGGGGATACGCTTATCACAATGCCTTTCTGGTCTGTGCTATAGCAGGGCATTCTGGCAGCCAAGTGGCTTGACCTTTATTAGTGAGCCTGGTTACCCCCACTCGGAACCACAGACTTAGAAATCGCCAGCTCATATACAGTGCATAAAATATATTTATATATATACCCTTATACACCATTTTAATAAAAAATATCACAAAATTCTTCTAAGTCCATCGGGAAGAGTGACAGACGCGCACGTTCATTTTCAGAGCTCCTAGACCTTCCTATATGAAGTTAGCCAAAAAGTAGCTTCGAAAAACGCTTAGGTTAAGTTTCAGAGTTGCTTCTAATGTACCAAAGCTGGACTTAGACATAATTTCACTCTCACAACATTATGGCTGGTTGGAGACAGTCCGAACCACAAGTACCGGGTCCATGGTTCTGGGCGTATACTGGGGGGACGGGGACGACTCCCATTAACCCCTGACTATACCGGGGATACGCTTATCACAATGCCTTTCTGGTCTGTGCTGAAGCAGGGCATTCTGGCAGCCAAGTGGCTTGACCTTTATTAGTGAGCCTGGTTACCCCCTCTCGGAACTACAGACTTAGAAATCGCCAGCTCATATACAGTGCATAAAATATATTTATATATATATACCCTTATACACCATTTTAATAAAAAATATCACAAAATTCTTCTAAGTCCCTCGGGAAGAGTGAAAGACGCGCACGTTCATTTTTAGAGCTCCTAGACCTTCCTATAAGAAGTTAGCCAAAAAGTAGCTTCGAAAAACGCTTAGGTTAAGTTTCAGAGTTGCTTCTAATGTACCGAAGCTGGACTTAGACATAATTTCACTCTCACAATATTATGGCTGGTTGGAGACAGTTCGAACCACAAGTACCGGGTCCATGGTTCTGGGCGTATACTGGGGGGACGGGGGGGACTCCCATTAACCCCTGAAAATACCGGGGATACGCTTATCACAATGCCTTTCTGGTCTGTGCTGAAGCAGGGCATTCTGGCATCCAAGTGGCTTGACCTTTATTAGTGAGCCTGGTTACCCCCTCTCGGAACCACAGACTTAGAAATCGCCAGCTCATATACAGTGCATAAAATATATTTATATATATATATACCCTTATACACCATTTTAATAAAAAATATCACAAAATTCTTCTAAGTCCCTCGGGAAGAGTGAAAGACGCGCACGTTCATTTTTAGAGCTTCTAGACCTTCCTATAAGAAGTTAGCCAAAAATTAGCTTCGAAAAACGCTTAGATTAAGTTTCAGAGTTGCTTCTAATGTACCAAAGCTGGACTTAGACATAATTTCACTCTCACAACATTATGGCTGGTTGGAGACAGTCCGAACCACAAGTACCGGGTCCATGGTTCTGGGCGTATACTGGGGTGACGGGGATGACTCCCATTAACCCCTGACTATACCGGGGATACGCTTATCACAATGCCTTTCTGGTCTGTGCTGAAGCAGGGCATTCTGGCAGCCAAGTGGCTTGACCTTTATTAGTGAGCCTGGTTACCCCCTCTCGGAACCACAGACTTAGAAATCGCCAGCTCATATACAGTGCATAAAATATATTTATATATATACCCTTATACACCATTTTAATAAAAAATATCACAAAATTATTCTAAGTCCCTCGGGAAGAGTGAAAGACGCGCACGTTCATTTTCAGAGCTCCTAGACATTCCTATAAGAAGTTAGCCAAAAAGTAGCTTCGAAAAACGCTTAGGTTAAGTTTCAGAGTTGCTTCTAATGTACCAAAGCTGGACTTAGACATAATTTCACTCTCACAACATTATGGCTGGTTGGAGACAGTCCGAACAACAAGTACCGGGTCCATGGTTCTGGGCGTATACTGGGGTGACGGGGACGACTCCCATTAACCCCTGAAAATACCGGGGATACGCTTATCACGATGCCTTTCTGGTCTGTGCTGAAGCAGGGCATTCTGGCAGCCAAGTGGCTTGACCTTTATTAGTGAGCCTGGTTACCCCCACTCGGAACCACAGACTTAGAAATCGCCAGCTCATATACAGTGCATAAAATATATTTATATATATACCCTTATACACCATTTTAATAAAAAATATCACAAAATTCTTCTAAGTCCCTCGGGAAGAGTGACAGACGCGCACGTTCATTTTCAGAGCTCCTAGACCTTCCTATAAGAAGTTAGCCAAAAAGTAGCTTCGAAAAACGCTTAGGTTAAGTTTCAGAGTTGCTTCTAATGTACCAAAGCTGGACTTAGACATAATTTCACTCTCACAACATTATGGCTGGTTGGAGACAGTCCGAACCACAAGTACCGGGTCCATGGTTCTGGGCGTATACTGGGGGGACGGGGACGACTCCCATTAACCCCTGACTATACCGGGGATACGCTTATCACAATGCCTTTCTGGTCTGTGCTGAAGCAGGGCATTCTGGCAGCCAAGTGGCTTGACATTTATTAGTGAGCCTGGTTACCCCCTCTCGGAACTACAGACTTAGAAATCGCCAGCTCATATACAGTGCATAAAATATATTTATATATAAACCCTTAAACACCATTTTAATAAAAAATATCACAAAATTCTTCTAAGTCCCTCGGGAAGAGTGAAAGACGCGCACGTTCATTTTCAGAGCTCCTAGACCTTCCTATAAGAAGTTAGCCAAAAAGTAGCTTCGAAAAACGCTTACAGTAGGTTAAGTTTCAGAGTTGCTTCTAATGTACCAAAGCTGGACTTAGACATAATTTCACTCTCACAACATTATGGCTGGTTGGAGACAGTTCGAACCACAAGTTCCGGGTCCATGGTTCTGGGCGTATACTGGGGGGACGGGGGGGACTCCCATTAACCCCTGAAAATACCGGGGATACGCTTATAACAATGCCTTTCTGGTCTGTGCTGAAGCAGGGCATTCTGGCAGCCAAGTGGCTTGACCTTTATTAGTGAGCCTGGTTACCCCCTCTCGGAACCACAGACTTAGAAATCGCCAGCTCATATACAGTGCATAAAATATATTTATATATATATACCCTTATACACCATTTTAATAAAAAATATCACAAAATTCTTCTAAGTCCCTCGGGAAGAGTGAAAGACGCGCACGTTCATTTTTAGAGCTCCTAGACCTTCCTATAAGAAGTTAGCCAAATGTAGCTTCGAAAAACGCTTAGGTTAAGTTTCAGAGTTGCTTCTAATGTACCAAAGCTGGACTTAGACATAATTTCACTCTCACAACATTATGGCTGGTTGGAGACAGTTCGAACCACAAGTACCGGGTCCATGGTTCTGGGCGTATACTGGGGGGACGGGGGGGACTCCCATTAACCCCTGAAAATACCGGGGATACGCGTATCACAATGCCTTTCTGGTCTGTGCTGAAGCAGGGCATTCTGGCAGCCAAGTGGCTTGACCTTTATTAGTGAGCCTGGTTAACCCCTCTCGGAACTACAGACTTAGAAATCGCCAGCTCATATACAGTGCATAAAATATATTTATATATATACCCTTATACACCATTTTAATAAAAAATATCACAAAATTATTCTAAGTCCCTCGGGAAGAGTGAAAGACGCGCACGTTCATTTTCAGAGCTCCTAGACATTCCTATAAGAAGTTAGCCAAAAAGTAGCTTCGAAAAACGCTTAGGTTAAGTTTCAGAGTTGCTTCTAATGTACCAAAGCTGGACTTAGACATAATTTCACTCTCACAACATTATGGCTGGTTGGAGACAGTCCGAACAACAAGTACCGGGTCCATGGTTCTGGGCGTATACTGGGGTGACGGGGACGACTCCCATTAACCCCTGAAAATACCGGGGATACGCTTATCACGATGCCTTTCTGGTCTGTGCTGAAGCAGGGCATTCTGGCAGCCAAGTGGCTTGACCTTTATTAGTGAGCCTGGTTACCCCCACTCGGAACCACAGACTTAGAAATCGCCAGCTCATATACAGTGCATAAAATATATTTATATATATACCCTTATACACCATTTTAATAAAAAATATCACAAAATTCTTCTAAGTCCCTCGGGAAGAGTGAAAGACGCGCACGTTCATTTTCAGAGCTCCTAGACATTCCTATAAGAAGTTAGCCAAAAAGTAGCTTCGAAAAACGCTTAGGTTAAGTTTCAGAGTTGCTTCTAATGTACCGAAGCTGGACTTAGACATAATTTCACTCTCACAACATTATGGCTGTTTGGAGACAGTTCGAACCACAAGTACCGGGTCCATGGTTCTGGGCGTATACTGGGGGGACGGGGGGGACTCCCATTAACCCCTGAAAATACCGGGGATACGCGTATCACAATGCCTTTCTGGTCTGTGCTGAAGTAGGGCATTCTGGCAGCCAAGTGGCTTGACCTTTATTAGTGAGCCTGGTTAACCCCTCTCGGAACTACAGACTTAGAAATCGCCAGCTCATATACAGTGCATAAAATATATTTATATATATACCCTTATACACCATTTTAATAAAAAATATCACAAAATTCTTCTAAGTCCCTCGGGAAGAGTGACAGACGCGCACGTTCATTTTCAGAGCTCCTAGACCTTCCTATAAGAAGTTAGCCAAAAAGTAGCTTCGAAAAACGCTTAGGTTAAGTTTCAGAGTTGCTTCTAATGTACCGAAGCTGGACTTAGACATAATTTCACTCTCACAACATTATGGCTGGTTGGAGACAGTCCGAACCACAAGTACCGGGTCCATGGTTCTGGGCGTATACTGGGGGGACGGGGACGACTCCCATTAACCCCTGACTATACCGGGGATACGCTTATCACAATGCCTTTCTGGTCTGTGCTGAAGCAGGGCATTCTGGCAGCCAAGTGGCTTGACCTTTATTAGTGAGCCTGGTTACCCCCTCTCGGAACTACAGACTTAGAAATCGCCAGCTCATATACAGTGCATAAAATATATTTATATATAAACCCTTAAACACCATTTTAATAAAAAATATCACAAAATTCTTCTAAGTCCCTCGGGAAGAGTGAAAGACGCGCACGTTCATTTTCAGAGCTCCTAGACCTTCCTATAAGAAGTTAGCCAAAAAGTAGCTTCGAAAAACGCTTAGGTTAAGTTTCAGAGTTGCTTCTAATGTACCAAAGCTGGACTTAGACATAATTTCACTCTCACAACATTATGGCTGGTTGGAGACAGTTCGAACCACAAGTACCGGGTCCATGGTTCTGGGCGTATACTGGGGGGACGGGGGGGACTCCCATTAACCCCTGAAAATACCGGGGATACGCTTATCACAATGCCTTTCTGGTCTGTGCTGAAGCAGGGCATTCTGGCAGCCAAGTGGCTTGACCATTATTAGTGAGCCTGGTTAACCCCTCTCGGAACTACAGACTTAGAAATCGCCAGCTCATATACAGTGCATAAAATATATTTATATATATACCCTTATACACCATTTTAATAAAAAATATCACAAAATTCTACTAAGTCCCTCGGGAAGAGTGAAAGACGCGCACGTTCATTTTCAGAGCTCCTAGACCTTCCTATAAGAAGTTAGCCAAAAAGTAGCTTCGAAAAACGCTTAGGTTAAGTTTCAGAGTTGCTTCTAATGTACCGAAGCTGGACTTTGACTTAATTTCACTCTCACAACATTATGGCTGGTTGGAGACAGTCCGAACCACAAGTTCCGGGTCCATGGTTTTGGGCGTATACTGGGGGGACAGGGGGGACTCCCATTAACCCCTGACTATACCGGGGATACGCTTATCACAATGCCTTTCTGGTCTGTGCTGAAGCAGGGCATTCTGGCAGCCAAGTGGCTTGGCCTTTATTAGTGAGCCTGGTTACCCCCTCTCGGAACCACAGACTTAGAAATCGCCAGCTCATATACAGTGCATAAAATATATTTATATATATGCCCTTATACACCATTTTAATAAAAAATATCACAAAATTCTTCTAAGTCCCTCGGGAAGAATGAAAGACGCGCACGTTCATTTTCAGAGATCCCAGACCTTCCTATAAGAAGTTAGCCAAAAAGTAGCTTCGAAAAACGCTTAGGTTAAGTTTCAGAGTTGCTTCTAATGTACCGAAGCTGGACTTAGACATAATTTCACTCTCACAACAATATGGCTGGTTGGAGACAGTCCGAACCACAAGTACCGGGTCCATGGTTCTGGGCGTATACCGGGGGGACGGGGACGACTCCCATTAACCCCTGACTATACCGGGGATACGCTTATCACAATGCCTTTCTGGTCTGTGCTGAAGCAGGGCATTCTGGCAGCCAAGTGGCTTGACCTTTATTAGTGAGTCTGGTTACCCCCTCTCGGAACTACAGACTTAGAAATCGCCAGCTCATATACAGTGCATAAAATATATTTATATATATACCCTTATACACCATTTTAATAAAAAATATCACAAAATTCTTCTAAGTCCCTCGGGAAGAGTGAAAGACGCGCACGTTCATTTTCAGAGCTCTTAGACCTTCCTATAAGAAGTTAGTCAAAAAGTAGCTTCGAAAAACGCTTAGGTTAAGTTTCAGAGTTGCTTCTAATGTACCAAAGCTGGACTTAGACATAATTTCACTCTCACAACATTATGGCTGGTTGGAGACAGTCCGAACAACAAGTACCGGGTCCATGGTTCTGGGCGTATACTGGGGTGACGGGGACGACTCCCATTAACCCCTGACTATACCGGGGATACGCTTATCACAATGCCTTTCTGGTCTGTGCTGAAGCAGGGCATTCTGGCAGCCAAGTGGCTTGACCTTTATTAGTGAGCCTGGTTACCCCCACTCGGAACCACAGACTTAGAAATCGCCAGCTCATATACAGTGCATAAAATATATTTATATATATACCCTTATACACCATTTTAATAAAAAATATCACAAAATTCTTCTAAGTCCCTCGGGAAGAGTGAAAGACGCGCACGTTCATTTTCAGAGCTCCTAGACCTTCCTATAAGAAGTTAGCCAAAAAGTAGCTTCGAAAAACGCTTAGGTTAAGTTTCAGAGTTGCTTCTAATGTACCAAAGCTGGACTTAGACATAATTTCACTCTCACAACATTATGGCTGGTTGGAGACAGTCCGAACAACAAGTACCGGGTCCATGGTTCTGGGCGTATACTGGGGTGACGGGGACGACTCCCATTAACCCCTGACTATACCGGGGATACGCTTATCACAATGCCTTTCTGGTCTGTGCTATAGCAGGGCATTCTGGCAGCCAAGTGGCTTGACCTTTATTAGTGAGCCTGGTTACCCCCACTCGGAACCACAGACTTAGAAATCGCCAGCTCATATACAGTGCATAAAATATATTTATATATATACCCTTATACACCATTTTAATAAAAAATATCACAAAATTCTTCTAAGTCCATCGGGAAGAGTGACAGACGCGCACGTTCATTTTCAGAGCTCCTAGACCTTCCTATATGAAGTTAGCCAAAAAGTAGCTTCGAAAAACGCTTAGGTTAAGTTTCAGAGTTGCTTCTAATGTACCAAAGCTGGACTTAGACATAATTTCACTCTCACAACATTATGGCTGGTTGGAGACAGTCCGAACCACAAGTACCGGGTCCATGGTTCTGGGCGTATACTGGGGGGACGGGGACGACTCCCATTAACCCCTGACTATACCGGGGATACGCTTATCACAATGCCTTTCTGGTCTGTGCTGAAGCAGGGCATTCTGGCAGCCAAGTGGCTTGACCTTTATTAGTGAGCCTGGTTACCCCCTCTCGGAACTACAGACTTAGAAATCGCCAGCTCATATACAGTGCATAAAATATATTTATATATATATACCCTTATACACCATTTTAATAAAAAATATCACAAAATTCTTCTAAGTCCCTCGGGAAGAGTGAAAGACGCGCACGTTCATTTTTAGAGCTCCTAGACCTTCCTATAAGAAGTTAGCCAAAAAGTAGCTTCGAAAAACGCTTAGGTTAAGTTTCAGAGTTGCTTCTAATGTACCGAAGCTGGACTTAGACATAATTTCACTCTCACAATATTATGGCTGGTTGGAGACAGTTCGAACCACAAGTACCGGGTCCATGGTTCTGGGCGTATACTGGGGGGACGGGGGGGACTCCCATTAACCCCTGAAAATACCGGGGATACGCTTATCACAATGCCTTTCTGGTCTGTGCTGAAGCAGGGCATTCTGGCATCCAAGTGGCTTGACCTTTATTAGTGAGCCTGGTTACCCCCTCTCGGAACCACAGACTTAGAAATCGCCAGCTCATATACAGTGCATAAAATATATTTATATATATATATACCCTTATACACCATTTTAATAAAAAATATCACAAAATTCTTCTAAGTCCCTCGGGAAGAGTGAAAGACGCGCACGTTCATTTTTAGAGCTTCTAGACCTTCCTATAAGAAGTTAGCCAAAAATTAGCTTCGAAAAACGCTTAGATTAAGTTTCAGAGTTGCTTCTAATGTACCAAAGCTGGACTTAGACATAATTTCACTCTCACAACATTATGGCTGGTTGGAGACAGTCCGAACCACAAGTACCGGGTCCATGGTTCTGGGCGTATACTGGGGTGACGGGGATGACTCCCATTAACCCCTGACTATACCGGGGATACGCTTATCACAATGCCTTTCTGGTCTGTGCTGAAGCAGGGCATTCTGGCAGCCAAGTGGCTTGACCTTTATTAGTGAGCCTGGTTACCCCCTCTCGGAACCACAGACTTAGAAATCGCCAGCTCATATACAGTGCATAAAATATATTTATATATATACCCTTATACACCATTTTAATAAAAAATATCACAAAATTATTCTAAGTCCCTCGGGAAGAGTGAAAGACGCGCACGTTCATTTTCAGAGCTCCTAGACATTCCTATAAGAAGTTAGCCAAAAAGTAGCTTCGAAAAACGCTTAGGTTAAGTTTCAGAGTTGCTTCTAATGTACCAAAGCTGGACTTAGACATAATTTCACTCTCACAACATTATGGCTGGTTGGAGACAGTCCGAACAACAAGTACCGGGTCCATGGTTCTGGGCGTATACTGGGGTGACGGGGACGACTCCCATTAACCCCTGAAAATACCGGGGATACGCTTATCACGATGCCTTTCTGGTCTGTGCTGAAGCAGGGCATTCTGGCAGCCAAGTGGCTTGACCTTTATTAGTGAGCCTGGTTACCCCCACTCGGAACCACAGACTTAGAAATCGCCAGCTCATATACAGTGCATAAAATATATTTATATATATACCCTTATACACCATTTTAATAAAAAATATCACAAAATTCTTCTAAGTCCCTCGGGAAGAGTGACAGACGCGCACGTTCATTTTCAGAGCTCCTAGACCTTCCTATAAGAAGTTAGCCAAAAAGTAGCTTCGAAAAACGCTTAGGTTAAGTTTCAGAGTTGCTTCTAATGTACCAAAGCTGGACTTAGACATAATTTCACTCTCACAACATTATGGCTGGTTGGAGACAGTCCGAACCACAAGTACCGGGTCCATGGTTCTGGGCGTATACTGGGGGGACGGGGACGACTCCCATTAACCCCTGACTATACCGGGGATACGCTTATCACAATGCCTTTCTGGTCTGTGCTGAAGCAGGGCATTCTGGCAGCCAAGTGGCTTGACATTTATTAGTGAGCCTGGTTACCCCCTCTCGGAACTACAGACTTAGAAATCGCCAGCTCATATACAGTGCATAAAATATATTTATATATAAACCCTTAAACACCATTTTAATAAAAAATATCACAAAATTCTTCTAAGTCCCTCGGGAAGAGTGAAAGACGCGCACGTTCATTTTCAGAGCTCCTAGACCTTCCTATAAGAAGTTAGCCAAAAAGTAGCTTCGAAAAACGCTTACAGTAGGTTAAGTTTCAGAGTTGCTTCTAATGTACCAAAGCTGGACTTAGACATAATTTCACTCTCACAACATTATGGCTGGTTGGAGACAGTTCGAACCACAAGTTCCGGGTCCATGGTTCTGGGCGTATACTGGGGGGACGGGGGGGACTCCCATTAACCCCTGAAAATACCGGGGATACGCTTATAACAATGCCTTTCTGGTCTGTGCTGAAGCAGGGCATTCTGGCAGCCAAGTGGCTTGACCTTTATTAGTGAGCCTGGTTACCCCCTCTCGGAACCACAGACTTAGAAATCGCCAGCTCATATACAGTGCATAAAATATATTTATATATATATACCCTTATACACCATTTTAATAAAAAATATCACAAAATTCTTCTAAGTCCCTCGGGAAGAGTGAAAGACGCGCACGTTCATTTTTAGAGCTCCTAGACCTTCCTATAAGAAGTTAGCCAAATGTAGCTTCGAAAAACGCTTAGGTTAAGTTTCAGAGTTGCTTCTAATGTACCAAAGCTGGACTTAGACATAATTTCACTCTCACAACATTATGGCTGGTTGGAGACAGTTCGAACCACAAGTACCGGGTCCATGGTTCTGGGCGTATACTGGGGGGACGGGGGGGACTCCCATTAACCCCTGAAAATACCGGGGATACGCGTATCACAATGCCTTTCTGGTCTGTGCTGAAGCAGGGCATTCTGGCAGCCAAGTGGCTTGACCTTTATTAGTGAGCCTGGTTAACCCCTCTCGGAACTACAGACTTAGAAATCGCCAGCTCATATACAGTGCATAAAATATATTTATATATATACCCTTATACACCATTTTAATAAAAAATATCACAAAATTATTCTAAGTCCCTCGGGAAGAGTGAAAGACGCGCACGTTCATTTTCAGAGCTCCTAGACATTCCTATAAGAAGTTAGCCAAAAAGTAGCTTCGAAAAACGCTTAGGTTAAGTTTCAGAGTTGCTTCTAATGTACCAAAGCTGGACTTAGACATAATTTCACTCTCACAACATTATGGCTGGTTGGAGACAGTCCGAACAACAAGTACCGGGTCCATGGTTCTGGGCGTATACTGGGGTGACGGGGACGACTCCCATTAACCCCTGAAAATACCGGGGATACGCTTATCACGATGCCTTTCTGGTCTGTGCTGAAGCAGGGCATTCTGGCAGCCAAGTGGCTTGACCTTTATTAGTGAGCCTGGTTACCCCCACTCGGAACCACAGACTTAGAAATCGCCAGCTCATATACAGTGCATAAAATATATTTATATATATACCCTTATACACCATTTTAATAAAAAATATCACAAAATTCTTCTAAGTCCCTCGGGAAGAGTGAAAGACGCGCACGTTCATTTTCAGAGCTCCTAGACATTCCTATAAGAAGTTAGCCAAAAAGTAGCTTCGAAAAACGCTTAGGTTAAGTTTCAGAGTTGCTTCTAATGTACCGAAGCTGGACTTAGACATAATTTCACTCTCACAACATTATGGCTGTTTGGAGACAGTTCGAACCACAAGTACCGGGTCCATGGTTCTGGGCGTATACTGGGGGGACGGGGGGGACTCCCATTAACCCCTGAAAATACCGGGGATACGCGTATCACAATGCCTTTCTGGTCTGTGCTGAAGTAGGGCATTCTGGCAGCCAAGTGGCTTGACCTTTATTAGTGAGCCTGGTTAACCCCTCTCGGAACTACAGACTTAGAAATCGCCAGCTCATATACAGTGCATAAAATATATTTATATATATACCCTTATACACCATTTTAATAAAAAATATCACAAAATTCTTCTAAGTCCCTCGGGAAGAGTGACAGACGCGCACGTTCATTTTCAGAGCTCCTAGACCTTCCTATAAGAAGTTAGCCAAAAAGTAGCTTCGAAAAACGCTTAGGTTAAGTTTCAGAGTTGCTTCTAATGTACCGAAGCTGGACTTAGACATAATTTCACTCTCACAACATTATGGCTGGTTGGAGACAGTCCGAACCACAAGTACCGGGTCCATGGTTCTGGGCGTATACTGGGGGGACGGGGACGACTCCCATTAACCCCTGACTATACCGGGGATACGCTTATCACAATGCCTTTCTGGTCTGTGCTGAAGCAGGGCATTCTGGCAGCCAAGTGGCTTGACCTTTATTAGTGAGCCTGGTTACCCCCTCTCGGAACTACAGACTTAGAAATCGCCAGCTCATATACAGTGCATAAAATATATTTATATATAAACCCTTAAACACCATTTTAATAAAAAATATCACAAAATTCTTCTAAGTCCCTCGGGAAGAGTGAAAGACGCGCACGTTCATTTTCAGAGCTCCTAGACCTTCCTATAAGAAGTTAGCCAAAAAGTAGCTTCGAAAAACGCTTAGGTTAAGTTTCAGAGTTGCTTCTAATGTACCAAAGCTGGACTTAGACATAATTTCACTCTCACAACATTATGGCTGGTTGGAGACAGTTCGAACCACAAGTACCGGGTCCATGGTTCTGGGCGTATACTGGGGGGACGGGGGGGACTCCCATTAACCCCTGAAAATACCGGGGATACGCTTATCACAATGCCTTTCTGGTCTGTGCTGAAGCAGGGCATTCTGGCAGCCAAGTGGCTTGACCTTTATTAGTGAGCCTGGTTACCCCCTCTCGGAACCACAGACTTAGAAATCGCCAGCTCATATACAGTGCATAAAATATATTTATATATATATACCCTTATACACCATTTTAATAAAAAATATCACAAAATTCTTCTAAGTCCCTCGGGAAGAGTGAAAGACGCGCACGTTCATTTTTAGAGCTCCTAGACCTTCCTATAAGAAGTTAGCCAAAAAGTAGCTTCGAAAAACGCTTAGGTTAAGTTTCAGAGTTGCTTCTAATGTACCAAAGCTGGACTTAGACATAATTTCACTCTCACAACATTATGGCTGGTTGGAGACAGTTCGAACCACAAGTACTGGGTCCATGGTTCTGGGCGTATACTGGGGGGACGGGGGGGACTCCCATTAACCCCTGAAAATACCGGGGATACGCTTATCACAATGCCTTTCTGGTCTGTGCTGAAGCAGGGCATTCTGGCAGCCAAGTGGCTTGACCTTTATTAGTGAGTCTGGTTACCCCCTCTCGGAACTACAGACTTAGAAATCGCCAGCTCATATACAGTGCATAAAATATATTTATATATATACACTTATACACCATTTTAATAAAAAATATCACAAAATTCTTCTACAGTAAGTCCCTCGGGAAGAGTGAAAGACGCGCACGTTCATTTTCAGAGCTCCTAGACCTTCCTATAAGAAGTTAGCCTAAAAGTAGCTTCGAAAAACGCTTAGGTTAAGTATCAGAGTTGCTTCTAATGTACCAAAGCTGGACTTAGACATAATTTCACTCTCACAACATTATGGCTGGTTGGAGACAGTCCGAACCACAAGTACCGGGTCCATGGTTCTGGGCGTATACTGGGGTGACGGGGACGACTCCCATTAACCCCTGACTATTCCGGGGATACGCTTATCACAATGCCTTTCTGGTCTGTGCTGAAGCAGGGCATTCTGGCAGCCAAGTGGCTTGACCTTTATTAGTGAGCCTGGTTACCCCCACTCGGAACCACAGACTTAGAAATCGCCAGCTCATATACAGTGCATAAAATATATTTATATATATACCCTTATACACCATTTTAATAAAAAATATCACAAAATTCTTCTAAGTCCCTCGGGAAGAGTGAAAGACGCGCACGTTCATTTTCAGAGCTCCTAGACATTCCTATAAGAAGTTAGCCAAAAAGTAGCTTCGAAAAACGCTTAGGTTAAGTTTCAGAGTTGCTTCTAATGTACCGAAGCTGGACTTAGACATAATTTCACTCTCACAACATTATGGCTGTTTGGAGACAGTTCGAACCACAAGTACCGGGTCCATGGTTCTGGGCGTATACTGGGGGGACGGGGGGGACTCCCATTAACCCCTGAAAATACCGGGGATACGCGTATCACAATGCCTTTCTGGTCTGTGCTGAAGTAGGGCATTCTGGCAGCCAAGTGGCTTGACCTTTATTAGTGAGCCTGGTTAACCCCTCTCGGAACTACAGACTTAGAAATCGCCAGCTCATATACAGTGCATAAAATATATTTATATATATACCCTTATACACCATTTTAATAAAAAATATCACAAAATTCTTCTAAGTCCCTCGGGAAGAGTGAAAGACGCGCACGTTCATTTTCAGAGCTCCAAGACCTTCCTATAAGAAGTTAGCCAAAAAGTAGCTTCGAAAAACGCTTAGGTTAAGTTTCAGAGTTGCTTCTAATGTACCGAAGCTGGACTTAGACATAATTTCACTCTCACAACATTATGGCTGGTTGGAGACAGTCCGAACCACAAGTACCGGGTCCATGGTTCTGGGCGTATACCGGGGGGACGGGGACGACTCCCATTAACCCCTGACTATACCGGGGATACGCTTATCACAATGCCTTTCTGGTCTGTGCTGAAGCAGGGCATTCTGGCAGCCAAGTGGCTTGACCTTTATTAGTGAGTCTGGTTACCCCCTCTCGGAACTACAGACTTAGAAATCGCCAGCTCATATACAGTGCATAAAATATATTTATATATATACCCTTATACACCATTTTAATAAAAAATATCACAAAATTCTTCTAAGTCCCTCGGGAAGAGTGAAAGACGCGCACATTCATTTTCAGAGCTCCTAAAACTTCCTATAAGAAGTTAGCCAAAAAGTAGTTTCGAAAAACGCTTAGGTTAAGTTTCAGAGTTGCTTCTAATGTACCAAAGCTGGACTTAGACATAATTTCACTCTCACAACATTATGGCTGGTTGGAGACAGTCCGAACAACAAGTACCGGGTCCATGGTTCTGGGCGTATACTGGGGTGACGGGGACGACTCCCATTAACCCCTGACTATACCGGGGATACGCTTATCACAATGCCTTTCTGGTCTGTGCTGAAGCAGGGCATTCTGGCAGCCAAGTGGCTTGACCTTTATTAGTGAGCCTGGTTACCCCCACTCGGAACCACAGACTTAGAAATCGCCAGCTCATATACAGTGCATAAAATATATTTATATATATACCCTTATACACCATTTTAATAAAAAATATCACAAAATTCTTCTAAGTCCCTCGGGAAGAGTGACAGACGCGCACGTTCATTTTCAGAGCTCCTAGACCTTCCTATAAGAAGTTAGCCAAAAAGTAGCTTCGAAAAACGCTTAGGTTAAGTTTCAGAGTTGCTTTTAATGTACCAAAGCTGGACTTAGACATAATTTCACTCTCACAACATTATGGCTGGTTGGAGACAGTCCGAACCACAAGTACCGGGTCCATGGTTCTGGGCGTATACTGGGGGGACGGGGACGACTCCCATTAACCCCTGACTATACCGGGGATACGCTTATCACAATGCCTTTCTGGTCTGTGCTGAAGCAGGGCATTCTGGCAGCCAAGTGGCTTGACCTTTATTAGTGAGCCTGGTTACCCCCTCTCGGAACTACAGACTTAGAAATCGCCAGCTCATATACAGTGCATAAAATATATTTATATATAAACCCTTATACACCATTTTAATAAAAAAATATCACAAAATTCTTCTAAGTCCCTCGGGAAGAGTGAAAGACGCGCACGTTCATTTTTAGAGCTTCTAGACCTTCCTATAAGAAGTTAGCCAAAAAGTAGCTTCGAAAAACGCTTAGATTAAGTTTCAGAGTTGCTTCTAATGTACCAAAGCTGGACTTAGACATAATTTCACTCTCACAACATTATGGCTGGTTGGAGACAGTCCGAACCACAAGTACCGGGTCCATGGTTCTGGGCGTATACTGGGGGGACGGGGACGACTCCCATTAACCCCTGACTATACCGGGGATACGCTTATCACAATGCCTTTCTGGTCTGTGCTGAAGCAGGGCATTCTGGCAGCCAAGTGGCTTGACCTTTATTAGTGAGCCTGGTTACCCCCTCTCGGAACTACAGACTTAGAAATCGCCAGCTCATATACAGTGCATAAAATATATTTATATATACCCTTATACACCATTTTAATAAAAAATATCACAAAATTCTTCTAAGTCCCTCGGGAAGAGTGAAAGACGCGCACATTCATTTTCAGAGCTCCTAAAACTTCCTATAAGAAGTTAGCCAAAAAGTAGTTTCGAAAAACGCTTAGGTTAAGTTTCAGAGTTGCTTCTAATGTACCAAAGCTGGACTTAGACATAATTTCACTCTCACAACATTATGGCTGGTTGGAGACAGTCCGAACAACAAGTACCGGGTCCATGGTTCTGGGCGTATACTGGGGTGACGGGGACGACTCCCATTAACCCCTGACTATACCGGGGATACGCTTATCACAATGCCTTTCTGGTCTGTGCTGAAGCAGGGCATTCTGGCAGCCAAGTGGCTTGACCTTTATTAGTGAGCCTGGTTACCCCCACTCGGAACCACAGACTTAGAAATCGCCAGCTCATATACAGTGCATAAAATATATTTATATATATACCCTTATACACCATTTTAATAAAAAATATCACAAAATTCTTCTAAGTCCCTCGGGAAGAGTGACAGACGCGCACGTTCATTTTCAGAGCTCCTAGACCTTCCTATAAGAAGTTAGCCAAAAAGTAGCTTCGAAAAACGCTTAGGTTAAGTTTCAGAGTTGCTTTTAATGTACCAAAGCTGGACTTAGACATAATTTCACTCTCACAACATTATGGCTGGTTGGAGACAGTCCGAACCACAAGTACCGGGTCCATGGTTCTGGGCGTATACTGGGGGGACGGGGACGACTCCCATTAACCCCTGACTATACCGGGGATACGCTTATCACAATGCCTTTCTGGTCTGTGCTGAAGCAGGGCATTCTGGCAGCCAAGTGGCTTGACCTTTATTAGTGAGCCTGGTTACCCCCTCTCGGAACTACAGACTTAGAAATCGCCAGCTCATATACAGTGCATAAAATATATTTATATATAAACCCTTATACACCATTTTAATAAAAAAATATCACAAAATTCTTCTAAGTCCCTCGGGAAGAGTGAAAGACGCGCACGTTCATTTTTAGAGCTTCTAGACCTTCCTATAAGAAGTTAGCCAAAAAGTAGCTTCGAAAAACGCTTAGATTAAGTTTCAGAGTTGCTTCTAATGTACCAAAGCTGGACTTAGACATAATTTCACTCTCACAACATTATGGCTGGTTGGAGACAGTCCGAACCACAAGTACCGGGTCCATGGTTCTGGGCGTATACTGGGGGGACGGGGACGACTCCCATTAACCCCTGACTATACCGGGGATACGCTTATCACAATGCCTTTCTGGTCTGTGCTGAAGCAGGGCATTCTGGCAGCCAAGTGGCTTGACCTTTATTAGTGAGCCTGGTTACCCCCTCTCGGAACTACAGACTTAGAAATCGCCAGCTCATATACAGTGCATAAAATATATTTATATATACCCTTATACACCATTTTAATAAAAAATATCACAAAATTCTTCTAAGTCCCTCGGGAAGAGAGAAAGACGCGCACGTTCATTTTCAGAGCTCCTAGACATTCCTATAAGAAGTTAGCCAAAAAGTAGCTTCGAAAAACGCTTAGGTTAAGTTTCAGAGTTGCTTCTAATGTACCGAAGCTGGACTTAGACATAATTTCACTCTCACAACATTATGGCTGGTTGGAGACAGTTCGAACCACAAGTACCGGGTCCATGGTTCTGGGCGTATACTGGGGGGACGGGGGGGACTCCCATTAACCCCTGAAAATACCGGGGATACGCTTATCACAATGCCTTTCTGGTCTGTGCTGAAGCAGGGCATTCTGGCAGCCAAGTGGCTTGACCTTTATTAGTGAGCCTGGTTAACCCCTCTCGGAAGTACAGACTTAGAAATCGCCAGCTCATATACAGTGCATAAAATATATTTATATATATACCCTTATACACCATTTTAATAAAAAATATCACAAAATTCTTCTAAGTCCCTCGGGAAGAGTGAAAGACGCGCACGTTCATTTTCAGAGCTCCTAGACCTTCCTATAAGAAGTTAGCCAAAAAGTAGCTTCGAAAAACGCTTAGGTTAAGTTTCAGAGTTGCTTCTAATGTACCAAAGCTGGACTTAGACATAATTTCACTCTCACAACATTATGGCTGGTTGGAGACAGTCCGAACAACAAGTACCGGGTCCATGGTTCTGGGCGTATACTGGGGTGACGGGGACGACTCCCATTAACCCCTGACTATACCGGGGATACGCTTATCACAATGCCTTTCTGGTCTGTGCTGAAGCAGGGCATTCTGGCAGCCAAGTGGCTTGACCTTTATTAGTGAGCCTGGTTACCCCCTCTCGGAACCACAGACTTAGAAATCGCAAGCTCATATACAGTGCATAAAATATATTTATATATATACCCTTATACACCATTTTAATAAAAAATATCACAAAATTCTTCTAAGTCCCTCGGGAAGAGTGAAAGACGCGCACGTTCATTTTTAGAGCTCCTAGACATTCCTATAAGAAGTTAGCCAAAAAGTAGCTTCGAAAAACGCTTAGGTTAAGTTTCAGAGTTGCTTCTAATGTACCGAAGCTGGACTTAGACATAATTTCACTCTCACAACATTATGGCTGGTTGGAGACATTTCGAACCACAAGTACCGGGTCCATGGTTCTGGGCGTATACTGGGGGGACGGGGGGGACTCCCATTAACCCCTGAAAATACCGGGGATACGCTTATCACAATGCCTTTCTGGTCTGTGCTGAAGCAGGGCATTCTGGCATCCAAGTGGCTTGACCTTTATTAGTGAGCCTGGTTACCCCCTCTCGGAACCACAGACTTAGAAATCGCCAGCTCATATACAGTGCATAAAATATATTTATATATATATACCCTTATACACCATTTTAATAAAAAATATCACAAAATTCTTCTAAGTCCCTCGGGAAGAGTGAAAGACGCGCACGTTCATTTTTAGAGCTTCTAGACCTTCCTATAAGAAGTTAGCCAAAAAGTAGCTTCGAAAAACGCTTAGATTAAGTTTCAGAGTTGCTTCTAATGTACCAAAGCTGGACTTAGACATAATTTCACTCTCACAACATTATGGCTGGTTGGAGACAGTCCGAACCACAAGTACCGGGTCCATGGTTCTGGGCGTATACTGGGGGGACGGGGACGACTCCCATTAACCCCTGACTATACCGGGGATACGCTTATCACAATGCCTTTCTGGTCTGTGCTGAAGCAGGGCATTCTGGCAGCCAAGTGGCTTGACCTTTATTAGTGAGCCTGGTTACCCCCTCTCGGAACTACAGACTTAGAAATCGCCAGCTCATATACAGTGCATAAAATATATTTATATATACCCTTATACACCATTTTAATAAAAAATATCACAAAATTCTTCTAAGTCCCTCGGGAAGAGTGAAAGACGCGCACATTCATTTTCAGAGCTCCTAAAACTTCCTATAAGAAGTTAGCCAAAAAGTAGTTTCGAAAAACGCTTAGGTTAAGTTTCAGAGTTGCTTCTAATGTACCAAAGCTGGACTTAGACATAATTTCACTCTCACAACATTATGGCTGGTTGGAGACAGTCCGAACAACAAGTACCGGGTCCATGGTTCTGGGCGTATACTGGGGTGACGGGGACGACTCCCATTAACCCCTGACTATACCGGGGATACGCTTATCACAATGCCTTTCTGGTCTGTGCTGAAGCAGGGCATTCTGGCAGCCAAGTGGCTTGACCTTTATTAGTGAGCCTGGTTACCCCCACTCGGAACCACAGACTTAGAAATCGCCAGCTCATATACAGTGCATAAAATATATTTATATATATACCCTTATACACCATTTTAATAAAAAATATCACAAAATTCTTCTAAGTCCCTCGGGAAGAGTGACAGACGCGCACGTTCATTTTCAGAGCTCCTAGACCTTCCTATAAGAAGTTAGCCAAAAAGTAGCTTCGAAAAACGCTTAGGTTAAGTTTCAGAGTTGCTTTTAATGTACCAAAGCTGGACTTAGACATAATTTCACTCTCACAACATTATGGCTGGTTGGAGACAGTCCGAACCACAAGTACCGGGTCCATGGTTCTGGGCGTATACTGGGGGGACGGGGACGACTCCCATTAACCCCTGACTATACCGGGGATACGCTTATCACAATGCCTTTCTGGTCTGTGCTGAAGCAGGGCATTCTGGCAGCCAAGTGGCTTGACCTTTATTAGTGAGCCTGGTTACCCCCTCTCGGAACTACAGACTTAGAAATCGCCAGCTCATATACAGTGCATAAAATATATTTATATATAAACCCTTATACACCATTTTAATAAAAAAATATCACAAAATTCTTCTAAGTCCCTCGGGAAGAGTGAAAGACGCGCACGTTCATTTTTAGAGCTTCTAGACCTTCCTATAAGAAGTTAGCCAAAAAGTAGCTTCGAAAAACGCTTAGATTAAGTTTCAGAGTTGCTTCTAATGTACCAAAGCTGGACTTAGACATAATTTCACTCTCACAACATTATGGCTGGTTGGAGACAGTCCGAACCACAAGTACCGGGTCCATGGTTCTGGGCGTATACTGGGGGGACGGGGACGACTCCCATTAACCCCTGACTATACCGGGGATACGCTTATCACAATGCCTTTCTGGTCTGTGCTGAAGCAGGGCATTCTGGCAGCCAAGTGGCTTGACCTTTATTAGTGAGCCTGGTTACCCCCTCTCGGAACTACAGACTTAGAAATCGCCAGCTCATATACAGTGCATAAAATATATTTATATATACCCTTATACACCATTTTAATAAAAAATATCACAAAATTCTTCTAAGTCCCTCGGGAAGAGAGAAAGACGCGCACGTTCATTTTCAGAGCTCCTAGACATTCCTATAAGAAGTTAGCCAAAAAGTAGCTTCGAAAAACGCTTAGGTTAAGTTTCAGAGTTGCTTCTAATGTACCGAAGCTGGACTTAGACATAATTTCACTCTCACAACATTATGGCTGGTTGGAGACAGTTCGAACCACAAGTACCGGGTCCATGGTTCTGGGCGTATACTGGGGGGACGGGGGGGACTCCCATTAACCCCTGAAAATACCGGGGATACGCTTATCACAATGCCTTTCTGGTCTGTGCTGAAGCAGGGCATTCTGGCAGCCAAGTGGCTTGACCTTTATTAGTGAGCCTGGTTAACCCCTCTCGGAAGTACAGACTTAGAAATCGCCAGCTCATATACAGTGCATAAAATATATTTATATATATACCCTTATACACCATTTTAATAAAAAATATCACAAAATTCTTCTAAGTCCCTCGGGAAGAGTGAAAGACGCGCACGTTCATTTTCAGAGCTCCTAGACCTTCCTATAAGAAGTTAGCCAAAAAGTAGCTTCGAAAAACGCTTAGGTTAAGTTTCAGAGTTGCTTCTAATGTACCAAAGCTGGACTTAGACATAATTTCACTCTCACAACATTATGGCTGGTTGGAGACAGTCCGAACAACAAGTACCGGGTCCATGGTTCTGGGCGTATACTGGGGTGACGGGGACGACTCCCATTAACCCCTGACTATACCGGGGATACGCTTATCACAATGCCTTTCTGGTCTGTGCTGAAGCAGGGCATTCTGGCAGCCAAGTGGCTTGACCTTTATTAGTGAGCCTGGTTACCCCCTCTCGGAACCACAGACTTAGAAATCGCAAGCTCATATACAGTGCATAAAATATATTTATATATATACCCTTATACACCATTTTAATAAAAAATATCACAAAATTCTTCTAAGTCCCTCGGGAAGAGTGAAAGACGCGCACGTTCATTTTTAGAGCTCCTAGACATTCCTATAAGAAGTTAGCCAAAAAGTAGCTTCGAAAAACGCTTAGGTTAAGTTTCAGAGTTGCTTCTAATGTACCGAAGCTGGACTTAGACATAATTTCACTCTCACAACATTATGGCTGGTTGGAGACATTTCGAACCACAAGTACCGGGTCCATGGTTCTGGGCGTATACTGGGGGGACGGGGGGGACTCCCATTAACCCCTGAAAATACCGGGGATACGCTTATCACAATGCCTTTCTGGTCTGTGCTGAAGCAGGGCATTCTGGCATCCAAGTGGCTTGACCTTTATTAGTGAGCCTGGTTACCCCCTCTCGGAACCACAGACTTAGAAATCGCCAGCTCATATACAGTGCATAAAATATATTTATATATATATACCCTTATACACCATTTTAATAAAAAATATCACAAAATTCTTCTAAGTCCCTCGGGAAGAGTGAAAGACGCGCACGTTCATTTTTAGAGCTTCTAGACCTTCCTATAAGAAGTTAGCCAAAAAGTAGCTTCGAAAAACGCTTAGATTAAGTTTCAGAGTTGCTTCTAATGTACCAAAGCTGGACTTAGACATAATTTCACTCTCACAACATTATGGCTGGTTGGAGACAGTCCGAACCACAAGTACCGGGTCCATGGTTCTGGGCGTATACTGGGGGGACGGGGACGACTCCCATTAACCCCTGACTATACCGGGGATACGCTTATCACAATGCCTTTCTGGTCTGTGCTGAAGCAGGGCATTCTGGCAGCCAAGTGGCTTGACCTTTATTAGTGAGCCTGGTTACCCCCTCTCGGAACTACAGACTTAGAAATCGCCAGCTCATATACAGTGCATAAAATATATTTATATATACCCTTATACACCATTTTAATAAAAAATATCACAAAATTCTTCGAAGTCCCTTGGGAAGAGTGAAAGACGCGCACGTTCATTTTCAGAGCTCCTAGACCTTCCTATAAGAAGTTAGCCAAAAAGTAGCTTCGAAAAACGCTTAGGTTAAGTTTCAGAGTTGCTTCTAATGTACCGAAGCTGGACTTAGACATAATTTCACTCTCACAACATTATGGCTGGTTGGAGACAGTCCGAACCACAAGTACCGGGTCCATGGTTCTGGGCGTATACTGGGGGGACGGGGACGACTCCCATTAACCCCTGACTATACCGGGGATACGCTTATCACAATGCCTTTCTGGTCTGTGCTGAAGCAGGGCATTCTGGCAGCCAAGTGGCTTGACCTTTATTAGTGAGCCTGGTTACCCCCTCTCGGAACTACAGACTTAGAAATCGCCAGCTCATATACAGTGCATAAAATATATTTATATATAAACCCTTATACACCATTTTAATAAAAAATATCACAAAATTCTTCTAAGTCCCTCGGGAAGAGAGAAAGACGCGCACGTTCATTTTCAGAGCTCCTAGACATTCCTATAAGAAGTTAGCCAAAAAGTAGCTTCGAAAAACGCTTAGGTTAAGTTTCAGAGTTGCTTCTAATGTACCGAAGCTGGACTTAGACATAATTTCACTCTCACAACATTATGGCTGGTTGGAGACAGTTCGAACCACAAGTACCGGGTCCATGGTTCTGGGCGTATACTGGGGTGACGGGGACGACTCCCATTAACCCCTGAAAATACCGGGGATACGCTTATCACAATGCCTTTCTGGTCTGTGCTGAAGCAGGGCATTCTGGCAGCCAAGTGGCTTGACCTTTATTAGTGAGCCTGGTTACCCCCTCTCGGAACCACAGACTTAGAAATCGCAAGCTCATATACAGTGCATAAAATATATTTATATATATACCCTTATACACCATTTTAATAAAAAATATCACAAAATTCTTCTAAGTCCCTCGGGAAGAGTGAAAGACGCGCACGTTCATTTTTAGAGCTCCTAGACATTCCTATAAGAAGTTAGCCAAAAAGTAGCTTCGAAAAACGCTTAGGTTAAGTTTCAGAGTTGCTTCTAATGTACCGAAGCTGGACTTAGACATAATTTCACTCTCACAACATTATGGCTGGTTGGAGACATTTCGAACCACAAGTACCGGGTCCATGGTTCTGGGCGTATACTGGGGGGACGGGGGGGACTCCCATTAACCCCTGAAAATACCGGGGATACGCTTATCACAATGCCTTTCTGGTCTGTGCTGAAGCAGGGCATTCTGGCATCCAAGTGGCTTGACCTTTATTAGTGAGCCTGGTTACCCCCTCTCGGAACCACAGACTTAGAAATCGCCAGCTCATATACAGTGCATAAAATATATTTATATATATATACCCTTATACACCATTTTAATAAAAAATATCACAAAATTCTTCTAAGTCCCTCGGGAAGAGTGAAAGACGCGCACGTTCATTTTTAGAGCTTCTAGACCTTCCTATAAGAAGTTAGCCAAAAAGTAGCTTCGAAAAACGCTTAGATTAAGTTTCAGAGTTGCTTCTAATGTACCAAAGCTGGACTTAGACATAATTTCACTCTCACAACATTATGGCTGGTTGGAGACAGTCCGAACCACAAGTACCGGGTCCATGGTTCTGGGCGTATACTGGGGGGACGGGGACGACTCCCATTAACCCCTGACTATACCGGGGATACGCTTATCACAATGCCTTTCTGGTCTGTGCTGAAGCAGGGCATTCTGGCAGCCAAGTGGCTTGACCTTTATTAGTGAGCCTGGTTACCCCCTCTCGGAACTACAGACTTAGAAATCGCCAGCTCATATACAGTGCATAAAATATATTTATATATACCCTTATACACCATTTTAATAAAAAATATCACAAAATTCTTCGAAGTCCCTTGGGAAGAGTGAAAGACGCGCACGTTCATTTTCAGAGCTCCTAGACCTTCCTATAAGAAGTTAGCCAAAAAGTATCTTCGAAAAACGCTTAGGTTAAGTTTCAGAGTTGCTTCTAATGTACCGAAGCTGGACTTAGACATAATTTCACTCTCACAACATTATGGCTGGTTGGAGACAGTCCGAACCACAAGTACCGGGTCCATGGTTCTGGGCGTATACTGGGGGGACGGGGACGACTCCCATTAACCCCTGACTATACCGGGGATACGCTTATCACAATGCCTTTCTGGTCTGTGCTGAAGCAGGGCATTCTGGCAGCCAAGTGGCTTGACCTTTATTAGTGAGCCTGGTTACCCCCTCTCGGAACTACAGACTTAGAAATCGCCAGCTCATATACAGTGCATAAAATATATTTATATATACCCTTATACACCATTTTAATAAAAAATATCACAAAATTCTTCGAAGTCCCTCGGGAAGAGTGAAAGACGCGCACGTTCATTTTCAGAGCTCCTAGACCTTCCTATAAGAAGTTAGCCAAAAAGTAGCTTCGAAAAACGCTTAGGTTAAGTTTCAGAGTTGCTTTTAATGTACCAAAGCTGGACTTAGACATAATTTCACTCTCACAACATTATGGCTGGTTGGAGACAGTCCGAACCACAAGTACCGGGTCCATGGTTCTGGGCGTATACTGGGGGGACGGGGACGACTCCCATTAACCCCTGACTATACCGGGGATACGCTTATCACAATGCCTTTCTGGTCTGTGCTGAAGCAGGGCATTCTGGCAGCCAAGTGGCTTGACCTTTATTAGTGAGCCTGGTTACCCCCTCTCGGAACTACAGACTTAGAAATCGCCAGCTCATATACAGTGCATAAAATATATTTATATATAAACCCTTATACACCATTTTAATAAAAAAATATCACAAAATTCTTCTAAGTCCCTCGGGAAGAGTGAAAGACGCGCACGTTCATTTTTAGAGCTTCTAGACCTTCCTATAAGAAGTTAGCCAAAAAGTAGCTTCGAAAAACGCTTAGGTTAAGTTTCAGAGTTGCTTTTAATGTACCAAAGCTGGACTTAGACATAATTTCACTCTCACAACATTATGGCTGGTTGGAGACAGTCCGAACCACAAGTACCGGGTCCATGGTTCTGGGCGTATACTGGGGGGACGGGGACGACTCCCATTAACCCCTGACTATACCGGGGATACGCTTATCACAATGCCTTTCTGGTCTGTGCTGAAGCAGGGCATTCTGGCAGCCAAGTGGCTTGACCTTTATTAGTGAGCCTGGTTACCCCCTCTCGGAACTACAGACTTAGAAATCGCCAGCTCATATACAGTGCATAAAATATATTTATATATAAACCCTTATACACCATTTTAATAAAAAAATATCACAAAATTCTTCTAAGTCCCTCGGGAAGAGTGAAAGACGCGCACGTTCATTTTTAGAGCTTCTAGACCTTCCTATAAGAAGTTAGCCAAAAAGTAGCTTCGAAAAACGCTTAGATTAAGTTTCAGAGTTGCTTCTAATGTACCAAAGCTGGACTTAGACATAATTTCACTCTCACAACATTATGGCTGGTTGGAGACAGTCCGAACCACAAGTACCGGGTCCATGGTTCTGGGCGTATACTGGGGGGACGGGGACGACTCCCATTAACCCCTGACTATACCGGGGATACGCTTATCACAATGCCTTTCTGGTCTGTGCTGAAGCAGGGCATTCTGGCAGCCAAGTGGCTTGACCTTTATTAGTGAGCCTGGTTACCCCCTCTCGGAACTACAGACTTAGAAATCGCCAGCTCATATACAGTGCATAAAATATATTTATATATACCCTTATACACCATTTTAATAAAAAATATCACAAAATTCTTCTAAGTCCCTCGGGAAGAGTGAAAGACGCGCACATTCATTTTCAGAGCTCCTAAAACTTCCTATAAGAAGTTAGCCAAAAAGTAGTTTCGAAAAACGCTTAGGTTAAGTTTCAGAGTTGCTTCTAATGTACCAAAGCTGGACTTAGACATAATTTCACTCTCACAACATTATGGCTGGTTGGAGACAGTCCGAACAACAAGTACCGGGTCCATGGTTCTGGGCGTATACTGGGGTGACGGGGACGACTCCCATTAACCCCTGACTATACCGGGGATACGCTTATCACAATGCCTTTCTGGTCTGTGCTGAAGCAGGGCATTCTGGCAGCCAAGTGGCTTGACCTTTATTAGTGAGCCTGGTTACCCCCTCTCGGAACCACAGACTTAGAAATCGCAAGCTCATATACAGTGCATAAAATATATTTATATATATACCCTTATACACCATTTTAATAAAAAATATCACAAAATTCTTCTAAGTCCCTCGGGAAGAGTGAAAGACGCGCACGTTCATTTTTAGAGCTCCTAGACATTCCTATAAGAAGTTAGCCAAAAAGTAGCTTCGAAAAACGCTTAGGTTAAGTTTCAGAGTTGCTTCTAATGTACCGAAGCTGGACTTAGACATAATTTCACTCTCACAACATTATGGCTGGTTGGAGACATTTCGAACCACAAGTACCGGGTCCATGGTTCTGGGCGTATACTGGGGGGACGGGGGGGACTCCCATTAACCCCTGAAAATACCGGGGATACGCTTATCACAATGCCTTTCTGGTCTGTGCTGAAGCAGGGCATTCTGGCATCCAAGTGGCTTGACCTTTATTAGTGAGCCTGGTTACCCCCTCTCGGAACCACAGACTTAGAAATCGCCAGCTCATATACAGTGCATAAAATATATTTATATATATATACCCTTATACACCATTTTAATAAAAAATATCACAAAATTCTTCTAAGTCCCTCGGGAAGAGTGAAAGACGCGCACGTTCATTTTTAGAGCTTCTAGACCTTCCTATAAGAAGTTAGCCAAAAAGTAGCTTCGAAAAACGCTTAGATTAAGTTTCAGAGTTGCTTCTAATGTACCAAAGCTGGACTTAGACATAATTTCACTCTCACAACATTATGGCTGGTTGGAGACAGTCCGAACCACAAGTACCGGGTCCATGGTTCTGGGCGTATACTGGGGGGACGGGGACAACTCCCATTAACCCCTGACTATACCGGGG